>NW_022881614.1:22930974-23252904 GCF_003369915.1 Drosophila miranda
TCTACCTTACTGCCCCCAGCGTTGAGCGTCTTTGAGAATAGCCTGACGTGCAACGATGTGCTGGCCGTGATCAAAGGTGACATAGAGCTCTATGGCACTGTCGTGTTGACCCTGTTGGCTGGTCAGATCACAGTGAACGGCTTCAGAGCCAAAAACGTCAAAACTTGACCATCTACTCCCCCAGGGCATCAATTGGGTGAGCATTTCTCCGAAAAAGCGTGCGAAACCAATGCAAGAGAAGGTTGAATGGGACAAATTGTCTGAGAACTTTACGTGCGCACAATTGGACAACCTTCAGGGGTGCTTCAATAGTCAGGATGATGCCCTTGTGCTCTTGCAGAGGAACACCAAGGACCAGAACATTGCTGCGAAACTTTAAAGCAGTACATGAGCCAGATTTTGTTCCCCAGGTGAATGGGCTAATGTGCCGCACTCGCAAAGCGAGATGCTGCTCAACTGCTACATCCAGAGCTCGGGACAGAAAACGCACCTTCAAGTACCTTATGAGTGGACAAAGCTGAAGATTCAGAAGACGAGCCGTCTGATGGTAACCGGTGGGAAGGGTGTCGGCAAGTCCACCCTGCTGCGATATCTGCTCAATCGGGCATTTGAACGCTTTTCCCACGCCTACTGTTCATTGATTTGGACACTGGCCAGCCGGAAGATCTTTTGCAGCAAACTGTCTCCTGCACTGTCATTGAAGAGCGCTTCTGGGGCCAGGATTCCTACTGAACAAGCAGCCGGATCGGCTCACGTCGTGGGCGACACAAACATCGTCATGTGCCACGAGCAGTATTGAGGCGGCGGTGGTCCAGCTGATGAGCCACATCCAAAATAATCCCGAGTATGCCAACATGCCTTTCTGATCAACACGATGGGCTACAACAGGGGATTTGCCTCGAGCTGATGGCTCTGCTGGTGGACTACATCAAGCGACGGATGTGGTGCAGATCTCGAGTACTTTACCCATGAACAACTTTAAGTCGCTACTCGACTGGTCGACCCTTTCAAAGTCAAAGGTCCCTATGTTCTACAAAAATACGGCGTTCATGGTTGAGGGTAAAAACCATAAGTACACGCTCACAGGCTGCCCAGTGTTGTCCACCTAGACAGCAGGGAGTCTGCGAATGAGTCCCAGGGATATGAGATTCGCCAATCTTTGGTCCGCCTCAGCTCCTGCCTGAGGGGCAGTGCCAAGCACCTGACTGACTGCGAGCCCCTCAGCTCATCTTTTGTGAATATTCAAGTCGTCCATTCCACAGAGGAAGACCTTGATAAGAGTAGCATTATCGCTGGAATGGAAGCCAATGTGTTTACTTGGCCCATCTGGAAGCTCAGGATCTGCCGTGTGCCTGGGCATAGGTAAGCAGAGTTCAACCATTTCAGTTGATTATTTCACTGATCATTTCGCGTATTCCCCGTCATGTCGTCCGTGCCATTGACTTTGAGAAAGAGAAGCTGTATTCGTGCCGGCCATTCCTCTGGAGCGAACGTGCCAAGTGAATTGCCTTATATCCTGTGGAGACATCAGCCTTCGCAAAAGTTCTTCACGGGCCTGGGCCGCAGCTCGGCAGCAACATGCCGTTCGTCTTTCAGCAGGACGACGCCGGCTGGCTGACAAAGAGCATCAATCAGTTCTATTCGCGCACGTCTTCCATGAAAAAAGATTAATGCTAAACCAGCTACCTGTACTTTTATGAAAAGTAAAAATCCAAATAAAGCTTTATTGATATAGAGGCTAATGCGAGATATTGTGTCTGCCCTTCAGTATCCTGCGCATCAGTACACGACGTCCCTCTGGGGTGGACATGCGAGGACGTTGCGTGGACGTTGATGCGATTCACCTCGCGGGGCTTGGGGAAGTGGCAGCGGACCTTCGGCTTGAGCACGGTCCGGTCGAAGGCATGCTTCTGGCGCACTAGGATGGTTTGTGCCGTGTTGAATGCCACCAGGCAGGTTCTAAAATAACAATAGTTATTAATGTTCCATACAAAAGAATTTTCGTTGATTTTCACCTCTGAATCAATCCCTGCAGCATGTTTTTGTTAAGTAATTTTGTATATCACTTTTCCCCACTTGCTATGAACTTTTGAAGAAAATCGGCGCAGATCTTATATACCAAAATATACAGATAAAAATTAACTTAGCTCACTTAAGGTCCCTCTATTTAAACAGTTGAACTACTTGAGGTAAATGGCGGAAAATATGAAAGATTTTAATAAGAAGTTAAGTAATTTTCAAAAAACAGCTGTACAGCGCTGCCAGATGTTCATTCGCTAGATCTTACGGAAAGTTGGCATGGCAGCACTGATTACGATGGCAAACATCTGACAATATAAAATACAGTCACACTGTTACCACAACTCCATTCAGCTAATCGGCCAAACTGTAAATTTTGCTCCGTTCGTTCGGTTCGTCTCCCATGTTTTCTATTGTTATACCAGAAAAAAGTGAAAAGCAAAGAAAAACATGCAGCATGTGAGGCCCAGAGTGCTAAGTAAATAGTCTGTGCGCCGTTATCGTAAATAAAGCCTGCAAAAAGCGAGTAGATCTCAGCAGTGAATGTGAAAAAAAGAGTTGCAAGTGAAAATTCCAACAAAAAGCAGTAAACACACACACACACACAAGACACTGCCGCACAGTCAGGCCGATGTATGTGTGTCGCTCTTTGGACGCAATTTTGGTAGAAGGACAGTGGAGCTAAGGGAATCTGGGGCCCGAGTGAATGGTAGAGTGCACTTTGCGACTCTCAGACTCGACTTCCCCGAAAAACGGAGCATTCAAAATAGCACAAGAGAGGTGAGTGCACATCCATGTTCGAGTGCGTGTATCTGTGTGTGAGTGTGTGAGTGGGGAGATCCATTAACCAGAAATCCATAATGTGCATTGTATTAGCTATATCTGCGTCAGGCATCGAGCCAAAACAGGAAAAATACAAAAATCGATTTCCTTAACTTACGAATTTTCTACGCCTCACTGGCTCCACGGAGAGGAGAGCGCTTGGGGAGCCGGCAACACCGAAGTTGACGTTGACGTCGACGCTGGCGGCGACTACGATGCGGCACCATAAAGTATACATAAATTGAATTTCGAAACACGAAGCGTGATGGTTGGTGGAGGAGGCTGCAACAGCAGCAGCACTGTTGTTCTTTTTCTCCCATTTGCTGGTGTTGATGATGATGATGATGGGTGTGTGTTGTGTTCGTGTATGGATGCGTAAGAGAGGGCGAGAAAACTCTAAAAATCTGACCAGGACACGGTCAGCCAGAGTCCAGTAGTCATGGCCACGAGGCTTAACAAATGATTGTGGCGGCGGCGGCGGCGGAGGCCCCCTGCAAATGGAGAGTGTTTTTCCCGGTCATGCGGATGCGGTGCGGCTGGGGCAGCTGTCACTTCACTTACCCACCCTTCTTTCTCTGCTGACTTTCATGTGTCTGTCTTTTCAGCCTCTCTCCCTTCCTTTCTCTCTTTGCCTGCGACGAGAGTGTGTGTGTGTGTGTGCGTGTGTGTTTTGATGACGGCACTCAGTTTCCGCCCGCACTGATTTTGCCCGTGCCAATACCAGACACAGTGTGTCCTCGCAAACACTGACCACCAGCTGCTGGAAGGTATACCGAAAGCTTTGGTTTTTCCAGAGTATGCTTCTCTGTATTAGCACTTCATTCAATTAGCAACTTTGGTTGACTTAATTTAGCGAGTGACCACTGTACTAAAATCCCGACTATTACCATTCCAGTTTTTGGCACTCTTTTGCGGATGCTGCGTACGCAAAAAGGGGGACGCTCCTATGAGTGGAGTGCCTGGAACTGGGAACTGGGACCTGGCCTTTTTTATACCCGATACTCAAAATGAGTATTGGGGTATATTAGATTTGTGGTAAAAGTGGATGTGTATAACGTCCAGAAGGAATCGTTTCCGACCCCATAAAGTATATATATTCTTGATCAGCATCAATAGCCGAGTCGATTGAGCCATGTCTGTCTGTCCGTCTGTCCGTCCGTCCGTCCGTCCGTCACCTTCAGCGCCTAGTGCTTCAAAGACTATAAAAGCTAGAGCAACGATGTTTTGGATCCAGACTTCTGTGATATGTCACTGCTACAAGAATATTTCAAAACTTGGCCCGCCCACTTCCGCCCTCACAAAGGGCGAAAATCTGTGGCATCCACAATTTCGACGATACGAGAAAACTAAAACGCAGAATCGTAGAAGATGACTATATCTTCCAGGGTGCAATATCTGAACCAGATCGTATAATTATTATAGCCAGAATCAAGAAAATAATTTCATTCTTTCTCGCTCTGTCTCTCTCTAACACACAGGTTTCATGGTCGTTTTGCCAATTGCAAAAGATGAGTTCAAGGATCTCAGAACCCATAAGAGCTAGAGCAACCAAATTTAATATCCACACTCCTGTGATATCGGACCTTGACCGTTTTATGTCAAAATTTCGCCACACCCCCTTCCGCCCCCGCAAAGGACGAAAATCTGGGGCATCCACAAATCTCAGAGACTATTAACGCTAGAGTAACCAAATTTAGTATCCGCACTCCTGTTAGATCTCACTATAAAACGGATATCTCAAAGTATCGCCCCACCCCCCTTCCGCCCCCACAAAGGACGAAAAACTGTTGCATCCATAATATTGAGGATACAAGAGAACTAAAAACGCAGAATCATAGATCATCGTGTCGTTTAATATTAGCGGCGTCTGCGGAGGAGAGCCATACTGAGTTAGTATCGGGTATAACTGTAGAGTTGCGGTGTCCGCAGCAACTCACAACGTTCCCCCTCGTTCTTATTTGCTTCCGCTGGGCACCCTTAAATTCTCCCTTTTTCGTCTGCTTTGGGTTCGTGTGTGTTTGTGTTCAAAAAAATTACTTTTACGACCATTTAGCATAGGTTTCTTCTTCTCGACTGCTACTTCCTCTCTCATATTTAGTTTTATTTTGATGCGTTTTTAATCAGATTGCGTCAATTTGTTGTTGGGCTAACAATAGGGCGGGTGGTCGGTTGGTCGGTGGTCGGTCGGTCGGTTGAACGGTTTCCTGGGATGCGTGTCAAGTGCAGACCAGCACCAGCTGCGTCTCAAATTTTAAGAAATGTCTGTTTCGCATTTGTCTTTCGTTATCTGGAAGTTTGTGGGTCTTTCCACATTCCAATTCGCTGAACCCGCACTCTCTCGCTCTCTCTCCCTTTCTCTCCATAACGTTCGGTCAGTTCATTCTGTTGATTCATGGTGTTTACCCTCTTCCTCTGCCGCCGCGCAATGATTTCTCTTTCTTTCTTTCTTTCTGATGACTCTTTTTACCGATATCGATAGGGTTTATCTTGGGTATACGTTGATATCGCCTTGAATATCGGATGAGGAGTGTATAACAAATTCGTGGAGTATTCCCTTACACTTTTTTGTTGCTCTTTTTGGACTGCTTCTTCATGGCCCGTAAAGTACAGAAATACATGGGGCAAAGGAGGAATATCTATCATGGCGGCATCTGTCCAACTCAGCGGCACTGGAAGGTACTGGGCCGGCAGCGGCAACAACTGTTCTTGCTGTTGGTGCTGTTGTTTCGCTTGCTCTTGTACTAGAGCTGTCGTCTTCATCAACGCCTCTGCCTCTGCTCGAATGTTTCTTTGTGAGTGTGTGTCTGTGAGTGTGTTGCTGGTATTGCGTTTTGTGTTTGTTTTTAGCATTTGGCTTTACTGTTGTTGCTGGTGTAACAGCAGAAACACACACTTGCACAACGTTTTTACGAAATATCAACGACAAAAGCAGGAACAGACGGCAATCATTATGCATGCAAGAAAGAGATCTCGGAACGCATTTGATCGCCAACTTTGCACATGGCCGTATCGCGTCTCGCGCCTGCGTCTGCGTCTGCAGCTCCAACTGCAACTCCAACGCCGCCGCCATTTGGCCAATATGGCGGCTGTTCTGCCCTGCCCTGTTCTACTCCACCCGTGCCCCTGCCCCTGCCCCAGTCGCTGCCATCACCGGGCCCAGTCCCAGACGTTGGCCCCACGCAAAAATATTTTTCTTGTGACTCCGCAAACTCAATCGCTTCGTTTGTAGCGTAGTGTAGTGTATTGGATCAATGCCCCCGCAGTGGCAACAACATTGCTTTGGCAGTTTCTGCTCCTCGCTCTCTTATCCACTCTTATCGTACCAGACTACAGCAGGGGTGTATACGGTATTCGTGCAAATGTCCCTCAGGATCATCATGGGCAATGTCCATTGAAAAGACATTTATTGCTTCCAAGAATACGCTGTGGGTTCCACAAGTTAAAAGATATAGGATAGCAATTCGCTCCAACGGAATGTGTATTGAAGTTATACTACAATACGGATTGAGTCTCATTACGAAATTTCAGTTGGATGAGTTTCCATAGGGATAAACCCAAGTAGCGTGTATGCCAAAATCAGAAAACCGTCTGTTCAGCTGGATTTTCTGGCGCAGCCTGTGTCTCTCCTTTCTATTTAAACGATAATTGCCACGTGATTTCTAATCAAATTACAGCAGAAATACCAGATCCTCATGTTCAAGTCGAGTCGAGTCAAATGGTTCGATTCTGTTCACATTTAAGTTACAATTTAACCAAAATGGGTTTGTCTTAATTAGAAATCGGATTGCAATCACTCAATCAGTTGTCTTTTCTCTGGTCTTCTCTCCTCCTACAGCCAGCCCCACTTCAATTATGCATATCACAAAATTGGTCTCCATCATCGTCATACCCTAATTACAGTAAATTACTCTGGGGAATTACTGATATGGGTAGATCTGTGCCGCCAGCTGTTGGTCTGCTGGCTCTTGAGGGTGGGGGGCACTGTTCCAGCTGGAAACGCGATGTGCGTGCTCCATGCTGCATTTTCCTGCACTCACGTACTGGCCGGGGATTTTGCCCAAGCTTAACACCTTTTTTGGGTCGCTTTCCATGGATCATTGGGCAATGGGCCGGAAATTGGGTTACACCTCAGCTACCTTAATAACTTTCTTCTTTTCTGCTGCTCAGGCGGCACCACACTTATCAGATATGCATATCATTTGACTAACTGTAAGACCCACCGCCAACTGTTATCATATCTTTTGTTTGGTCGCGACGTTTGTAGAGCAGTTTTATCTGTGAAAGCCATTTTAATGCTCTCCTTGTGTTTGAACTCCAGCCCAGTTCTGTTGCCCAAAGAAGATCCCAAATGATATCATTATGCATTCTGAAATAGTTGGGAAATCGGATGAAAATCTTTTCAGCAACTCAATGTAAATTTTGTGGAGGCTTTGGAAATATTGAAAGACTTTATCTACCTTAAAGGTGCACCAAGTTAACCTCTCAACTGTCTTAGAGTTCGGTAATACCAAATACTAATACTACATTCCCAATATTTATTTTTGTTCATTCTCTCGGTGTTTTTATTATCCGTTATCCGTTAATCCGTTTAAATGCGAATACTCCGAGGTTAATGCATTGTGGATGGTGTTGAACTATGTACGAGTATATGTATAACCAAAGACTATACAATACCAAGATGTCGCATGAGGAACAAATGCTTTTTCAATTTTCGTTTGACGCTTCATGGTACGGGCGATCGGGGCTAGTACTTCAATTCTCTTTTACGCTACCTTCGCCTCCGAAATGCTACTCGGCTTCGTCAATGCCTCGGTCAGCGTCGAGTCGGTGTGTCTCGGGAGAAAGAATACAAAAACAAAATATGAACCGTTGACGACGGGAAGCCATCTGGAATGACTCAGCACAGTGATGCTCGACTTGAATTTGGATGGTCCGATCTTTATACCCGATAATCAAAATGAGTATTGAGGTATATTAGATTTGTGGTAAAAGTGGATGTGTGTAACGTCCAGAAGGAATCGTTTCCGACCCCATAAAGTATATATATTCAGCATCAATAGCCGAGTCGATTGAGCCCTGTCTGTCTGTCCGTCTGTCCGTCTGTCCGTCCGTCCGTCCGTCCGTCCCCTTCAGCGCCTAGTGCTCAAAGACTATAAGAGCTAGAGCAACGATGTTTTGGATCCAGACTTCTGTGATATGTCACTGCTACAAAAATATTTCAAAACTTCGCCCCGCCCACTTCCGCCCCCACAAAGGACGAAAATCTGTGGCATCCACATTTTTAAAGATACGATAAAACCAAAAACGCAGAATCGGTGAGGATGACCATATCATCTACAGTGCAAAATCTGAACCAGATCGTATAATTTTTATAGCCAGAATCAAGAAAACAATTTCATTCTTTCTCGCTCTGTCTCTCTCTAACACACAGGTTTCATGGTCGGTTTTGTCAATTGCAAAATATGAGTTCAAGGATCTCAGAACCTATAAGAGCCAGAGCAACCAAATTTGGTATCCACACTCCTGTGATATCGGACCTTGTCCGTTTCGTGTCCAAATTTCGCCACACCCCCTTCCGCCCCCGCAAAGGACGAAAATCTGGGGCATCCACAAATCTCAGAGACTATTAAGGCTAGAGTAATCAAATTTGGTATCCGCACTTCTGTTAGATCTCACTATAAAACGTATATCTCAGAATTTCGCCCCACCCCCTTCCGCCTCCACAAAAGACGAAAATCTGTTGCATCCACAATATTGCACATTCGAGAAAACTAAAAACGCAGAATCATAGATAATGACCATATCTATCAGATTGCTGAATCTGGATCAGATCGGATCATTTTTGTAGCCAAAAGCAAGAAATCAATTTTCAGTGGCTACGCAGCGCCCGACGTCACGCTCAGACTGATTTTCTGTCTCTCTCGCACGCACTCTTTGTCGTGTGGTTCAATATTAGCGGCGTCTGCCGGAGGAGAGCCATACTGACTTAGTATCGGGTATAACTGTAGAGTTGCGGTGTCCGCAGCAACTCACAACGTTCCACCTCGTTTGGTTTATCTTGGTGTTCTGTTTTGGTTTTTTGTTTCAAAAAGCCGTTGGTTGTATTATTGAGCCATAATTTTTAGCTTTTTTGACGCATTTTTTTTTCCTCCTCGTATAGCCCATATATAGATTTAAGTTCTTTTTTTAACTTTTTTATTTCTGCAAGAAGCCTGTTGCATTTCTTTTTATAAAAGTTATTTGACTTAGAATTTTTTTTACATTTTTCGCAAATAGATACTTCTCTATCTGCATCAATTTCGGGCTCAATAAATTCAACAGAATTATTTTCCAGTTCAAAGTTGGAATAGCTTCGCTTTTCAACTTTTTCTTCCCTATATATGCGCTAGAAAAATGATCATCGCATATAATCAGTTTTTGTTCATAGTTCTCCAGTGCAACACAACATTTTTCGCGCCAAATTTGACCAAAAATGCTGTCTGCAGGCGGAAAATTAGACATTTTTATAAAAGGATTGTTACGCCTTGTCTGCGTGCCGAAACCGTGCCCATCGGTTTCGTCTGTTCGGCAACAGCACCGTCGAAGCGGTGGTCGCGGATCGCCGATGTCTTTGGCGCGGCACAGTGGGGACTCAGCCGAAATAGTCAAAAAATTGTATGAGTGCTTTAGATAAATTTAATGTACGCATCTAATAGAGAATTTTCCAATCGAATTTTCAAGATAGTTTTAGTTTAGGAGATATAAGCACTCAAAGTTTAAAATTTTTTCAGTGTGCAAATATTTATTGACTAACTAACTAATTTAGCAAGCTGAGACGGCCAAAGGTCCCACTGTGCCGCTCCAAAGACATCGGCGATCCGCGACCACCGCTTCGACGGTGCTGTTGCCGAACAGACGAAACCGATGGGCAGCGGGGTCGCGGTAGAGACGAAGTACAGCCGAAAAGGGAATTGAAGCCCCGCGCGCTCCCTCGTGCCTTTTGGGTTCTAATGTTAGGACCCGCCATAGAACAGCTTTTTCGTCGCTCATGCGACATCTTGGTATTGTATAGTCTTTGGTAATACCCTGACAAATTCAATTCATCAAAGTTCTTCTTGCTTTTTAATAACTTTTCTGCTTTTGTATTTTTTGAAAAAACCAAAAGCGGCACGCCTTTTATGACCAACCCATACCCATACCCAGCCCATACCATTCCAGACCCCAGCCCTGCCTCAGAGTTGATGCGTGGCGATGATTGAGGAGAAGCGAGAGAGGAGAGACTTTGGGCTATTTTTGGTAATTGCATGGCCAGCTTTCCACTCTGTACCCGAACCATAGAGTTTTTTCTTTTGTGTGTGTGTGTGTGTGTGTTTTTCCCTCGCCCAAACTATTCGAGATCCGATTGAAAATCCAGTGCCAGTGGCCATTGCGTCGGTTCCAGTCCATTGACGATGCGTGCCACAAAACATATTTTCAGCGACAACGACAAGATTGTGGGTCAAACTATCATATAAATATGTATGTGTGTATATAGCATACTCTATATAGAGGAGTGTGTGTGCGCACTGTATGTATACCAATTTCAATCAGGCAGCATCGTAAACAAAATACAAGCTGAAAACAGTCCATTAGCTGCCCCACAATGCTGGCCATTGGAAGTCGGCCGTCGTCGTCGTTATCGCTGGAGTTATTGCGCCCAGTGCGGCGAATCAAATTAATTAAAGCTCCCCCAAAGAGGGGATCCCTGTGGGTTCCTATTGGATGGGGGAGAAAGAACTATGAGAGAAAGAAAGCAAGGAAAAGCTGGAAAGATGAACAAGAACGATACAATTGTCGTTTATTGTTTCTAAAGAAAACCGAATTACAACGTGAAAGAAGCTCCACAGAAAATGATAATATTTGAAGAAATTCGAATACAGAATACTCTAACTATGGAATTCAAGAGATTATTTGTGAGTACCAAAGAGTACCAATAAACTACCGACTCTGTGGTGGGGTCAAGTACATATTTAGAATAGATATGTGCGTCTACTATATACATTGTCCGTTTCAGGAAGCTTTCAGAGCTTCCCTTCGCCTTCCCCCTCAAAGCCGACTCTAAAAGTCAGTATACCCCTCGTTGAAGCTGGGTAAAAGCTATAAGTCAGTGCCAAAAAGAGCAATTTGTTTGGGTCACCAGAATGAATGCATTTAAGGGCATCTCTGTGACAGAGAGAGGGAGGGTATACCGTATAGGGAGGGAGGGTATACGTGTGTGCACGTTTATGCGGTCGCTGCATTCTGCGCTGCAGCGCGATGAAAGAATTTCGTTGTAAGAAAGTGCCGCGGCCGCGGCCAGAATCAACATCTTTTGTTTCACGTAAACGATCACGAAGAAGAAGACGTCTTGTGCATGTGACTGTGTGTGTGTTAACCAAGGCTAATTGAACAGGGCAACCTCTGAGTGGAGCTTTTATGGGGAGAGATGTTATTAATTGCCAGGGGAAGCAAGGGAGATGGAGGGAAGAGACTGCTGCCACACCGAGTGGCGGGGGTCTAAATGTAGGCCTCTGCAATCACATTAATAATATCAACAACAACGATAGAGACTATAGCGAGGCATTTGATGCTCTACAGTATCTGTCTTACATTTTATATATGCAGCTATCCAGAATCATATGAAACTGAAGTTTGGCTCTGATCAAGCATACATCCCAACATCTGGTCAAAGGTATCATACCCTCTGCCAGGGTATCCAGACCCCCGCAACGGCCAAAGTCGGTTCTACCGTAGCGTGGGCGATGCCATCACCACAGCACCATCCGCAACATCATTATCAGCCCGAGTACCATCATCATCATTGTTAGTCTTTGTATTGTTCTTGTACCTTTATTAGTTTGCTTTTGTGCTGGACTCAATTTATGAACTGACCCTCAACCCCCACACCCATCCCCGATGCACACCGCAGTCTTTACAGCCAGGCTTCAGTTATCCAGCTCCAGCTCTAGCTGTGTGTGTGTGTGTCTGGCTGCGGCGCCTCTATGTAGACTCTCTTATCTCCGTTGATGCATTCACCAGCAGCAACAGCAGCGGCAGAAGCAGCAGAGAAACTTGTTTTGTATTCTTGTTGTTAAGTTATGTTCTCTCATTTCTCTGTCTCCTATATCCACTCGCCATAATACGACACAACTACAACTACAACGCCTATTTCTGGTCCAACTCCTACTCCTACTCCAGCTCCCTCCCCTCTTTGTCACTGTTCTTCCATCTCTTTTTTTGCATTTGGCGCAATGCTAATTCATTTGCATACCAACAAACACACAACACACAAACACACAACACACAAACACACTAAGCCCCTGGGCCTCATTCTCATTCATGCCGAAGAGCAAGCGTGCGAGAGAAGGAAAAGCAGAGAGGTGTTTAAGAAGACAGAGAGGGAGAGGGACAGGGACAGGGAGGTGATGGTTAGGAAGAGTAAGGTGGCAAAAGAGAGGTGGTGATGGATAGAGGAGGGCTGCTACTAGGCTGTGCTTCTGTTGGGAAGGGGGTGGGCTGCGTGCAAGGGGTACACCGACTGATGGCCCTCGGCATGCTTCGTTGCATTTTAAGTTCATCTGCACACACACACACGCGCACACAATAGACAGAGAGCGAGAGAGAGCGAGACAAATATGTATTGGTGGCATATTGCCGCCTGACACTTTTTGCTCCTTCACCTTCCCTTCCCTCCCCTCCCTTCCCCATCCCACTCATTTGATATTCCAGTCGGGTCTTCTCTTCGGGGCGGACTCTTCAATTAAATTTAACTAGAAATCAGACAAAAACGAGGGGGAACGCTGTGAGTTGCTGCGTACACCGCAACTCTACAGTTATACCCGATACTAAGTCAGTATGGCTCTCCTGCGGCAGACGCCGCTAATATTGAACCACACGACAAAGAGTGCGTGCGAGAGAGACAGAAAATCAGTCTGAGCGTGACGTCGGGCGCTGCATGGCCACTGCAAATTGATTTCTTGCTTTTGGCTACAAAAATGATCCGATCTGATCCAGATTCAGCAATCTGATAGATATGGTCATTATCTATGATTCTGCGTTTTTAGTTTTCTCGAATGTGCAATATTGTGGATGCAACAGATTTTCGTCCTTTGTGGGGGCGGAAGGGGGTGGGGCGAAATTCTGAGATATACGTTTTATAGTGAGATCTAACAGAAGTGCGGATACCAAATTTGGTTACTCTAGCCTTAATAGTCTCTGAGATTTGTGGATGCCCCAGATTTTCGTCCTTTGCGGGGCGGAAGGGGTGTGGCGAAATTTGGACACGAAACGGTCAAGGTCCGATATCACAGGAGTGTGGATACCAAATTTGTTTGCTCTGGATCTTATAGGTTCTGAGATCCTTGAACTCATATTTTGCAATTGGCAAAGCCGACCATGAAACCTGTGTGTTAGAGAGAGACAGAGCGAGAAAGAATGATATTGTTTTCTTGATTCTGGCTATAATAATTATACGATCTGGTTGAGATTTTACACTCTAGAACATATAGTCATCCTCTACGATTCTGCGTTTTTGGTTTTATCGTATCTTTAAAAATGTGGATGCCACAGATTTTCGTCCTTTGTGGGGGCGGAAGTGGGCGGGGCGAAGTTTTGAAATATTTTTGTAGCAGTGACATATCACAGATGTCTGGATCCAAAACATCGTTGCTCTAGCTCTTATAGTCTTTGAGCACTAGGCGCTGAAGGGGACGGACGGACGGACGGACGGACAGACGGACAGACAGACAGGGCTCAATCGACTCGGCTATTGATGCTGATCAAGAATATATATACTTTATGGGGTCGGAAACGATTCCTTCTGGACGTTACACACATCCACTTTTACCACAAATCTAATATACCCCAATACTCATTTTGAGTATCGGGTATAACAAACAAGAAACACAGAGAGAACAAATAAATGATATTTTAGCTGCGGCATATGCATAAGTAATTATTATTTTCCATTACTCGTACAACGAGTATGTGTGTAAGTTTTTTTAGCATTCCAATAACTCTTCTCTTGTGCTGGAAGAGTTGGCCATGCCGTTTCCTATCGTTTGCTATCATTTATCGCTGTTCATTCCAATGCATGGAATGCATGTATGCCGTATTAATTATTGCCATATTTATAGCTTGTCTCGTTTAATGCTTCAATTAAGGCATTTCACGCGCAGTTTTTATACGTTTTCCATGCACATTTTAAATGGCTTTCCACTGCCCCGAGCTAAAATGTTAACCCCATTCATAAAGAATGCTGCCAACTTGTGTAATTGTGTTCCCATTTTTGTGTCACACCCCAGCACAGCACACACCGCCCCCGCCCCAACTATCCTTCCAGAAGCGGGCATGTCCAACACATGTTGCGCTGTGGAGAGTAGAGGGCGATAATGAGTTTGCTGAATGATGATTTGAAAGTTATTTGGAGAGGGGTCCCCATCCCCCCGTACTTCGCTCGGTCGATGGAAAGCATCTATAAATAGAATCCAGATGATAAGCCGACAGCTTAGGGATGCGCTGGGGATGCATGCTCAATGAGGGATTAACAAATTTATGGGAATTCCAGCAGCATAAAAGGGTGCGTGCCGGTGGATCGGGGGTAGAGATTGTGGAAGGAGCGACCCAATTAAATCAAAGAAAAATACTTGTTCTTATGCAAAATATATGCGATATTTGGAGAGTATAGTGGTTTTCATTGTTCTGTGCGATAATTGGGGACTATGCATATTCCAGTTTATATGGAATAAATATTCAATGATAATTTTAGGAATTTTAGGAAATGTATTGTTATGATACCCTCTAATGATTCAACCACCGGGCATATTATGGGAGTATGATTAAATATTCATAATCAATCAGCCATCAATTGTCTGCTCATATTTCACTCCCCCGCCCCCCAATGATAAAATCTCTTTAATTAAGCATTTTCCAAAGCGAACTTTCCATTTTCATGGAAAATGTCTGGCTGTCGTCTGTCTTTCAGTCTGTCCCGGGGGTCTCTCCAATTACCAAATTACTTACTTACTCCAATTACTTGTTCATCGGGCGTTAATTTTCCCTCCAAATACAGGAAAAACAACAAAATAACAACAGCAAAAAAACACTTAACAGTTGTTTATGTTAATTACAGAGAGGGACGAGAAAGCGGGAGAGAGAGTGGCCACCACACACATAAATAATAATGCTCAAGGTACAAATTGTGCTTCAGTTTGGGCTGGGGTTTGGGGCTCGGTTTATGGGTCAGCGATCCAAGTGAACGTTTAATTAGCATAGGCACAGCGCAGTGCACCACAGCACAGCACACCCTCTCCTCTTAAAGCGATAAAATATGTTTAATAAACTCCCATAAATTCCACTTGCAGATGATCATCATTGGACGCCGATGATGATGACGACAACGACGACAACGACGACGACGACGACGACGACGACGACTGCGACTGCTCTGCTAATGAAGATGATGTAAACGAAGCCAAGCAGCACACTCTCCTCTTTCTTTCCACTTTTGTGCACCGAAACGAAAGCGAAATTTGAAAGCAAAAGAAATCGAAACAAATACCACCACTGCCACATAATATTTCTCTGAATTGAAATCGAAACTGCATTCTTTACACACACACATATACATATACACATATCTGGGCAATCGCCAAACGAATCGAAATATGAGATTGTCGCGGTGCTTATCGGTCAGTGGAGACCGCCTGCTACTCCTGCTGGCGGCAACACTAGCCATCGCCCTGGTGCAAGCGGAGCGGGACTTTAACGTAAACGACTCTCAGGTGAGTAATGGGATTATGAAGAGATTAACAAGAGTGCACTCTTACAAGCGTTCACTGTAGAACGAAGCTCTGTGTATCTGGCCTGTCCCTTGCCTGCCTAACTTTGATGGATGATGCGTGACGCTTTTCATTTGAATTATGCAGTCGGCGACTCCGATTCGATTAGATTGTCGCCGCCACGATAATGGCTTGAGCACAGTTTGTCATGGTCGTCCCCCCTTTCCGTATTGTAGGTGCCTGTCATTGAGCCAAAGGATGTGCCCGCCTACAAGCAGGATCCCTATGTGACAGAGCTGATGGGATGCCAGAACCAGCAGAACGAGATTGAGCTCTCGCTGCTGTTGAAGAAGCACGACTGGAGCGAGTTGACGGCCACCAAGCGAGCCCATGTTCAGGCGAAGCTGGCCAAGTTCTTTGCCAGTTTCATGGTTTGTATTTCTACTACTGGTTCCACTTTTTGTTTGCTACGACTTTTGTTTTCTTTGCGCAGATCGGCTGTGGTCCAAGCTACTTTGTCATGGGTGAACCGATAGCCAAGCAGATTGCCCACCAGGTCAAGGATGGCACTATTGGTGCTCTAACGGAGGAGAACTTTGGTCTGTGGTTTATTTGGCGCAAGGAATTAAAATCCAGGTGGGTGCACGAACCAAACGAACCACAGAATACGACGGTTTAAATGGAATAGCTCTTAAGAAAGCTATTTTATATTAGGAATGCATCAATCAAAGAAGAAATAACTAATGTTCATTGAGATATGACATATGCGCATAAATCACACCGAAAGAATGTTGCCCTGACGATCCTCCTTTCAATTCTAGATCCCATCGCCGGCGACGTCAATCGGAGGGTTCTGGAGCCGACGATGATGACTACGAGTATGAAGATGAGGGAGAGGATGCTATGTAAGTAATACAGATAGTCCCTGTCTTCTGTGCCTCTTCTGAGTGTCTGTCATTTTATGTTCTATCTTTGGAACAGTGAGCCAAGCACGGAAGTTCCCGCGGTGACTACGCATGCGCATCGTCATCATCATGGAGTGGTGAGTGTTCCGATTGATTACTCAATTGGTTATATGTACCTACTACATTCCCAATATTTATTTTTGTTCATTCTCTCGGTGTTTTTATTATCCGTTATCCGTTAATCCGTTTAAATGCGAATACTCCGAGGTTAATGCATTGTGGATGGTGTTGAACTATGTACGAGTATATGTATAACCAAAGACTATACAATACCAAGATGTTGCATGAGAAACAAATGCTTTTTCAATTTTCGTTTGACGCTTCTTGGTACGGGCGCGCGGGGCTAGTACTTCAATTCTCTTTTACGCTACCTTCGCCTCCGAAATGCTACTCGGCTTCGTCAATGCTGCGTGCCGAAACCGTAGGGCAGCGTGGTCGCTGATGTCTTTGGCGCGGCACAGTGGGGGCTCAGCCGAAATAGTCAAAAAATTGTATGAGTGCTTTAGATAAATTTAATGTACGCATCTAATAGAGAATTTTCCAATCGAATTTTCAAGATAGTTTTAGTTTAGGAGATATAAGCACTCAAAGTTTAACATTTTTTCAGTGTGCAAATATTTATTGAACTCATATTCACTAACTAATTTAGCAAGCTGAGACGGTCAAAGTTCCCACTGTGCCGCTCCAAAGACATCGGTGATCCGCACCACCGCTTCGACGGTGCTGAGGCTCGAGAGTCCAGAATTATTTCGTTGCTGGTGAAGACATTGGTGAACAGACGAAACCGATGGGCAGCGGGGTCGCGGTAGAGACGAAGAACAGGCGAAAAGGGAATTGAAACCCCGCGCGCTCGACGTGCCTTTTGGGTCCTAATGTTAGGACCCGCCATAGAACAGCTTTTTGGTCGCTCATGCAACATCTTGGTATTGTATAGTCTTTGGTATAACGCATACGAGTCGAGATTCCGTTATTATTTCCGGAAGTCACAAGTTTTTTTTTAGTTCGTTTTACAACACTGCACTTTGTTAATAACAATTCGCACAGCCACAAACACACAAAAAGAAAACACTTTACATGGAACACGGATACACCTATACACATACTATTGAAACACATACAAGTTAACGTACCCAATTCTATTGAGCTCTTATACGAGTTGTAAACAATCTTTGGCTTTCCAAAACGAAAACAATTTCAATCTTGGGCCTCCGCCTAAGTGATTTCTAAGATGTACAATCGCAAGGGCTCCCGCCGCAAATCCCAATCTTTGACACTCGCCTAAATGGAAAACCAATGTTTGCCCACACCCGGCTTCTCATAAACAATCTAACTCCCGGCTTTCTGCAGATCCTGCACTTTAGGTATTTTACAGTTCTCTCTTTGGATGACGAAATCCAATACTCGGGATGGCGAAATCAATTGAAATGTTTATAGAAAAACTATTCCCAAAAGGGATCAACGATGCAAAGATCAGAAAGTTCAAGTCAGTCTTGATCCAGAAGCGACACCGCAAAGTCGAGCTAAAAATTAAGATCGCGCAAACCCTTTGCCCGGAATCCTTTGTGACCCTCTACTTAAATCTATAACAGTGAAGTTAGAAGTAAAATAAAAACTTTTTAAAAACACAATCCGCTACCGCAGTTATTTAATTGGCGCCCAACGTGGGGCGACGTTGTATAAAAAGCACCGAATAATAAAAGTGTTGCGTCGTGCCGAAACCCGAAGGACAATTAATTAATGGAATAAATCCTTCAGATATAAAAACGCGGAGTGACTGTGAGATATAAGATAAGAAAAAGTGAGATAAAAAGGAAACAAACCGGAGCTTAGGGTGTACAAAAATAAATACAATATACAATACAAATACAAATACAAATACAATACAAAATACAAATAAATACAAAAGCTAATCAAGACAATTCAAAAATACAAAAAAACCAAAGTTTTTAAACAAAACCAACCAAACCAAAACACAAAGAAAGTGAAACTATCAGCTAAACCAAAGAAGGAAGACCCCCAGAAGACCCAGTTAAACAAAGAAATTTAAGAAGGAAGACCCGTTCGAAGACCTGTCAGCCAAATCAAGAAGGAAGACCCGTTCGAAGATCTGTCAGCCAAACTAAGAAGGACGACCCCTACCGGATAGTCCGTGAGCAAAAGTTGTATTAATAAATATATATGTTCAATTAGGTTATATTAGATTATAAAAACAAACATATAGGAAAAATTTAAGGTGGATCAACTAACTTTAGATTTTGAAAAACTAAAAATGATTAACTCACAAACAAGGACCGATCTCACTGCAGATCTGGTCAAACAATTGATAGCACTTCAAATTTCACAAGTACAGGAGCAAATTGTAAATTTAAAACAACAAATAGAAACTAAATCCGATCAGGTATCAGATTATCAGGCAGAAGCAATAGACGAGACAATAAAAGATGACACCACATTAAAGGTAATAGAATCCCTACCAATTTTCAATGGTGGATTAAACCAATACGTAGGATGGAGGGAAGCTGCAGAAACTGCAGTGAAGTTATATAAGAAAGGAAGTAAGCAATATTATATTGCCTTAACAATTTTGAGAAACAAAATAACAGGACCAGCACATGACGCACTGACCAACCACGGGACAGTTTTAAATTTTGATGCCATACTTTCACGACTTGACTTTGTTTACAGTGACAAGAGACCAATTTACATAATAGAACAGGAGTTAAGCGTTCTCCGACAAGGGAACCTTTCAATAATAGATTTCTATAACGAGGTTAACAAGAAAATGACCTTGTTAATAAATAAGACAATAATGACTCACGGAAAGGACAGTGAAATCACGAAAGAATCAAATAAGAAAATTAGAGACAATGCCTTACGCATTTTTGTCACTGGCCTAAACGGCGGCATTGCAGAAATCCTATTTTCATTGAATCCCCCAGATTTACCGAATGCCTTGGCAAAAGTACAGGAATTGCAATCAAATAACATTCGGGCCCAATTTGCCTACCAATTCAGTGGCCCCAGAAATTCAGGGAATAATAACTACAATACATTAAGATTCAACCAACGACAACCAAGGACTAATAGTTCACCATTCGACCAAAAAAGGGATCTTCAGAGGAATAACATGTCATGGGGACAACCCTATTTCTTGGGTAATAGACAACAAAATCAGGCCCCAGAACCAATGGATGTAGACGAATTGATACAAATCAAGAACCGACAGAACAGCAATCAATTCAGGGGAAATAATAATAATAGAAATTATCGGGAGAATACTAACGGTTATTATAGGAGAAATAATAACAATTATAACCAAGCTCAGCATTTTAGGGCAAACGTAGCACCGAATAATCAGTCTAACGAAAATCAGGCGCAGAAACGAAAGCCAAACGAAATGTCGGAACATCCGGCTAATAAAGCAATGCGGATAAATAACATTGAGGAGGACCATTTTTTAGATCAGCCCCCGAAGTAGGTCTGCCCTACTTAAAAAGAGTAGATACAAAAATAAACAGAGAATTAAAAGTTTTGATAGATACGGGAGCAACTTCCTGTTATATAAAAAAGAGAATTTACGAAAATAAAAAAGAATTATCAATTTATAAGAAAGTTGCTACAGTGAATGGGTTTTCAATAATTAAATATTTCCATAATATAACTATTTTCAACACAAAACAAGTGTTTTATGAAATAGATGGAATGGAGGCAGATTTACTAATAGGATTTAACCTATTAAAGAAAATCGGAGCTGTTATTGATACAGGAAAGGGGACTTTAAGTTATAAAGACAATGAGGAGAAACTAATATATGACGAGGTCCTTTCTTTAAACAAATTAACCTTTATAGAAGGAAAAACCATCCTTCCGTTGAAGGAATATATAATAAAAAAATATTTTGAAGAAGAAAAAGAAATGAAAAGTGATTCAGTAAAGGTAGAAGGAAGTTTATATAGCTTGGGATCAAAAAATCCTGAGCACGCCGACGAAGAATTATCCGTCAATAGTTTGGGATTCAAATATCCTGAACCCGCCGTCGTTGAATTATCCGACATCCAAAGTTTTAATAGTTTGGGATTAAAATATCCTGAGCACGCCGTCGTTGAATTATCCGACACTAAAAGTTCGAATAGTTTGGGATTAAAGAATCCTGAACACGCCGTCGTTGAATTATCCGACAATGAACAATTTAAAAGTTTGGGATGCAAAAATCCTGAACGCGCCGTCGTAGAAATATCCGACATTCAAAATTATGCAAATTCTGAATTGAAAAAAAATGAAATTGTATAACACAATAACCTACAAAGAGGACAATTTAGAAAATCTCAGAGAGAAAATGGTATCTATCATCGAAGAAGACCATGCCAATATAAATTTACAGTTAACGTTCAGAACGGATATAAAAGGAGAGATTAACAGTGAACATGATAGACCGGTATATGGCAAGCAGTATCCATACGCTTATTCGGTTAACGAAATGTATAATCAGACCTAGTAAAAGCCCATATAATTCACCGGTAATAGTAGTACCAAAGAAGGGAGTAAATGAGGACGGAACTCCTAAACATAGATTAGTAATAGACTTTAAGAAACAAGAAAACACCATACCGGATAGATACCCTATGCAAGATCCTTCAGTAATCCTTGCCAATTTAGGTAAGGCAAAGTATTTCTCGGCCATTGATTTAGAGTCAGGTTTCTATCAGATTTTAATGAGGGAATCAGATATTGAAAAAACATCTTTTTCCATAAATAACGGCAAATATGAATTTCTAAGAATGCCTATGGGATTGACGAACGCTCCCAGAATTTTCCAAAGGGCAATGGACGATATACTTAGGAAACAAGTTGGGAAAACTTGTCACGTCTATATGGACGATATAATAATATTTTCAAAAACTATAGAACAACATTATAAAGATCTAATTCATATAATACAGATATTGCAAAACGCTAACATGAAAATTTCCCTAGAAAAGTCTAAATTCTTTCAATTGGAAACCAAATTTCTGGGATACATTGTTTCCCAAAATATCATTAAAACAGATCCAGACAAAATCTCCACAATACAAAACTATCCAATTCCTAAAAATATCAGAGAGCTACGTAGCTTCTTAGGACTAACAGGGTATTACAGAAAATTTGTCCGAAATTATGCTACAATTGCCAAACCATTAACAAAATATCTGAGTGGAGTAAATGGGAAAGTTTCACGAAGGGCATCCAAGAAAACATTAATACAGCTGGATGAACCAGCAATGGGAGCATTTAATAATTTAAAGGACAGTTTAATAGCACATATTGAATTAGTACAACCAGATTACAATAAAAAATTCACATTAACCACAGATGCATCGGACATAGCAATAGGTGCAGTTTTGTCGCAAGATGGGAATCCCATAACATTTATTTCTAAAACTTTAAGTAAAACCGAGCAATTATATGCTACTAATAAAAAGGAATTATTAGCTATTGTATGGGCATTAAAAAATTTGCGAAATTATTTATAGTGAGTGGAATTGAAATACATACAGATCACCAACCTTTGTCCTTTGCAATGTCGCAAAAAAATCCAAATGTTGAAATGAAACGTTGGTATTACTTCATAGAAAGTTTCACACCAAAAATCATTTATAAGCCAGGCTCAACTAACGTAGTAGCGGACGCTTTATCTCGGATTAAAATAAATCATATGACAGATAGTGATGTCGACCAGACAGATTCAGAATCAGACATAAATACTCAGCATTCAGCAGAGAGTAGTTTTGAAAACGTCATTCAAGAGACTAGCAAGCCTCTAAACCAATTTAAACAGCAGCTACTATTAGCGCAAGGGAGATTCACAGTTCATGAGTTAGTAAGAGTTTATGAAAATACCCGACATATTATTGAATTTGATACGGTAGACAATTCATTTCATTTTAAAAGAATTTATTCATCCTCACTTAACCACAGGAATACACTGAACTTTAGAAGATTTATACCTTATCCAAAATAAGCTAAAGGAAAACTTCATAAATAAATTTCTCTTCACGAGAAAGTTCCTCCAAGATGTAGTAAATTCAGAAGATAAAGCTATAATTATAGAAGAAACACATTGCACAGCCCATAGAGGACTAGACGAAAATTACAAACAAATAACTAAGCTGTATTATTGGCCAAACCTGCACAAAAAATTAAAAGAATATATAAAAAATTGTGAGATCTGTAACAAAAACAAATATCACAGACACCCTGTAAAAATTCCAATTGGGAAAGCTCCCATTCCAGCAAAAGAAGGAGATCAATTACACTTAGACATATACTATGCCCAAAACCTAACATTCATAACTTGTATAGATTCTTATTCCAAATACTTGGTGGTCAAGGAAATTCAAAGTAAATTAAACATTGAAAATAAGGTAATGGAAATTTTGCAACACTTTCCGTTAGCAACATCTTTAATGATTGACAACGAA
The DNA here is from genome assembly GCF_003369915.1 of Drosophila miranda. Lineage (NCBI taxonomy): Eukaryota > Metazoa > Arthropoda > Insecta > Diptera > Drosophilidae > Drosophila > Drosophila miranda. Next base: position 22,954,015 of record NW_022881614.1, read on the forward strand.
CCAAGCTTTACTTCAGCACAATTTAGATCATTCATACAAAGAAGTAACTTAACTATTTATTATGCTGATCCCAGACACAGCACCTCAAATGGTCAGGTAGAAAGGGTACATTCCACACTAACAGAAATAGCGCGGTGCATCAAGGATGAACTAAATCTAACAGATTATTCAGAAATAATAATAAGGGCGGCACTGAAATATAACCTGACGATACATTCAACGACCAATCAAATGCCATATGACATATTGTATAACAAAATAGAACACAAGCATAATCCAATATTACTTAAGGAAGCTCAGACCAAAATGCTTAAGCTACATAACAAAGATAGAGGAGAAAAAGATTATAAAATAGGAGAAGTAGTTTATGAAAAGAAACTCGGGGAAAGAAATAAACTTCAATCCCGATACAAAAAGCAGGTAGTTAAGGAAAATCGACTGAATAAAATTATAATCAACAATAGATACAGAATTATACATAAAGATAACATCAAATATTAAATATTTTTTTTCCAGAAAATGAATGCGAATATACTAATACTGACTTTTGTTATATTGACGACTTCGGAAGTAATTGACTATACGCATAGTGACTATCTATTGCTCAAAGACGACAGAGACGTTTACACTTATGAAACATACGCTGAACTTTTCCATATTACTAATTTGAGTTTTTATAGAGAGATAATTGATAAAGAATCCAAATATGTCAACAAATCAATTAATTCAGACGATGAGTGGGAAATATCAATGGACTTAAGTCTATTAAAATTAATGATTTCAGAATTAGTTCCCAAACGGAATGAAAGGGGAATAAATGAATTAGGTACCATTTGGAAATGGATAGCAGGCAGCCCTGATCATGACGACTTTTTGAAAATACAAAATAAAGTAAATGAATTAACTGAAAATAATAATAAACAATTTGTAATAAATTCCAAATTTTTCAAAGAAATTGAATTGTTATCAAATTCATTAAAAAATGTCATCTTCAATGAAGAAACGATACTGAGAAAGCATCGTTTAAAATTAATAACTTTTGACCTACTAAATTTAGTTGATACCATAACCCTCTTAAAAGTAAACATTTTCAATACAAAAATTTTAAATAAAAACGAAATAGAGGACATTTATAAGCATGAAAAACATCCTGTTGAACTGTCTGATCTGCTGGACATTGCAACGGTTAAAATAATTCGAAATGCTGATTTAATAATCATTTACATAAAATATCCTCAAATTAAAGATATTTGCAAGTTTTACCATGCAAGAGCCATCTCACAAAACGATGGAATGTTAGTTATAAGTGAAAAAGTTTGTGAATGTAAGGAGAAATACTATTTAATGAATAATTTTAAAAGTGAAACTTTTAACAATTACGTACAAATAAATTTAAAGAAGACCTGTTTCACCAATTTACTTAATGGCTTTAAAGCCAACCCTTTGTAGTGTAGTTTGAAGTTCATCGTCGCTGCCAAGTACCTCAGAACGTGCTTCACACCAGACAGATGCTCTGCGTGCGGATCTTTGTTCCTCTGGGCCAACTTTGCAACTGAATGCAAAATGTCCGGTCTGGTTGTGAGTGCCAGCCACATCAGCTCACCAATCATGGATTGATACATGACAGGATCAACCTTTTGACACTGCTCATTACTACAATCCACCTGGAACCCCGCATCCAACGGAGTAGCCACTGGTCTACATTTGTCCATGTCGTGAGCTTGCAATAGTTCCTTGATGTATTGCGAGTGGCCTATGGTGATAGGCCCAAGCTCACCTTCACGGTGCACCTCCATGCTTAAAAACAGCTCTGGAACACCTTTGTCGATACATTCGAACGCATTTGAAATAGCCGATTTGATACCGAGCATGTCCTCTTTGGACTGACATGCTATAAGTAAATCGTCAACATATACCAAGATTAACGATAAGTTACCTTTCCCTCTCTGCTGGTAGAGGCACGGCTCGTTGTCACAGGAAACAAAACCCAGATTAGTCAGGACGCCATTCAGCTTCGAATTCCATTCCCTTCCTGACTGCTTCAATCCATATATTGCCTTTTTAAGCAGCATAGCCTTCGCTGGATAAGCTCGATCAATGTACCCTTGTGGTTGCTTCATGTACACCGTATCGCTCAGGTCACTGTTGAGGTATGCCGTACATACATCCATTTGGTTGACATATAATTTCAATTCTGCTGCTAGCGCAAGAATAAATCGCGCGCTCTCCAGTCTGCAGAATGAAGAAAATGTTTCCGCATAGTTTATGCCGTACTGCTGGGAGCAACCTTTTGCCACCAGCCGCGCCTTGAATCGTTCGATTTGACCATCTTTGTCGCGTTTCAGGCTATATACCCATTTGCATCCAACTGCTCGTTGTCCTGCCGGTAAGTCTGCCAACTGCCATGTCTCGTTTGCCATTAATGCCTCATATTCGCGTTGCATCGCTTCGGACCAATGTGATGCATGAATACTGATCAACGCCTCCTCGTAGGATACTGGAATCTTTACGTCGCTGGCAACCAGAACACCAAGAATGTTGTACTCCTTTCTCGGACGGCCAGGTTTGCCGGTCCGAATCAGCCTTGGTCTGTGTAACGAGTAACGAAGAGAATCTTCGCACGATGAAGCTGGTGGTCGGCTAACTGAGAAGGAGTAAGCGCTCGCTTCCACGGCTGATCTCTGGTCGGAAATGGGGATGGGTTCTTTGGGGTAACCCTCCAGTTAGGTTGCTTCGCTCCTGCTGGTATTATTTTATTAAAATTCGCGTACTCTTTTTGGTAATGGGAGGGGGACAGACAAGGAAAGGATCGTTAGGGGTACGGAAAGTATAGTGGGGCAAAGATAGTGCAGAGAAGGAGTAGGGATCTCCCACGGCGGCGGCCACCTCTGTTTTGCTGGCACGTGGTCGTGCCACGCCCACCCTACCATGATCCTGAAAGAGCCAATAATAATATCAGGATCCCTGGAGTGTCCGGTATTGGTCATCCTATTTCGCTCACGAGCGGCATGGTTCCCCCAAATGCGGTAACGTCTAGCACATATTCATCTTAACAATCATTTTATTAGAAACTATATTCAGATACTATATTCATGTTACAAGAAAAAAGAAACACTAACCGAGAACTCCAAGACAAGGATAAATGGACAAAAGGAGGAACGAAAAGCGTCACAAGAGATATAGCTATTATTACTAGGGAATATTTAGATAAATAAATACGATAAGTGTAAATAGTTATAAGTGCATATACGATATTTTATAGTGCGATATAAACTAATGATTTTTCCTTAGATAGAAAGATAATACTATAGCGCAATATAGGTACACATGTCCCAGCACATCGGCTTCAGGGAGTAGTTGGACATACTATTCGTTCTACCAAGCGTATTGTAAAGGCAGAAGGCCAATCAGCTGTGACTACTTTAAAAGTGTGAGGTCAACGACCGACAAACAGCTCTAGCAAAAAAGAACGAAGCTTTTGCCACGCTCGCGGAATTTTGGGAGGCAATAAAATGTAATGTTGTTGGTATATTATAAAGCTCACTCAGTTTTTGTTTGTGTTCCCGCGGCGAAAGATCTTTCGTAGCTGGGCGTGTGGCTGTGTGTGGGTGCATTAAACTTTTACCTGCAAACCAAAAACAAAATCGTACAGCGCGTGCTGCATGGCATAAGCTCGCGGAGGGGACCCGGCCGAGCGGACGCTTTTAAGCTCAAACTTTTAAGCTTTTACCAAATGCATTTTCAAACTTTCCATGTGTTGGTGGGTTTTTTTTTCTGTTTTTTTTTACTGTCTACAATTAACACTAAGTATATCCAACTACACAAAAACAGACATATCAACGGACTGCGAGGTTCAAGGGAATGCGAGTCACGGTGGGATATTACTGGCCTCAGTGGCTTTCAGTGGGCGGTGTATACATATGTATGTGAGCACATCTCTTACAGTTTTCATTCAGCCTACATAATGACACTAACGTGCACATAAGACAAACGCTGGCCTCCACTGCACTTTAAATAAACGTTTGGAACAGCTAGGCCGAATCACGAGAAGAACAAGAGAGGCGATACCACTAGGGGTCGCCGGGAGGTTATGTACACACGTGGTGCACTATTTTTTCCCGCCCGGTAGGAACATTTAAGCGGCTTCGGGCCTACGCTGACTGCCAGCACCGGTTTCCGTTTCTTGGCCCGGTTTTGAATGCGAAACGGTTACGCCACTTCGCCGCACTAAGCCCGTTCAGACGGCTGTCCTCGTCTCGCGCAGCCAAAGTTCACTGCCCGCGACTTGGTGGATCAGCTGGTTCGTAGTGCGGGGGCTTAAAGCTCGGGCTGCAGCTTTTGGATAATTCCCAAACTAAGTGCCGATTCTAATGTGGAATTTGAAAATACTGATCAGGCTACTTTTTCTAACAGTTACTCCATGCACATATTTACCCGGTTGGAACTGGCACTGCGAAAATAGGGGGATGGGGTTGAGGTGTTAATTCCTTCTTTCTCCAGGTGTTTTTTTTTTTTTTGTGTTGGGGCTGCTCACCTCCGTTTAGAGCCCAATCTGCTTTCTTGGGTTCTTTTTTCCCGATCGAGTGCACTTTGGTTTCACACCACGGTTATTTACGGCGGTTTAATTTTATTTTTATTATTTTTTTTTCTCACCGCGCAACTGAATGCTTGTACGGCCACGAGGAGAAAGAAAGATTTGGGCGGATCTACTGACCAACAAAAATTTTGTTCTCCGGATCTGCCTTTGCACGATCCTTCGCCATTCACCTTGAATGGTTATGGACATGGTGGGGAGATTTTTTGTTCGTTTTTAAGCATATTCTTAATGTCAACCCTAGATGGCGCTAGCCCTCACACGACCAGGAACATTTAACATGTAACACCACAACAAGAAATTAAGCCAACCTAACTATACACTAACTATGGGGACTAAACTTAATAATTAATAAGTATCTCGGTGAGGTGTGATATATACTTGTATAAATAATACAATATATATAAATATATTTATATATATATTATATACATAAATATATAAATTGTACAAATACCATCGGGCATACTTTCAGGCGAAGAACACAAATATGCTTTCCTATCCGCCCGACAAGCGACCACTACAAATCCCCCCGGCCAAGATCACACTTTGGTGTTAATCACATCAAAGGGTGATAGACGCTTGGAGGAAAACCGTTAACCTGTATTAGGATGGTCACTGCTTTATGTCTTTAGCGTGGTATTTTCCGATAAGTCTACCTTGGGGATCTTCCAACTCGTAATAACTGTGACCAAGCCTACGTTTTATTCTAGCTTTTACAAAAGTAGGAGCTAGTTTTGCGCTGAAACCTTTAACGAAATTGCTCTGCTGAAAGTTGCGTCTGTAGACCTCCTGGCCAACTTTGAACGCCACTTCACGACTTCGAAGGTTGTACTGCTGATCGTTTCGTTGGTGTTGTTTTTGTATTGTTCGTTGGGCTGTTTTTCGAATCACATCAAACGAATCTTCCCGGCCAAAACTCACGGTACGATCTTCTAAAACCTGCAAATTTCGTAAGAGCTGATAGGTGTCTCCATTGGTGATCATGTGCTGTCCAAATGCAACCCGATAGGGGCTGTCGTTTAGGGCTGAATGCAGACTAGATCGTAAGGCACAACTAATAGAACTAAGCTGCTCATCCCAATTAGTTTGATCTGGCTTGATATAAGCTTTAATGGCGGCAATAACGGATCTGTTAACGCGTTCCGATGCGTTGGCTTGAGGTGCGTACACAGCCGTATAAAAATGCTGCACATTGTACTTTTTCAACAGCGAATTGAAGTGATGGGACTTAAATTGTACTCCATTGTCGGACACAACCACTTCGGGTACCCCGAAGCAATGGAATAGGTCCTCTTCCATGAATCGAGTTATCGCCTCCGCTGTAAATTTCTTTACGGGTTTTAAAAACGGATATTTTGAAAGATGGTCCAAAACAACGAAGATACCGATATTTCCGGATTTGCTTCGTGGATACGGACCCAGGAAATCCACAAACAACTTCTGAAACACTCGTTGAGTTTCCTTCACTGGAGCTAATGGGGGTCGTAACGAACGATTCGGGTACTTGGTGCACTTGCAGACCGAACAGCTGTTTATGAACGCTCTCACATCGGTTACTAAACTTGGCCAATAATAATAACGTCGAACTCTCTCCAACGTTTTATTAATGCCGCTATGAGCTGCTAGCGACTGTTCGTGACTCTGTTTTAGTACATCGGACACCAGCTCCGTTGGAACCCACAGCTTTCAACACAGGTCGTCAGCGATCTGATCAGCAGCCGCGTGTTCTGCTCGCCGATGTATGAGATTATCGATCACCTTAATGTCTGGCATCTGTGCCTGGTTGCCTTTAATTTTTCGAATTAGTTCCAAATATTCTGCCGACTTGAAGCAATCAGACTGCAAGTCTACCAATCCATCGCAGCTGAATGCCGATAGATCTTCGGTGTGCACCCGCGACAGAGCATCTGGGACAACATTTTGGCTACCTTTGCGGTGGAAAATTTTGAAGTTGAACCCCTGCAATTTGAGAGCCCATCTTGCCAATCTAGAACTTAGGTCCGATTGTGACATTAGCCACTTCAATGATGCATGGTCGGTATGGATGGAGAACTCGTGTCCTTCCACATAAGCTCGAAACTTCTTCACACACATTATGGCTGCCAAACACTCTTTCTCCGTGACTGAATAGTTTCGCTGACACTGATTCAGCTTGCGAGACATGAATGCGATTGGGATGTCATTACCATCGCTATCCGTTTGCATTAACACGCCGCCAACTCCGGTGTGGCTGGCATCGCAATGAATGGCAAATGGAATGGTAAAGTCGGGGCTATGTAGGTCGGGTGCCTCGCACATTTGGTCTTTTAAACTTTCAAACGCCCTTTGCGCTTCGTTGGTCCATACAAACGATCGACGTTGCTTTAGTGTATCTGATATTGGGGCAGCAATTCCGGCATAGTTTTTAATAAATTTATGGTACCATCCAGTGGTTCCCAAAAATCGTCGCACTTGCTTCACCGATCGTGGCACTGGAAACTCCCGAATAGCAGCAACTTTTTCGGGATCCGTTTGTGTCATCCCATACCCTATCACGTGGCCCAGGTATTTCACTTCCTTCAGGCAAAATTTGCTCTTCTCTACGTTTATCGTCAGTCCAGCTTGAGTCAGTCGGTCGGCCAGCGCTTTCAACACGGACATGTGCTTCTCGAAGGACTCCGAAATCACCAATAAGTCGTCGAGATAAATGAAAATCTCATTTCGCAAAGATGGTGGGATAAGTTTATCCATCAGTTTGGACATGGTCTGTGGGGCATTGCATAAACCAAACGGCATCACCGTGAATTGATATAGCGGCCTCCCAGGCACAGCAAAAGCCGTCTTCTCCCGAGCCCTTGGAGTAAGCGGAATCTGCCAGTAAGCATCTTTAAGATCGATGCTTGAAATGAACTGCGCTTTTGGAAGTCTACTTAAAATGCCATCAATGAGGGGCATAGGGTAAGCATTTTTGACTGTTACTCCGTTAACTTTCCGGCTATCAAGGCAAAGGCGAACCTTACCTGGCTTACGCACAATTACTACCGGGGAAGACCACGGGCTATCTGATTCTTCAATCACCCCAAGGCCTAACATTCGGTCCAACTCTTCGTATATACATTTTTCGACTGCAGGCGACACTGCGTAGTGGCGTTGTTTTATGGGCCGAGTCTCGGAAATTTCTATGTCATGTGTAAGACAGTTTGTCTTTCCTAATCCTTTTTCGGCAAACGAAGGGAACATCTGTACTATCGCTACTAGTTCCTTCTGCTGTAATTCCGACAAAGGTATTTGCATCGGGTTGTCAAAGTTTATAGCCGCCAAACTGTTGTTATTCGCTTTGCTCATTAAGAAGAACGGCAGTAGATTAAAGCTTCTCCAAAAGTCTATTCCTAGATATAACTCCTGCGATAACGATGGTACAAGATAAAGGCATATTCGTTTGGAATTTCCACGAAAGCAAATGAGTGTGGAGATCCTACCTAGAATAACTTGCTTTTTCCCATCTGCGGTTCGCACGGCTGACTTCATCGGCTTGACCTCAGGGTTTGTTTGAGATAACTCTTCTGCAAATTTACCCCCAAGGCAGCTGATTGAGGCGCATGTGTCCATTAATCCACTTATCGTCTTGCCAAACAGAGTGACATTGGCGTAGGGTCGTAGGTCAGTGATATTACTAATAACAGAGGCTAATAATGCTCTGCGCGCATTTTTACTCTGCGTGCGGAACAGCTTCCTACGCTTACGGTCTCGAGTTTTGCTAGGCGCAGGGGTCGTTTCCTGATCGTCGTCCTGTACTGGTATCATAGTGGTCGTTATCATGTCAGGAGGTAGGGGGAGTGAGCTTGACGTAGCCCCGGTTACTCCGTATTCGTTGCCTTCGACACTAACTTGCGTGCACTCGATATCGGTGCACGAGCCAACTCGTTTTTTGACGAGCTACATTTTTGGCACGATGGTTTATATGTGTCCCGCTTACCACATCCATAACAGAATACTTTACGCTCTGCTTCGCACTCTTGATATCGGTGGCCTTGTTTATTGCAATTCCAGCAAGAAAGCGTCATCGCGTCGATATCAAAAGCGTCAGCTTCTTCCGAATCGGCTTCTGCCAGACCTTCTGTCTGGATGGACATTTCGTTCACCTAATTGCGAGGAACAAATCGTCGAGTAGCCGGGATTGGCTTAGCAGTATTTTCGATGAACCTTTCACGCTTGCGGACCACTTGTCGCAACTGCACAATGTTCGGTATGGGCACATATAAAATCTCATGTTGTATCTCATTGAGCAGATTTGCTCGCAACACCTCTAACAAGGACTGCTCGGTCATCGGCTGCACGAGCTTGTCTGCAAGCGCCACTATGGCCTCATAAAAACTGTCAAACGGTTCGTTGACTTTCTGCTTCCTCTGGGTGATCGCGGTTCTGATTTCTAAATCTGTTCTGCCGTCCGAAAACTGCGATCTCAGAGCAATACAGAGATCAATCCAGCGCACTCTTGGTACGCTTTTATGATACCTCCAGTACCATTCACCCGCGCTTCCTTCGAACAGGTTGCTCGCGTAGCGAGATAACAATTCAAAATTGCTATCTAATGTCTGGCTGGTCAGAGCTTCGACGCGATACAAAAAATCATCTATTGACCTAGAGGAGCGCCCTGAGAATCTCAACTTCCAGTTCGCGATTATCTGGCTAATCCGATCCGCGCGCAACTGATGTGATTGCTGCGACTCGGGTGGGGCTGACAAGTTAGTCGGTCGCTCGGACGCTGAGTTTGGCAATGCTGCGTTTTCCCTGGCGGATAACCTAAAGAGTTGCTCAAAGGATTGATTTGACCTAACGGGAGAGGACTGCCTATGGGCTCGGTGTACCCTTTCCGTTGGAACTGGAGCTGCATTCTGGAGCGACAATCTTTGAAACCCCGCTTCAATCGCGTTAGCTAGCATTTGAGTGTGCTGTGCTAGTGCGGCTGTCACTGCGTCCGCAATGGTCTGTTGCAAGCTACCATCCGTGGCTGGCAGACCCGTTCGAGCTGCTGAAGCTGACACCACTGCTGCCGCAGAGTTTGGCGGTTGGCCTCTAGGACGATCTGGAGCGGCCATTGGACCGGACACACTAGGCCCTTCGGGTTGGCTAACACTTCGGACCCCACTCTGCATATTGGCAGCGGATAATTGGTTTTGCTGTGATTTAAGTGTTTTCGAACGGGATCTGGTCACTGCAACAGCCCCTGGTTGGCTGCCTGAGGCTTGAGCTGCTTCTAGTTCTTCCGCCAAATTAAGGGTCGATTTGCTCAGCGCAGTTCTGCACACTGGACAGACTTTCTTATTTCCTGAACGTGCACTAAAGCAGGTGTGATGGAAATAATGGTTACAGCTGGTAGCTAATAGTTGGCCTGGGTATTCGACTTCTTGCGTGCATACACAGCAAAAGGTTTCGCTCTCTTTTGGCTGAATCCTATAATCCGGGCTTCGGTCTACCGGCATTGTAAAGTTATCATATATATTAACTAGCTTTAAGCACGTTCCTATAAATCTAGTTCAGACAAATATTAACAAAAAAAGAAACAATAATAACGGGGAAAGCAAAAAAAACGATCTTTGATAGAGAGATTTTGGGGGAAACCATGCAACCCTTTCCCTCCGAAAGGTTGCCAATAACTATGCGTGGTAGAGCGAAAAAGGGGGAAATAAAGAAAAGGTATCTTCGGCAATCGTGACCCAAGTAGTAGCTCTAGGCCCCTTCCTGTCTGCGGCGAACGCCTAAACATAGGGACGGACGACGTTCTTGCCCGCGTGCCCATACCAGGATCACGACGGTGTTCGTCAGCCGCCCATCGAGGAAACATTACCGAAGCGGTTACGGGGAGTTTGTAATAGTCTCTGCGTGCTACGACCTATACCTTTTTCGCAGCCATTATCGGTCCGGGCCGGAAACGAAGCACGAAGAAACGCACCAGCACCAGGGGTACCACGTTCGGCCGGCGATAACCTGCTGTATAAATCGGCGCACGAATAGACCAATCACTAGAAAGTAGAGAGAGAAACAAAAGACGGAGGCACCCTAACAACCCCGATTCGAGTTGAGCGGCAACAAAAAATAATTTTGATTCTTCTAGCTGACTCCGGTGACAACTGAACCAAAGCTACCCAAGGTACCTGTCAATTTCCAAGGAATACGGGCGAATGTATTCACTAATATGCTTCTGTATAGCGGCAGGGCGTAGATTTACTCCACTAATAACCCTGTGTCCAGCCACTTCCACATACCAGTGAATCCATGTAGATTTCGCTGCTATGGCATATACTGCTCGGCAATAAAGCTATGGTGAAGCTATTATCGATTCCAGAGCAGCTTACCATCGAGCAAGGGTTATGGATCATACTCCGATGCGGGCTAACCGTTATCGGAAACTAATAAGCATCCACCATCACACGATCCAATTCCAGGACAAAAGGAAGGCTTTAAGGAAGGGGGGTGGGAAACAGGGAACAAAAGTCTTAAGCCAGTGCATGACTATGCACTGCTCGCAGGTGTTATGGACTTTCTCTGGCTGGGGTCACACACAACCATATAAGTTAATGTAACTCCGCTTTGTAACGTTTACAATTACGTCAACCCTGACCTTCAGGCCTTTCGGCCCCACGTTGGGCGCCAAATAAAATAATTATTACTGTAACGAGTAACGAAGAGAATCTTCGCACGATGAAGCTGGTGGTCGGCTAACTGAGAAGGAGTACGCGCTCGCTTCCACGGCTGATCTCTGGTCGGAAATGGGGATGGGTTCTTTGGGGTAACCCTCCAGTTAGGTTGCTTCGCTCCTGCTGGTATTATTTTATTAAAATTCGCGTACTCTTTTTGGTAATGGGAGGGGGACAGACAAGGAAAGGATCGTTAGGGGTACGGAAAGTATAGTGGGGCAGAGAAGGAGTAGGGATCTACCACCGCGGCGGACATCTCTGTTTTGCTGGCACGGAGTCGTGCCACGCCCACCCTACCATGATCCTGAAAGAGCCAATAATAATATCAGGATCCCTGGAGTGTCCGGTATTGGTCATCCTATTTCGCTCACGAGCGGCATGGTTCCCCCAAATGCGGTAACGTCTAGCACATATTCATCTTAACAATCATTTTATTAGAAACTATATTCAGATACTATATTCATGTTACAAGAAAAAAGAAACACTAACCGAGAACTCCAAGACAAGGATAAATGGACAAAAGGAGGAACGAAAAGCGTCACAAGAGATATAGCTATTATTACTAGGGAATATTTAGATAAATAAATACGATAAGTGTAAATAGTTATAAGTGCATATACGATATTTTATAGTGCGATATAAACTAATGATTTTTCCTTAGATAGAAAGATAATACTATAGCGCAATATAGGTACACATGTCCCAGCACATCGGCTTCAGGGAGTAGTTGGACATACTATTCGTTCTACCAAGCGTATTGTAAAGGCAGAAGGCCAATCAGCTGTGACTACTTTAAAAGTGTGAGGTCAACGACCGACAAACAGCTCTAGCAAAAAAGAACGAAGCTTTTGCCACGCTTGCGGAATTTTGGGAGGCAATAAAATGTAATGTTGTTGGTATATTATAAAGCTCACTCAGTTTTTGTTTGTGTTCCCGCGGCGAAAGATCTTTCGTAGCTGGGCGTGTGGCTGTGTGTGGGTGCATTAAACTTTTACCTGCAAACCAAATACAAAATCGTACAGCGCGTGCTGCATGGCATAAGCTCGCGGAGGGGACCCGGCCGAGCGGACGCTTTTAAGCTCAAACTTTTAAGCTTTTATCAAATGCATTTTCAAACTTTCCATGTGTTGGTGGGTTTTTTTTTCTGTTTTTTTTTTACTGTCTACAATTAACACTAAGTATATCCAACTACACAAAAACAGACATATCAACGGACTGCGAGGTTCAAGGGAATGCGAGTCACGGTGGGATCTTACTGGCCTCAGTGGCTTTCAGTGGGCGGTGTATACATATGTATGTGAGCACATCTCTTACAGTTTTCATTCAGCCTACATAATGACACTAACGTGCACATAAGACAAACGCTGGCCTCCACTGCACTTTAAATAAACGTTTGGAACAGCTAGGCCGAATCACGAGAAGAACAAGAGAGGCGATACCACTAGGGGTCGCCGGGAGGTTATGTACACACGTGGTGCACTATTTTTTCCCGCCCGGTAGGAACATTTAAGCGGCTTCGGGCCTACGCTGACTGCCAGCACCGGTTTCCGTTTCTTGGCCCGGTTTTGAATGCGAAACGGTTACGCCACTTCGCCGCACTAAGCCCGTTCAGACGGCTGTCCTCGTCTCGCGCAGCCAAAGTTCACTGCCCGCAACTTGGTGGATCAGCTGGTTCGTAGTGCGGGGGCTTAAAGCTCGGGCTGCAGCTTTTGGATAATTCCCAAACTAAGTGCCGATTCTAATGTGGAATTTGAAAATACTGATCAGGCTACTTTTTCTAACAGTTACTCCATGCACATATTTACCCGGTTGGAACTGGCACTGCGAAAATAGGGGGATGGGGTTGAGGTGCTAATTCCTTCTTTCTCCAGGTGTTTTTTTTTTTTTTGTGTTGGGGCTGCTCACCTCCAATCGGAAACTACAGAAAAAGTCGGAAAATCTAACTTCGAGGCTCCTAGCACTGTCGAAGGCCGGTACTCACGTTTTCGATTAGAGCCCAATCTGCTTTCTTGGGTTCTTTTTTCCCGATCGAGTGCACTTTGGTTTCACACCACGGTTATTTACGGCGGTTTAATTTTATTTTTATTATTTTTTTTTCTCACCGCGCAACTGAATGCTTGTACGGCCACGAGGAGAAAGAAAGATTTGGGCGGATCTACTGACCAACAAAAATTTTGTTCTCCGGATCTGCCTTTGCACGATCCTTCGCCATTCACCTTGAATGGTTATGGACATGGTGGGGAGATTTTTTGTTCGTTTTTAAGCATATTCTTAATGTCAACCCTAGATGGCGCTAGCCCTCACACGACCAGGAATATTTAACATGTAACACCACAACAAGAAATTAAGCCAACCTAACTATACACTAACTATGGGGACTAAACTTAATAATTAATAAGTATCTCGGTGAGGTGTGATATATACTTGTATAAATAATACAATATATATAAATATATTTATATATATATTATATACATAAATATATAAATTGTACAAATACCATCGGGCATACTTTCAGGCGAAGAACACAAATATGCTTTCCTATCCGCCCGACAAGCGACCACTACATCTGCCAGGTCCAACGCGCGGAGCTGGCTCATCTGACTCAACCTTTTCTGTTGCGCTCTCGTACCCATCAGTACCGCTGCTACTGGGATTCTCCCCGTCAACGCTTGCACCATGGCTGCTGTCTCCACCGCTGCTGTCAATGTCATCAGTATCGCCGCCTTACTGCATGCTAACTTCTGCCTTCGGAAGTTCGAATGTGACTGTATCCTTGTCGTCTTGGATCTCGTCAAAGAGAACATCTCGCCTCTCAATCACCTGATGAGACACAGGGTCATACAGTCGATAGCCCTTAGCCGCTACTGAATATCCAATCATGCGATATTCTTTGCCTTTTGGTTGAAGTTTACTCTTCCTTGGACCCTTGTCCAAAGCTACTGCAACGGAGCCAAAAACCTTTAGATGACCAACAAAAGGTTTCTTACCAGTCCACGCTTCCATAGGCGTCATACTGGTCAGCGCCTTGGTCGGTGATCGATTCCGTACATACACAGCTGCGTTGACTGCCTCAGCCCACAAGGATTCGCCTAATCCTGACTGGACCAGCATACATCTTGACATTTCCACCAGAGTGCGGTTTGCCCTCTCAGCAACGCCGTTTTGCTGTGGGGTGTACGCCACTGTCAGCTGCCTCTCAATCCCATTAGTTTTCAGAAATTCATCAAACGATTTGTTGACAAATTCACCGCCATTGTCGCTCCGGATACATTTGAGACTTTTCCCGTTTGCCGTTCAACCAGGGTTTTGAACTCGACGAACTTCTGGAAGACTTCATCCTTTGTCCGCAGTAAATACACAAATATACGCCTTGATTTGTCATCGATGAAGGTTAGAAAATACTTTGATCCAGCAAGCGACTGTGTGCCAAAGGGCCCGCACACATCTGCATGAACTAGTTCCAATATATCTTGAGCTCTACTGGTGGTTGCAACAGGAAATGGTTGCGCATGAATCTTGCTGACCATACATGTTTTGCAATTCATATTCGCCGGGAAAACCATATTTTCAATGCCGCGCACCATTCCTTTGCTGATCAAATCTTTCATATTACTGATGTTCAAGTGGCCGTACCGTTTATGCCACAGGGCACCATCAGCCTTAACCGCCGCAAAACAGTTGTTTTGTTTTCCTCGAAACATATACAAACAAGTTTCCAGCTCTGTTCGCCTTTACAATGCATTCGCCATTTTGGATAACTCGTGCATATTCTTGTCCAAAAGTGACGAAACATTTATTCTGTACAGCGCTGCTCACCGAGAAATAATTTCCATTCATTTCGGGCACATAGAGAACATTCTTTAACAGCAGCGTGCATATCTCTGTCTTCAGCTCTACTTCCCCTTTTCCTTCAGCTTTTAGGAAACCGGAGTCAGACAGACCAATCATTTCTGTGTGTTTCTCGAACTTTGTGAATAACTGTTTCTCACAACACATGTGGCTTGTATCACCACTATCCAAACACTACATACTCTTTTTCAAATTATCTGCGTCCAACGCATTTAATAGACTGCACTGCTTGTTCTCCACTCTTGCTGCCCTTTCCACATTTGCGCTCTCCTTCTTACACTGAGCCTTCATATGCCCGCGCTCACCACACTTGAAACATATCATTGTATTGTTTCTGTTCTTTAGCGCTCTGTGCGCGGCCGGCTTATGTACTGCGGTATATGCCTTTGCGTATTCCTTTTGATCTTCTGTGTTTCCCTTTCGTTCGCCTTCTTCCTTCAGTTTTAGGCATAGAACATCGAAAGTCGGCAGACTGTCGCGCGTCTCTATGGCGACAACGAAATTTTCGAATTGTTCTGGAAGGCTTGACAACAAAACAATTGAGCGCAGTTCATCATTTAGCTCAATTCCTACTGACCCAAGGCCATCAAGAATATCCACGAACTCATTAATGCAGCTTGAAATGCTTTGCCTTTGGTCCATGCGCTTGCTTAGCAATTTCTTGTACAGTTGAACCTTTCGTACAGGTTCACTTGGTTGATGAACACTCTTTAATTTGTTCCATGCTTCGGACGACTTACTGCAATTTTTAATGTATCCCAACTGTGAAGTTTTCACACTCAATGTGATCATGGCCAGCGCCTTTTCATCCTTGGCCTGCCAATTCACAACTTCGGGAACATTCGTTGGTAGCAGGTCACCAGATGCCACACTCCACAATTCAGCGTGCACCAACACAGACCGCATTTGAATACACCAGGAGTCATAATTTCCCTCCTCTAATTTGTCTATTTGATACATCCCGCTCATTGCTGATTATCGTTTAGTCTCTGAGTCACACCGATGTTAATAGTTCGTAACTAAAACAATCACTTTACTTTTAATTTACAAAATCCGAACCTGGGCCCATAACCTGTTGGACAGAATTTCGCTGCCGTTGCAAGGGAAGTTCTTGTACCGAAAAGAAAAAATGCAACCATTCATATGTAAGGTTTATTTGTGACTAATAAATGCTCTGCTCGCAGGCAGATAGAGACCGAACGAAAGGGAGAACAAAAAGGGAGATAAGAGAACGTCGCTTTGTTACGTCTCTCACTCATACATACGTCTAC
This sequence comes from Drosophila miranda, assembly GCF_003369915.1. Taxonomy (NCBI): domain Eukaryota; kingdom Metazoa; phylum Arthropoda; class Insecta; order Diptera; family Drosophilidae; genus Drosophila; species Drosophila miranda. The sequence continues at coordinate 22,970,412 of NW_022881614.1, forward strand.
ATACTCATATGTCTGTCAAAACATGCGTGCATTGCTAGAGATGGTCATTCTTCAACAGAGCCATCTCACAAAATGATGGAATGTTAGTTATAAGTGAAAAAGTTTGTGAATGTAAGGAGAAATACTATTTAATGAATAATTTTAAAAGTGAAACTTTTAACAATTACGCACAAATAAATTTAAAGAAGACTTGTTTCACCAATTTACTTAATGGCTTTAAAGCCAACTGCACTAAAAAAAGGGGAAAAAACAAAGAAATAGACATCATTCAGGATGGTGCCATATTAGTTTCAGGCAAAAATATCGTAGACAATACTACTTTGTTAGGATCGTATCTCCTTATATTCAACAACACAATTGAAATAAATAATATAACCCACATAAATGATAAGGGTAAAATTCTAAGATATATATCGCATCATAGATATAGCGATTTTGAATTAGTTGATTATATACAATCGAATGATAAGCAATTTTCTTTTGATAATGTTAATATTTTAAATCCCCTTATCGCGCAAACCCTTTGCCCGGAATCCTTTGTGACCCTCTACTTAAATCTATAACAGTGAAGTTAGAAGTAAAATAAAAACTTTTTAAAAACACAATCCGCTACCGCAGTTATTTAATTTTCATGCTTCCATTTAACTCAATTTAAACTTAACAATTTTGTAAATTCGACATGCTTTCTCTTAGGGAGATTCTTGGTCAAGATATCTGCAATCATATCTGTTGTACTAGCATACTTTAACTTAACTTGACCTTCTTCTACAATCTGTCGTACAAAGTGATATCTAATATCAATATGCTTGGTCCTTGAGTGATGCACTGGGTTCCTAGCCAGCTCTTGTGCGCTCAGATTATCGCCATATAAGGTAGTTGAGGTAGCTTCATCTCCACAGCCAATTTCAATGATTAAGCGACGTAAGAATATGGACTCCTTACACGCAGACGACAGTGCCATGTATTCTGCCTCCGTGCTGCTAAGTGCCACGCTGCGTTGTTTCTCAGATCGCCAAGAAATTGGGCCACCTGCCAAAAAATAAACATAGCCCGTATACTACTTCCGGTTAGTTCGATCGCCGCCCCAATCCGCATCCACATATCCAGTAAGTGGCTGGTGACACCCTTTGTAGTGTAGTTTGAAGTTCATCGTCGCTGCCAAGTACCTCAGAACGTGCTTCACACCAGCCAGATGCTCTGCGTGCGGATCTTTGTTCCTCTGGGCCAACTTTGCAACTGAATGCAAAATGTCCGGTCTGGTTGTGAGTGCCAGCCACATCAGCTCACCAATCACGGATTGATACATGACAGGATCAACCTTTTGACACTGCTCATTAGTACAATCCACCTGGAACCCCGCATCCAACGGAGTAGCCATTTGTCCATGTCGTGAGCTTGCAATAGTTCCTTGATGTATTGCGAGTGGCCTATGGTGATAGGCCCAAGCTCACCTTCACGGTGCACCTCCATGCTTAAAAACAGCTCTGGAACACCTTTGTCGATACATTCGAACGCATTTGAAATAGCATGTCCTCTTTGGACTGACATGCTATAAGTAAATCGTCAACATATACCAAGATTAACGATAAGTTACCTTTCCCTCTCTGCTGGTAGAGGCACGGCTCGTTGTCACAGGAAACAAAACCCAGATTAGTCAGGACGCCATTCAGCTTCGAATTCCATTCCCTTCCTGACTGCTTCAATCCATATATTGCCTTTTTAAGCAGCATAGCCTTCGCTGGATAAGCTCGATCAATGTACCCTTGTGGTTGCTTCATGTACACCGTATCGCTCAGGTTGAGGTATGCCGTACATACATCCATTTGGTTGACATATAATTTCAATTCTGCTGCTAGCGCAAGAATAAATCGCACGCTCTCCAGTCTGCAGACTGGAGAAAATGTTTCCGCATAGTTTATGCCGTACTGCTGGGAGCAACCTATTGCCACCAGCCGCGCCTTGAATCGTTCGATTTGACCATCTTTGTCGCGTTTCAGGCTATATACCCATTTGCATCCAACTGCTCGTTGTCCTGCCGGTAAGTCTGCCAACTGCCATGTCTCGTTTGCCATTAATGCCTCATATTCGCGTTGCATCGCTTCGGACCAATGTGATGCATGAATACTGATCAACGCCTCCTCGTAGGATACTGGAATCTTTACGTCGCTGGCAACCAGAACACCAAGAATGTTGTACTCCTTTCTCGGACGGCCAGGTTTGCCGGTCCGAATCAGCCTTGGTCTGCCAGGTCCAACGCGAGGAGCTGGCTCATCTGACTCAACCTTTTCTGTTGCGCTCTCGTACCCATCAGTACCGCTGCTACTGGGATTCTCCCCGTCAACGCTTGCACCATGGCTGCTGTCTCCACCGCTGCTGTCAATGTCATCAGTATCGCCGCCTTACTGCATGCTAACTTCTGCCTTCGGAAGTTCGAATGTGACTGTATCCTTGTCGTCTTGGATCTCGTCAAAGAGAACATCTCGCCTCTCAATCACCTGATGAAACACAGGGTCATACAGTCGATAGCCCTTAGCCGCTACTGAATATCCAATCATGCGATATTCTTTGCCTTTTGGTTGAAGTTTACTCTTCCTTGGACCCTTGTCCAAAGCTACTGCAACGGAGCCAAAAACCTTTAGATGACCAACAAAAGGTTTCTTACCAGTCCACGCTTCCATAGGCGTCATACTGGTCAGCGCCTTGGTCGGTGATCGATTCCGTACATACACAGCTGCGTTGACTGCCTCAGCCCACAAGGATTCGCCTAATCCTGACTGGACCAGCATACATCTTGACATTTCCACCAGAGTGCGGTTTGCCCTCTCAGCAACGCCGTTTTGCTGTGGGGTGTACGCCACTGTCAGCTGCCTCTCAATCCCATTAGTTTTCAGAAATTCATCAAACGATTTGTTGACAAATTCACCGCCATTGTCGCTCCGGATACATTTGAGACTTTTCCCGTTTGCCGTTCAACCAGGGTTTTGAACTCGACGAACTTCTGGAAGACTTTATCCTTTGTCCGCAGGAAATACACAAATATACGCCTTGATTTGTCATCGATGAAGGTTAGAAAATACTTTGATCCAGCAAGCGACTGTGTGCCAACGGGGCCGCACACATCTGCATGAACTAGTTCCAATATATCTTGAGCTCTACTGGTGGTTGCAACAGGAAATGGTTGCGCATGAATCTTGCTGACCATACATGTTTTGCAATTCATATTCGCCGGGAAAACCATATTTTCAATGCCGCGCACCATTCCTTTGCTGATCAAATCTTTCATATTACTGATGTTCAAGTGGCCGTACCGTTTATGCCACAGGGCACCATCAGCCTTAACCGCCGCAAAACAGTTGTTTTTTTTTCCTCGAAACATATACATACAAGTTTCCAGCTCTGTTCGCCTTTACAATGCATTCGCCATTTTGGATAACTCGTGCATATTCTTGTCCAAAAGTGACGAAACATTTATTCTGTACAGCGCTGCTCACCGAGAAATAATTTCCATTCATTTCGGGCACATAGAGAACATTCTTTAACAGCAGCGTGCATATCTCTGTCTTCAGCTCTACTTCCCCTTTTCCTTCAGCTTTTAGGAAACCGGAGTCAGACAGACCAATCATTTCTGTGTGTTTCTCGAACTTTGTGAATAACTGTTTCTCACAACACATGTGGCTTGTATCACCACTATCCAAACACCACATACTCTTTTTCAAATTATCTGCGTCCAACGCATTTAATAGACTGCACTGCTTGTTCTCCACTCTTGCTGCCCTTTCCACATTTGCGCTATCCTTCTTACACTGAGCCTTCATATGCCCGCGCTCACCACACTTGAAACATATCATTGTATTGTTTCTGTTCTTTAGCGCTCTGTGCGCGGCCGGCTTATGTACTGCGGTATATGCCTTTGCGTATTCCTTTTGATCTTCTGTGTTTCCCTTTCGTTCGGCTTCTTCCTTCAGTTTTAGGCATAGAACATCGAAAGTCGGCAGACTGTCGCGCGTCTCTATGGCGACAACGAAATTTTCGAATTGTTCTGGAAGGCTTGACAACAAAACAATTGAGCGCAGTTCATCATTTAGCTCGATTCCTACTGACCCAAGGCCATCAAGAATATCCACGAACTCATTAATGCAGCTTGAAATGCTTTGCCTTTGGTCCATGCGCTTGCTTAGCAATTTCTTGTACAGTTGAACCTTTCGTACAGGTCCACTTGGTTGATGAACACTCTTTAATTTGTTCCATGCTTCGGACGACTTATTGCAATTTTTAATGTATCCCAACTGTTAAGTTTTCACACTCAATGTGATCATGGCCAGCGCCTTTTCATCCTTGGCCTGCCAATTCACAACTTCGGGAACATTCGTTGGTAGCAGGTCACCAGATGCCACACTCCACAATTCAGCGTGCACCAACACAGACCGCATTTGAATACACCAGGAGTCATAATTTCCCTCCTCTAATTTGTCTATTTGATACATCCCGCTCATTGCTGATTATCGTTTAGTCTCTGAGTCACACCGATGTTAATAGTTCGTAACTAAAACAATCACTTTACTTTTAATTTACAAAATCCGAACCTGGGCCCATAACCTGTTGGACAGAATTTCGCTGCCGTTGCAAGGGAAGTTCTTGTACCGAAAAGAAAAAATGCAACCATTCATATGTAAGGTTTTTTTGTGACTAATAAATGCTCTGCTCGCAGGCAGATAGAGACCGAACGAAAGGGAGAACAAAAAGGGAGATAAGAGAACGTCGCTTTGTTACGTCTCTCACTCATATGTCTGTCAAAACATGCGTGCATTGCTAGAGATGGTCATTCTTCCACAGAGCCATCTCACAAAATGATGGAATGTTAGTTATAAGTGAAAAAGTTTGTGAATGTAAGGAGAAATACTATTTAATGAATAATTTTAAAAGTGAAACTTTTAACAATTACGCACAAATAAATTTAAAGAAGACTTGTTTCACCAATTTACTTAATGGCTTTAAAGCCAACTGCACTAAAAAAAGGGGAAAAAACAAAGAAATAGACATCATTCAGGATGGTGCCATATTAGTTTCAGGCAAAAATATCGTAGACAATACTACTTTGTTAGGATCGTATCTCCTTATATTCAACAACACAATTGAAATAAATAATATAACCCACATAAATGATAAGGGTAAAATTCTAAGATATATATCGCATCATAGATATAGCGATTTTGAATTAGTTGATTATATACAATCGAATGATAAGCAATTTTCTTTTGATAATGTTAATATTTTAAATCCCCTTATAACATTAGGTAATACGGCCTTACCCTTAACAACATTATTCTTAATCATTTTGATATTGATAATGTTATTTTACTTCGGCTATAAATTAACCAAATTTGTACTTATTAAATCAATAAGAATACCGTCAGAAGAAATAGTGGAAAGCAACATTCAAATACTGTCAGAAGAAATTAGAGCTCTATCAGAACTTCAAAATGTATCGGGACGAAACATTTAAGAATGGGGGGAGTTAACGTACCCAATTCTATTGAGCTCTTATACGAGTTGTAAACAATCTTTGGCTTTCCAAAACGAAAACAATTTCAATCTTGGGCCTCCGCCTAATTGATTTCTAAAATGTACAATCGCAAGGGCTCCCGCCGCAATCCCAATCTTTGACACTCGCCTAAATGGAAAACCAATGTTTGCCCACAACCGGCTTCTCATAAACAATCTCACTCCCGGCTTTCTGCAGATCCTGCACTTTAGGCATTTTACAGTTCTCTCTTTGGATGACGAAAGCCAATACTCGGGATGGCGAAATCAATTGAAATGTTTATAGAAAAACTATTCCCGAAAGGGATCAACGATGCAAAGATCAGAAAGTTCAAGTCAGTCTTGATCCAGAAGCGACACCGCAAAGTCGAGCTAAAAATTAAGATCGCGCAAACCCTTTGCCCGGAATCCTTTGTGACCCTCTACTTAAATCTATAACAGTGAAGTTAGAAGTAAAATAAAAACTTTTTAAAAACACAATCCGATACCGCAGTTATTTAATTTGCATGCTTCCATTTAACTCAATTTAAACTTAACAATTTTGTAAATTCGACATGCTTTCTCTTAGGGAGATTCTTGGTCAAGATATCTGCAATCATATCTGTTGTACTAGCATACTTTAACTTAACTTGACCTTCTTCTACAATCTGTCGTACAAAGTGATATCTAATATCAATATGCTTGGTCCTTGAGTGATGCACTGGGTTCCTAGCCAGCTCTTGTGCGCTCAGATTATCGCCATATAAGGTAGTTGAGGTAGCTTCATCTCCACAGCCAATTTTAATGATTAAGCGACGTAAGAATATGGACTCCTTACACGCAGACGACAGTGCCATGTATTCTGCCTCCGTGCTGCTAAGTGCCACGCTGCGTTGTTTCTCAGATCGCCAAGAAATTGGGCCACCTGCCAAAAAATAAACATAGCCCGTATACGACTTCCGGTTAGTTCGATCGCCGCCCCAATCCGCATCCACATATCCAGTAAGTGGCTGGTGACACCCTTTGTAGTGTAGTTTGAAGTTCATCGTCGCTGCCAAGTACCTCAGAACGTGCTTCACACCAGCCAGATGCTCTGCGTGCGGATCTTTGTTCCTCTGGGCCAACTTTGCAACTGAATGCAAAATGTCCGGTCTGGTTGTGAGTGCCAGCCACATCAGCTCACCAATCATGGATTGATACATGACAGGATCAACCTTTTGACACTGCTCATTAGTACAATCCACCTGGAACCCCGCATCCAACGGAGTAGCCACTGGTCTACATTTGTCCATGTCGTGAGCTTGCAATAGTTCCTTGATGTATTGCGAGTGGCCTATGGTGATAGGCCCAAGCTCACCTTCACGGTGCACCTCCATGCTTAAAAACAGCTCTGGAACACCTTTGTCGATACATTCGAACGCATTTGAAATAGCCGATTTGATACCGAGCATGTCCTCTTTGGACTGACATGCTATAAGTAAATCGTCAACATATACCAAGATTAACGATAAGTTACCTTTCCCTCTCTGCTGGTAGAGGCACGGCTCGTTGTCACAGGAAACAAAACCCAGATTAGTCAGGACGCCATTCAGCTTCGAATTCCATTCCCTTCCTGACTGCTTCAATCCATATATTGCCTTTTTAAGCAGCATAGCCTTCGCTGGATAAGCTCGATCAATGTACCCTTGTGGTTGCTTCATGTACACCGTATCGCTCAGGTCACTGTTGAGGTATGCCGTACATACATCCATTTGGTTGACATATAATTTCAATTCTGCTGCTAGCGCAAGAATAAATCGCACGCTCTCCAGTCTGCAGACTGGAGAAAATGTTTCCGCATAGTTTATGCCGTACTGCTGGGAGCAACCTTTTGCCACCAGCCGCGCCTTGAATCGTTCGATTTGACCATCTTTGTCGCGTTTCAGGCTATATACCCATTTGCATCCAACTGCTCGTTGTCCTGCCGGTAAGTCTGCCAACTGCCATGTCTCGTTTGCCATTAATGCCTCATATTCGCGTTGCATCGCTTCGGACCAATGTGATGCATGAATACTGATCAACGCCTCCTCGTAGGATACTGGAATCTTTACGTCGCTGGCAACCAGAACACCAAGAATGTTGTACTCCTTTCTCGGACGGCCAGGTTTGCCGGTCCGAATCAGCCTTGGTCTGCCAGGTCCAACGCGAGGAGCTGGCTCATCTGACTCAACCTTTTCTGTTGCGCTCTCGTACCCATCAGTACCGCTGCTACTGGGATTCTCCCCGTCAACGCTTGCACCATGGCTGCTGTCTCCACCGCTGCTGTCAATGTCATCAGTATCGCCGCCTTACTGCATGCTAACTTCTGCCTTCGGAAGTTCGAATGTGACTGTATCCTTGTCGTCTTGGATCTCGTCAAAGAGAACATCTCGCCTCTCAATCACCTGATGAGACACAGGGTCATACAGTCGATAGCCCTTAGCCGCTACTGAATATCCAATCATGCGATATTCTTTGCCTTTTGGTTGAAGTTTACTCTTCCTTGGACCCTTGTCCAAAGCTACTGCAACGGAGCCAAAAACCTTTAGATGACCAACAAAAGGTTTCTTACCAGTCCACGTTTCCATAGGCGTCATACTGGTCAGCGCCTTGGTCGGTGATCGATTCCGTACATACACAGCTGCGTTGACTGCCTCAGCCCACAAGGATTCGCCTAATCCTGACTGGACCAGCATACATCTTGACATTTCCACCAGAGTGCGGTTTGCCCTCTCAGCAACGCCGTTTTGCTGTGGGGTGTACGCCACTGTCAGCTGCCTCTCAATCCCATTAGTTTTCAGAAATTCATCAAACGATTTGTTGACAAATTCACCGCCATTGTCGCTCCGGATACATTTGAGACTTTTCCCGTTTGCCGTTCAACCAGGGTTTTGAACTCGACGAACTTCTGGAAGACTTCATCCTTTGTCCGCAGGAAATACACAAATATACGCCTTGATTTGTCATCGATGAAGGTTAGAAAATACTTTGATCCAGCAAGCGACTGTGTGCCAAAGGGCCCGCACACATCTGCATGAACTAGTTCCAATATATCTTGAGCTCTACTGGTGGTTGCAACAGGAAATGGTTGCGCATGAATCTTGCTGACCATATATGTTTTTGAATTCATATTCGCCGGGAAAACCATATTTTCAATGCCGCGCACCATTCCTTTGCTGATCAAATCTTTCATATTACTGATGTTCAAGTGGCCGTACCGTTTATGCCACAGGGCACCATCAGACTTAACCGCCGCAAAACAGTTGTTTTGTTTTCCTCGAAACATATACATACAAGTTTCCAGCTCTGTTCGCCTTTACAATGCATTCGCCATTTTGGATAACTCGTGCATATTCTTGTCCAAAAGTGACGAAACATTTATTCTGTACAGCGCTGCTCACCGAGAAATAATTTCCATTCATTTCGGGCACATAGAGAACATTCTTTAACAGCAGCGTGCATATCTCTGTCTTCAGCTCTACTTCCCCTTTTCCTTCAGCTTTTAGGAAACCGGAGTCAGACAGACCAATCATTTCTGTGTGTTTCTCGAACTTTGTGAATAACTGTTTCTCACAACACATGTGGCTTGTATCACCACTATCCAAACCCCACATACTCTTTTTCAAATTATCTGCGTCCAACGCATTTAATAGACTGCACTGCTTGTTCTCCACTCTTGCTGCCCTTTCCACATTTGCGCTCTCCTTCTTACACTGAGCCTTCATATGCCCGCGCTCACCACACTTGAAACATATCATTGTATTGTTTCTGTTCTTTAGCGCTCTGTGCGCGGCCGGCTTATGTACTGCGGTATATGCCTTTGCGTATTCCTTTTGATCTTCTGTGTTTCCCTTTCGTTCGCCTTCTTCCTTCAGTTTTAGGCATAGAACATCGAAAGTCGGCAGACTGTCGCGCGTCTCTATGGCGACAACGAAATTTTCGAATTGTTCTGGAAGGCTTGACAACAAAACAATTGAGCGCAGTTCATCATTTAGCTCAATTCCTACTGACCCAAGGCCATCAAGAATATCCACGAACTCATTAATGCAGCTTGAAATGCTTTGCCTTTGGTCCATGCGCTTGCTTAGCAATTTCTTGTACAGTTGAACCTTTCGTACAGGTTCACTTGGTTGATGAACACTCTTTAATTTGTTCCATGCTTCGGACGACTTACTGCAATTTTTAATGTATCCCAACTGTGAAGTTTTCACACTCAATGTGATCATGGCCAGCGCCTTTTCATCCTTGGCCTGCCAATTCACAACTTCGGGAACATTCGTTGGTAGCAGGTCACCAGATGCCACACTCCACAATTCAGCGTGCACCAACACAGACCGCATTTGAATACACCAGGAGTCATAATTTCCCTCCTCTAATTTGTCTATTTGATACATCCCGCTCATTGCTGATTATCGTTTAGTCTCTGAGTCACACCGATGTTAATAGTTCGTAACTAAAACAATCACTTTACTTTTAATTTACAAAATCCGAACCTGGGCCCATAACCTGTTGGACAGAATTTCGCTGCCGTTGCAAGGGAAGTTCTTGTACCGAAAAGTAAAAACGCAACCATTCATATGTAAGGTTTATTTGTGACTAATAAATGCTCTGCTCGCAGGCAGATAGAGACCGAACGAAAGGGAGAACAAAAAGGGAGATAAGAGAACGTCGCTTTGTTACGTCTCTCACTCATACATACGTCTACATACTCATATGTCTGTCAAAACATGCGTGCATTGCTAGAGATGGTCATTCTTCAACAGAGCCATCTCACAAAATGATGGAATGTTAGTTATAAGTGAAAAAGTTTGTGAATGTAAGGAGAAATACTATTTAATGAATAATTTTAAAAGTGAAACTTTTAACAATTACGCACAAATAAATTTAAAGAAGACCTGTTTCACCAATTTACTTAATGGCTTTAAAGCCAACTGCACTAAAAAAAGGGGAAAAAACAAAGAAATAGACATCATTCAGGATGGTGCCATATTAGTTTCAGGCAAAAATATCGGAGACAATACTACTTTGTTAGGATCGTATCTCCTTATATTCAACAACACAATTGAAATAAATAATATAACCCACATAAATGATAAGGGTAAAATTCTAAGATATATATCGCATCATAGATATAGCGATTTTGAATTAGTTGATTATATACAATCGAATGATAAGCAATTTTCTTTTGATAATGTTAATATTTTAAATCCCCTTATAACATTAGGTAATACGGCCTTACCCTTAACAACATTATTCTTAATCATTTTGATATTGATAATGTTATTTTACTTCGGCTATAAATTAACCAAATTTGTACTTATTAAATCAATAAGAATACCGTCAGAAGAAATAGTGGAAAGCAACATTCAAATACTGTCAGAAGAAATTAGAGCTCTATCAGAACTTAAAAATGTATCGGGACGAAACATTTAAGAATGGGGGGAGTTAACGTACCCAATTCTATTGAGCTCTTATACGAGTTGTAAACAATCTTTGGCTTTCCAAAACGAAAACAATTTCAATCTTGGGCCTCCGCCTAATTGATTTCTAAAATGTACAATCGCAAGGGCTCCCGCCGCAATCCCAATCTTTGACACTCGCCTAAATGGAAAACCAATGTTTGCCCACAACCGGCTTCTCATAAACAATCTCACTCCCGGCTTTCTGCAGATCCTGCACTTTAGGCATTTTACAGTTCTCTCTTTGGATGACGAAATCCAATACTCGGGATGGCGAAATCAATTGAAATGTTTATAGAAAAACTATTCCCGAAAGGGATCAACGATGCAAAGATCAGAAAGTTCAAGTCAGTCTTGATCCAGAAGCGACACCGCAAAGTCGAGCTTAAAATTAAGATCGCGCAAACCCTTTGTCCGGAATCCTTTGTGACCCTCTACTTAAATCTATATCAGTGAAGTTAGAAGTAAAATAAAAACTTTTTTAAAAACACAATCCGCTACCGCAGTTATTTAATTTACATGCATACGTATATCCGATATCTACCCTGCAGTACGGGTAATTAATGACTCAGCTGCTGACACGTCGATGACCGCGTCACTACCCCTGATGACATAGTTGATGAGCGGCCTTACGCTGAGCTGATGACATTAACATGGAGATGTGATAGGGCAAAGGGATGACATTGTCATCGAGCATTGCCGAAAAATCATGCACTTAATAAGCGATGATTTTTACCTAAAAATCATGCATTTTATAAGTGATGATTTTTTTGCTTAAATCATCGCTTATTAAATGCATGATTTTTGCCTAAAGATCATGCACATAATAAGCGATGATTTTTACCTAAAAATCATGCATTTTATAGGTGATGATTTTTACCTAAATATCATGTATTTTGTAAGTGATGATTTTTCACGAAAAATCATGCATTTAATATAAAAAAGTAATACATTCAATTGTTTATTTTTCCAATTAGTTTTATTTATTAAAAATTATTATTAATTATTGTCTAAGGATGCCAGAGCTTTGTATTTTTTGTCCCTTGCGCCCTTTTGAAAATATCTATTCTTAATATTGTGAATAGCCTTCCGAATCACTTTTTCTGCTGGCTCGTTGGGTATTTTCATCTTCACCGCCGCTGAAATAATATGGATATATTATATATATGTACAATTACTATTAATTTGGTTCAATTGTATAAAAAGAATTTGTTCGATTTTTAAAACGGTTGTTTGTTTCAACAAAAACAACAATGTTCACTGTAGGTCAGCGGTGGGCTGTTCATTTCCTCCAACAACAACAACAAAACACGCGCAAAAAAAAATGTACATGCTCGAGCCAAGCCGCACAAATAAGGGTTACTTTTTGTTGCTTTTCTTTTGTTGTTTGTTTTGCTGCTGGACTGCTCAAAAATTGCAATTTCGTGCCCACCGCAGATTATAACAAATTAATTCGCTAATACTGATTTATATTCTATTTCTTTATTCTTCTTTTATTCCCGAGCATAAGAGAAGAATAAAGAAATATAATGTGAATGCAGCGAAACATTAATATAATTTGAACACAGTTTTTTCATAAATTTAACTTTTTATACAATTGAGATTTTTTTATTTAACACGCGTACAACACATATTATTAATTATTTAAAAACTGCACTTACCTGATAATAATAATAATCACAGATTACTTATTTTCACTTATGTATTAAAACTCCGTGTGACGATTGCAAATAGCAAAGAACAAAGCAAAAGAGTTCTGTCGACGCAGTCGCAAAGAAGACGAAAAGATAAAACGAAGTTCTCTGCTACTGCGCACGGTCGGCAGAACCGAATTACGTTCGGCACGCGCGGAAAAGAAAGAAACAAAAGAAAAAACAAAGGGTTCGATTTGGCTGGCGTCAACGCCTCGATGACATTGTAGATGGCATTCGTCATCGCTCACTGCTGGTACTGCAGGGTATATACATATTTACACTATAAATAACTGTAATTCATCATATGGTGTATACGTTTTTTCTTCTCTTTTGCCATTTCTTTCTCGCTCTATCTCTCTCTGTCTATATATCGCTCTCATTGTATTCTCTCGTTCTCTCACTTGTTTGATGAATGTTTAAACTGAAATCGATATCGATATCGCCATCGAAATCCAAATACTAATCGTAACTAACAATCGAATCATCGACTAACCCAAGTCGGAGGGGGATTCTGCCTCTGCGTCTGCCACGCCCTCGGTGGCCAGTGTGGAGGAGGAGATCGAGGAGAGCGTCTCCAAGCTGGAGTCCGTGATAAGCAAGACTATTGAGAATACGAAGAACATCAAGGAGCTGGTCCCAGTGCTCGGGCCATCGTCCGTCGATGAGGGTGGTGCTGGTGCTGACGATGATGATGATGTAGAGGATGTGGAACTCCAGCAATTGCGCGCCGCTGCAGGGAAATTCCAGGAAAATGATGTGGACACCACCACAGCGGCTGCCGCAACAGCCACAACTGGGATGCCTGGCTCTGCCACGGACATGGTAAAGTCCAGTTACATGGAGGAGGAAGCAGGGAATCAGGTGGATGCCGTTGCCGTCGTAGATGTGGATACTGTTGCCACATTCAGCACCGCTGATAACACCACACCCCCACCCATATCGCCCCCCACCCCACCACAGCACAGCAGCAGCAGCAGCAGCAGCAATAGCAAGCAGAAGCCATTCTCACCCTATGATGCCACCTCCTCAGTGTCAGTGTCCTCCTCCTCTGTTGTGCCATCAATCGAAGCTGTTGAAACGTCTTCGTTGCCATCCATGTCCACCTCTACATCGGCCACAGGGACCTGCTCAACCTCATCCTCACCCTCAAACTCATCCCCATCCTCTCACATTGTTGCCATCACAGACATTGTATTAGACAACAACAACCATAAAAACAACAACAATACTCTAACAACTTCATCATCATCTGCATCATCATCATCTGCAACAACAACAACTACAACAATCACACCAACAGCAACAATGTCAACTACAACAATAGCAACAACAACACTGTCTGAAATGTCGCCAAAGGTAAATGATGTCGCTTTGTGTGAACGCGCCCGTGATTGTGTGTGTTGTCTCTCTTGTCTACTGTCTCTTGTCGTTGTCACATCTAAGCTGTTGTCCTCCCTCCCCTCTTTATGTGAGTGTGTGTGTGTGTCTCCTCCAAACAGCCAGGAGTTAGCTTAGTTCTGTCTCTCTCTCTCTGCCTCTCCATCTCTTAATCTGTAACTCTCTTGTTATACCCGATACTCAAAATGAGTATTGGGGTATATTAGATTTGTGGTAAAAAAGGATGTTTGTAACGTCCAGAAGGAATCGTTTCCGACCCCATAAAGTATATATATTCTTGATCAGCATCAATAGCCGAGTCGATTGAGCCCTGTCTGTCTGTCCGTCCGTCCGGCTGTCCGTCTGTCCGTCCCCTTCAGCGCCTAGTGCTCAAAGACTATAAGAGCTAGAGCAACGATGTTTTGGATCCAGACTTCTGTGATATGTCACTGCTACAAAAATATTTCAAAACTTCGCCCCGCCCACTTCCGCTCCCACAAAGGACGAAAATCTGTGGCATCCACAATTTTAAAGATATGAGAAAACCAAAAACGTAGAATTGTACAGAATGACCATATCTTTAAGACTGCGGAATCTGAATTGGATCATATTATTATTATAGCCAGCATCAAGAAAACAATTTCATTTTTTCTCGCCCTGTCTCTCTCTAACACACACGTAGCATAGGCGGCTTTGCTTAGATTAAAACATTAGCGCCAAGATCTCAGAGACTACAAAAGCTAGAGCAACCAAATTTGGTATCCACACTCCTAATATATCGGACCGTGAAGAGTTTGTTTCAAAATTTCGCCACACCCCCTTCCGCCCCCGCAAAGGACGAAAATCTGGGATATTCAAAAATCTCAGAGACTATTAAGGCTAGAGTAACCAAATTTGGTATCCGCACTCCTGTTAGATCTTACTATAAAACGTGTATCTCAAAATTTCGCCCCACCCCCTTCCGCCCACACAAAGGACGAAAATCTGTTGCATCCACAATATTGCACATTCGAGAAAACTAAAAACGCAGAATCATAGATAATGACCATATCTATCAGATTGCTGAATCTGGATCAGATCAGATCATTTTTATAGCCAATATGAACAAATCAATTTGCAGTGGCTACGCAGCGCCCGACGTCACGCTCAGACTGATTTTCTGTCTCTCTCGCACGCCCTCTTTGTCGTGTCGTTTAATATTAGCGGCGTCTGCCGGAGGAGAGCCATACTGACTTAGTATCCGGTATAACCGTAGAGTTGCGGTGTCCGCAGCAACTCACAACGTTCCCCCTCGTTATACCCGATACTCAAAATGAGTATTGGGGTATATTAGATTTGTGGTAAAAGTGGATGTGTGTAACGTCCAAAAGGAATCGTTTCCGACCCCATAAAGTATATATATTCTTGATCAGCATCAATAGCCGAGTCGATTGAGCCATGTCTGTCTGTCCGTCTGTCCGTCCGTCCGTCTGTCCGTCCCCTTTAGCGCCTAGTGCTCAGAGACTATAAGAGCGAGAGCAACGATGTTTTGGATCCAGACTTCTGTGATATGTCACTGCTACAAGAATATTTCAAAACTTTGCCCCGCCCACTTCCGCCCCCACATAGGGCGAAAATCTGTGGCATCCACAATTTCGACGATACGAGAAAACTCAAAACGCAGAATCGTAGAAGATGACTATGTCTTCTAGAGTGCAAAATCTGAACCAGATCGTATAATTATTATAGCCAGAATCAAGAAAACAATTTCATTTTTTCTCGCCCTGTCTCTCTCTAACACACACGTAGCATAGCCGGCTTTGCTTAGAGTAAAAAATTAGCGCCTAGATCTCAGAGACTATAAAATCTAGAGCAACCAAATTTGGTATCCACACTCCTAATATATCGGACCGAGACGAGTTTGTTTCAAAATTTCGCCACACCCCCTTCCGCCCCCGCAAAGGATGAAAATCTGGGGATATTCACAAATCTCAGAGACTATTAAGGCTAGAGTAACCAAATTTGGTATCCGCACTCCTGTTAGATCTCACTATAAAACGTATATCTCAAAATTTCGCCCCACCCCCTTCCGCCCCCACAAAGGACGAAAATCTGTTGCATCCACAATATTGAGGATACGAGGAAACTAAAAACGCAGAATCATAGATAATGATCATATCTATCAGATTGCTGAATTTGGATCAGATCAGATAATTTGTATAGCCAAAAGGAACAAATCAATTTGCATTGGCTACGCAGCACCCGACGTCACGCTCAGACTGATTTTCTGTCTCTCTCGCACGCACTCCTTGTCGTGTCGTTTACAATTAGCGGCGTCTGCCGGAGGAGAGCCATACTGACTTAGTATCGGGTATAACTGTAGAGTTGCGGTCTCCGCAGCAACTCACAACGTTCCCCCTCGTTTTTCTTTTATATTGATATTGTATTTTTATTGCCTTTTGTCCTGTGTAAAACGAGAGTTGAACTTCATAAAAATGGCTTAACAACATCCCTGTTGCAGTCAGAAAAGACTTTTAGTGGAGTTGTGTTTGTACATAAATGTTAGCAAACTAGATAAAGAAGTGTATGTAGATATAGTTAATATATATGTATTTATAAATTGTACATATGTATATATATGCTTTTAGCTGCAGCTTAATTTGCGTGTTGACAGTTAGTGTTTGTAAACGATCCTCGAGCTTTGAATGAGAGCTGCAATTAGTGTTGGAAAACTATTGCCCAAGGATGGGCACTGGTTCTTCGGCAGTTTATTCGGTGGGATACTTTTTATACCCGATACTCAAAATGAGTATTGGGGTATATTAGATTTGTGGTAAAAGTGGATGTGTGTAACGTCCAGAAGGAATCGTTTCCGACCCCATAAAGTATATATATTCTTGATCAGCATCAATAGCCGAGTCGATTGAGCCATGTCTGTCTGTCCGTCTGTCCGTCCGTCCGTCTGTCCGTCTGTCCTTCCCTTTCAGCGCCTAGTGTTCAAAGACTATAAGAGCGAGAGCAACGATGTTTTGTATCCAGACTTCTGTGATATGTCACTGCTACAAGAATATTTCAAAACTTTGCCCCGCCCAATTCCGCCCCCACAAAGGGCGAAAATCTGTGGCATCCACAATTTCAACGATACGAGAAAACTAAAATCGCAGCATAGTAGAAGATGACTATATCTTCTAGAGTGCAAAATCTGAACCAGATCGTATAATTATTATAGCCAGAATCCTGAAGACAATTTCATTCTTTCTCGCTCTGTCTCTCTAACACACAGGTTTCATGGTCGGTTTTGCCAATTGCAAAATATGAGTTCAAGGATCTCAGAACCTATAAGAGCCGGAGCAACCAAATTTGGTATCCACACTCCTGTGATATCGGACCTTTACCATTTTGTGTCAAAATTTCGCCCCACCCCCTTCCGCCCCCGCAAAGGACGAAAATCTGTTGCATCCACAATATTGCAGATTCGAGAAAACTAGAAACACAGAATCATAGATAATGACCATATCTATCAGATTGCTGAATCTGGATCAGATCAGATCATTTTTATACCCAAAAGGAACAAATCAATTTGCACTGGCTACGCAGCGCCCGACGTCACGCTCAGACTGATTTTCTGTCTCTCTCGCACGCACTCTTTGTCGTGTCGTTTAATATTAGCGCCGTCTGCCGGAGGAGAGCCATACTGACTTAGTATCGGGTATAACCGTAGAGTTGCGGTGTCCGCAGCAACTCACAACGTTGGGGTGGGGCGAAATTTTGAGATATACGTTTTATAGTGACATCTTAAAGGAGTGTGTGTACCAAATTTGGTTACTCTAGCCTTATTATTCTCTGAGATATGTGGATGCCTCAGATTTTCGTCCTTTGTGGGGGCGGAAGGGGGTGGGGCGAAATTCTGAGATATACGTTTTATAGTGAGATCTAACAGAAGTGCGGATACCAAATTTGGTTACTCTAGCCTTAATAGTCTCTGAGATTTGTAGATGCAACAGATTTTCGTCCTTTGTGGGGGCCGAAGGGGGTGGGGCGTAATTTTGAGATATACGTTTTATAGTGAGATCTAACAGAAGTGCGAATACCAAATTTGGTTACTCTAGCGTTAATAGTCTCTGAGATTTGTGGATGGCCCAGATTTTCGTCCTTTGCGGGGGCGGAAGGTGGTGTGGCAAAATTTTGAAACAAAACGGTCAAGATCCGATATCACAGGAGTGTGGATAACAAATTTGGTTGCTCTGGCTCTTATAGGTTCTGAGATCCTTGAACTCATATTTTGCAATTGGCAAAACCGACCATGAAATGTGTTTGTTAGAGAGAGACAGAGCGAGAAAGAATGAAATTGTTTTCTTGATTCTGGCTATAATAATTATACGATCTGGTTCAGATTTTGCACTCTAGAATTAATAGTCATCTTCTACGATTCTGCGTTTTTAGTTTTCTCGTATCGTCGAAATTGTGGATGCCACAGATTTTCGCCCTTTGTGGGGGCGGAAGTGGGCGGGGCAAAGTTTTGAAATATTCTTGTAGCAGTGACATATCACAGAAGTCTGGATCCAAAACATCGTTGCTCTCGCTCTTATAGTCTTTGAGCACTAGGCGCTGAAGGGGAAAGACAGACGGACAGACGGACAGACAGACATGGCTCAATCGACTCGGCTATTGATGCTGATCAAGAATATATATATTTTATGGGGTCGGAAACGATTCCTTCTGGACGTTACACACATCCACTTTTACCACAAATCTAATATACCCCAATACTCATTTTGAGTATCGGGTATAAAAACAGCAAAAACTTATTAAATTTATGTTGAAACTCAAACCAAAAGCAGCCAAATGCAAATGATTTCGAGCTGAGCCGCTTTCCGCCCATCGAAGATGTTGAAGATGCGACAACGATACCAATAACAGCTGCTGCTGCTGGGGCAACAACATCAAGAACGTCCTCCTCGAGTGGAATCGATTCTCACGTAGTAGAGTCCACAGCAACGCACCGCACAATTAGTTCTAAGGTGAAATGCCGCATCGCCATTGCATTGCAATGTTGCACCATTTCCCCGCCCTCGAGCCCGCCCCGCCCACTGGTTTGTCCTGAATCCAATTTAGCGCAGAATATTCCTTCCGGCCGAATGCACTTACTAGCAGATTGCGCCCCCTCTCCACCTCCTGCATGAGGTCCTTGGTAATTGCATGCCCACTGTCTACACACTCACACACACACCCATATGCGTATACGTAATCTTACCTGTTTTTGCACTCGTACTTGGATGTTGTACTAACACTAACACTGCCTGCCCCTCCTTAGCCGCAGACTCCTTCAGCATTTAACTTAGAGCCATCCATTGGCACCAATTAGTCATCTCAATGCTAATGATTTACCTGTAATTCCCAGGAAGGAGAAGCCGATGCCATCAGCACCCCCAACAATAACAGCAGCGGCAGTGGAAGTGGCAATAATGAGGTATGGGCTATAGCACGGGCTCCTGGCAACTCTCAAATCTCCTATTAATCCCTCTCATCGACAGCAGCTGTTCCCTGGCTCTTCAGTGCCCCCCTCCACGGTGGCCACGAAAACACCTGCCACGCCCGAGGCGACCAGCACCGTCAGTACATTTTCCTCGACGGATTATGTGGAGCCGCAGCCGGAGAACAGTGTCCCGATTATCAAAACGCGCCTGCAGAAACTGGCGGTGACCTCGGGCAAGGCTTTCACCATGATTGTGCCCGAGGATACCTTCTGGGATGCCGAAGATCAGGGCAACCTGCGTCTAGAGCTCACCGACAAGGATGGCCACGAGCTGAAATCCAACTCCTGGCTGCAGTTCAATGCCGATAAGCGGGAATTGTACGGACTGTAAGTAAATGAGTTATGTTTCTATGCAGGATGGAAGTATATAATGTGTTTGTGTCCTCTGTCCCTTTGCAGACCTTTGGACGACACCGTGTCGCGTTGGCAGTATCGTCTCTCTGCCACAGACTCGGGCAACGCCACCGTCACGGAGACGGTGGAGATTAGCGTGCAACAGCACCGAGCGGTGCGGACCATCACCCACGAGATCAGCATTCTCGTGAAGATCAACGAGAAGCACGGCCACAACATCGACTGGCAACTGAAGCTGATCAATGACTTGGCTCGAACACTGGATGATGACAGCAGCTCGGCAGTGGTAGTGCGCGAGATCTGTCAGACCCCACAGGACCCACACAGCGCCATCTTCGTGTACTTCAACGAGACTCTGCCGACCAGCGACTGCCCCGAGAAGGAGC
The DNA here is from genome assembly GCF_003369915.1 of Drosophila miranda. Classification (NCBI taxonomy): domain Eukaryota; kingdom Metazoa; phylum Arthropoda; class Insecta; order Diptera; family Drosophilidae; genus Drosophila; species Drosophila miranda. The sequence continues at coordinate 22,990,735 of NW_022881614.1, forward strand.
TGAGCGACCTTGTTAGCCGCCTGGATGCCCAGCGTCTGAGCGATCTGGTGCAGCCGCTGCTGGGCATCAAGTCGATCACTGGCCAGCTCTTGGATCGTGCCAGAAGGACCTAACGAAGGTGAAGCCCACTATGCAGATGGCAAAGAACGTTCCGTCGATGCCGCGCAACCAAGTGGATCGAGTGAACGCCAGCGTAGGACAACTGCTGGTGTTCAAAGTGCCGCCAGACACCTTCTACGATGCTAATGATAACGACCTGACCCTCACCCTCAAGTCCAAGGAGCACAAGGAGCTGAGCACTCGCCACTGGCTGCAGTTCGACTCGAAGAACCAGGAGTTCTACGGCATCCCAAAGAGTGGCGACACCGGCTCCGAGGAGTACCTGCTTGTGGCAGAGGACAGCGGCGGTCTCAGTGCCCACGATGCCCTTGTCGTAGTCGTTAGCCATCCGCCCAAAAAGGAATTTGGGGCCTTTTTCAAGGCCTACCTGGCCATTCGCCATGAGAACTTCAATGCTGAGCTGCAGCGCAAGTTTGTGGAGCGCATAGCCAGGGTGAACGGCGACGCCACCACCAATCAAATCCAGATTCGTTCCATCAACATCCACCACGACTCGGACGGCACAATCGTGAACTTCTATAACACGTCGCTGTACAAGCATCACAACCGCTGCCCCGAGAAGCTGCTGGCGGCCACGCGCAGTGTCTATATGGTCGGCGACAGCCTAAGGGATAGCGTGAAGCGGGCCTTGGGTCTAGAGCTGAATCTAACAAACTTTTCGGTGGCTCCTTTTGGCAGTTGTCATCGTAAGAATATTTTCTGAGATTTCCCCATGGAAGCAGAGCTAATTTGGTTTTCCTTTGCCCAACCTTTCTTTTTCCAGATGCCGAGAACATAGACATCACAAACGAGTTCGTGCCCACACGCACTGAGGAGCCCAGACAGAAGTCCACCTTCAGCGAGGAGTACTTGGCCAATTTCATTTTGCCCGCCGTCATCATTCTGGTGATGATAGTGCTGGCCTCTATCGTGGCCTGCTGCCTGCACAGACGCCGCCACAAGAGTGGTAAAATGGAGCTGGGTAAGGAAGCGGGTCGGGTCTCTCCCCATTTCTGTGTGTATTTCGTCGAGAGTCAAATTCAATTTCGGTGTCCTTTTCAGGCGACGAAGAAGAGCGCAAGTCCTTCCGGGCCAAGGGCATACCAGTCATCTTTCAGGATGAGTATGAGGAGAAGCCCGAAATCGGCAACAAGAGCCCCGTAATACTCAAAGACGAAAAGCCACCGCTGCTGCCACCGCTGCTGCCACCGTCCTACAATACCTCAAATATGAATGGTATGAATGTATGCATGCCATACCCATTGCTCAAAGTCCAATCTGTGGCAAATCTCCTCACAGACGACAATGATGTGGATGAGTATGTGCCACCGCCGGCTGTTGTAGTCGGCGGTCGGGAGGTGCGAGGGAAGTCACCCGCCACGCCCTCTTATCGCAAGCCACCGCCATATGTATCGCCATAAATCATTGTCAAGAATCAGCAGCAAACGAAGCCGCAACAGAAACCGAAAGAGCAACAGCAACAATAATAACAATCGCATCGTATTAACCACACAATCTATAAATATATATATATATATATAGATACATACAATCATACATATATATATATACATCTACCGATTTGGCACAACTTATATATGCAACTAAGCAAAACTCTTTTGTATATATCCAAGTGCGAATTGGTTTCTTTTTGGACTAGCTATTCAAATGGAAGCAAAGGATATTCCGTGAATGAATAGAAAGGATATTCCATATGGAAGACGAAGGGTACGGTACTCAATGTTGAAGAGGCAGGACGATATTTTGTATTAATCACGACAGAAAAACAATCAATTAACGATTTCAGTGCGAACAACTGGCAAACACTTTGTAGCTTAAAGATCGAACACCACATTTGAAAAACACTAAACAAAACACACTATTCAGCATATTATTTATTTAGTATGTACTCTAATTTATATGTATACCACGAGACGCGAACCACATCCACATCCACATCCAGGAACACGAAATGGAATGAAATTTAGTAGACAAGCAACTAGAGCTTGAAAAGCAAACCAGCACACACATACACGAGCCCATTTTAAGCATAGCATTTAAACAATGGTAATACTATTGACTAAGTTATGTGCAAGACGCCTAGAGCATGTCCCTTGTCTGGTTTTTAAGTTTTATACCGTAAGTGAGTTCTAGGCATGCTTATACAGGATTTTCCGCTTAATATATGCATAAGCAGAACCGTTTGCAAAATTTCAGTTGATCTTTTGATTAGCGGATCACCAGCCGCACTGGAGAAGCTGCTTGATGGGCTACCCAAAAAAGAGCTTAGTATTTAAATTTTTAATTGCAAGGAAGAACAGCAACAAGGGACATGCGAGGTGCAGCTTTGATTATCTTTAGTTGTAAGAACGAAAACAAGCCCACAATAGAGCTGCCAATATAAATATGATCGAAATTGCCGGGTTTTCTTAAATACAAATCAATTCCTAAATGCCCACAAGTGCTTCCCACATACAAACATACAAAACCACACTCAACCAACAAACCATATCCACAAAATACACACACAAAAACTAATTATATACGAGAAGATTACTTAAAGTAGAAATTAGTTTTAACAAAACAAATCATTTATACCAGCTCCCCAAACTGGACCATTGTTCACTGTCCATTGCCCTGTGCTACAATGGTGCGAGTGGAGTTTTATTGTATTTATTTAAGAACCCATCAATCGTACTATATGTAGCGCGTAGAATGAAATTGATTTTATACGATGGAACCCATCCAAAAGAATCCATAAGTAAGAGCAATAATTGCATGAAGAGAAATTGAATTACTTTACTCGTACGTAAATATGAGGAACAATTGCCTATTAAATTAAGTATAATTAACTGATTTGCATAAGGCTCAATCGCCGCACTGATTTACATGATTTACATTTTGTATTTGGTAATAGAGCCACGAAAAGTCACAACAATAATAATAATAACCAAACAATCAACAACAGCGGTATCAATTTATTTTGAATAAAAAAATGCCAAAGATACACACGATTTTTGTTTTATTTTGTTTGCTATTAAACAGAAATCAAAACCATATTAAATTATGACACACACACACGCACACGTAAGTAAATAAGCTAATAAAATGCAAATATACTAAATCGAATCTATATTTGTGCAAGTTATTAATGGCCCTTGTCGGTCGGTGCGTAAATTGCTCATTTAAATAATGTATTAAAAAAAAGCTGATGTCGGTATACATCAACATATACCATGCATATATAACATATATACAATACGATATGCCATTTAATTGGTTCAATTTGAAGGGAGTTGTACCCACCAAACAGGACAAACACGGACAGACTCACAATAATTATAATAATTATTGAAAATAACTATAAATTGATAAATACGAGTAATTGTATTGCCTCGTACAGGGTATATGCATGTGCGAATACTAATAAACATTTATATAGTTAAATATGCGACACTTCAGTTTAAGTTTTAAAAAAGGTTTTATTCTTTCACTTAAACTTAGCGTACATTGGTTAGTTATTTCCCCGACGATGACTGAGGTCTGATGTCTTGAACGGAATTAACTTTGGTTGAATTCTCAGACGGTGTCGCGATTGACGTTTGTCTTGAACAGAACTGAGTTGGCTTCTTAGATGCAGACTATTTATATAATGATGCTCGGTTTGGGATTCGGATTTGGATTCGGAGGCGTTGGCTTCGACTTCGGCTTCGGAGATGGAGTACGTGACTCGATCGATATGTGGGAAAGGCGTCTTTTGATGAAAGGCTTCCGCTGCGTATGATCGGTGTTGCATTACTTGGGGGTGGCTGAGAATAGGGCCTCTGATTGGTCAGCTAGGATGGTGTGATTCTTAAGAATCGATTAGTAATTGATCTCATAAGAGTGGCGTGATTCTGGTGCGGCTGAATTCTAGTGCGGCATCTATTGTTTTATGTTCAACTTCCAGTTTAGGGGGTTTGTTTACATTGCCTGCAATCGGCTACGCGTGGTCCATTTCGAGCGTGAGATTGTTTATGAGGGTTCGAAGCTGAGGGTGTCGTATTGATTATAGTATTGTGGGTGCAGGGTAATAGACATAGACAAGGGTATGCGGAGCATGGACTATAGATATGTCACTCCCCCATTGTTAGATTTAAGCCTGTCCTCAGGCGATTATCCTTGGATATAGTTCAGGTGCGTCTAAAACTGTGCCTGCTGGGGATTCTTCGTCTTCGTCTAAGGGTGTTTCTATGTGCGGGTCGGTTTTAGGCTTATTGCTTTTACTTAGATTAAACAATTTGTAGCTTAATCCTATTATGATTATGACAAATAGTAGTATTAAGCTTACATGTAATACATTATTTAATCGCGTATTTTCTATTAAGATTTCTTTGGTTTGCAAATAAGACAATGGTTTAATTTTTGTTACGTTATTGTTGATGTAGATGCTTTGTGCAAATTCTGGTATGGAGTTGGATATTGAGAATTCATTTAACTGTATACTGCAATTATGTATTTTTATTAATGCGTTACCTTCTACTTTTATTTCTTGGTTTAGGCAATCTTGGTTTAATATGTGTTCGGAGCAGAACCCAGCCGATTAGCTGCTTGCCAAATAGCACCTAATTCTTGGCCCTCAGCCGCTTATTTTGTTTGTTACTTATGTCTATGTCACTCATTTGTTTGTTAAAGCTTTGCGCTTGCTTGCCCTGCTAAACGCTCTCTGCCAGCTCGCTCTTCGCTATCTCCGCTTTGCGTCTGCCTACCGACGTCGGCCGAGCGAAGCTGCGCTTAGCGATCGGAGCGGCAATGTAAAGGGCAGGCAAGCCACACTTGCAATTTGGATGTCACGCATTAAAGAACATATCGTAATTTTATTTCTGCGCCGAGTTTTGTTTAATTCGAAATAATTAGTCGGCCGATTGGGGATAAAAAACATTATCTCCACATAAAATTTGGTGACCCCGACGTGATCTCTGAGTTGCAGTGTCAATTAATAAACATTCGCGATCGACATTCGTTAGCCCTAGCAAATTTTCGGCGGTTAAGCACAATTCGGTGCTAAAACACACTTACATACACCTACATACACGCATTGCTGGCTATTAGTTTCTCTGTCGCGACAATTCGGTCAGTGCAGTGCGGTAGGCAGTGCAGCGAACTCACTAATACACACAAGCGGAGTACAAAGCGGAATCGGACAGCTCGCACAGCCGCACAGCTAAAGGCATTAGCTGTAATCCCTTTGCTTTCGGTTCCCACGTTTATACGTATACAGGGTGTCTTTTTCGGTCGTGCTGAGAGACTCTTTTAAAACCTCAACATGGCAGCACCTGAGCCTACCAATGTCGCGAACGCAGCAATGCCGAGTGATGTAGATTTCTACAAGCACAAGGCCGAGTCCATCGCGCGCCAACTAAAGGCCATGGATCGCTTTCTTATGAAGGAAGAGCTTGCCGAGTTAGATGAGGAAGAACTTCAAGCTCGCTTAGAGCAATTCGAGCGAATGAATGCGGATTTCGATGCCGCTCAAACGAGCCTTGAAAGGCTGGATTTCCTGCAGTTAGCCCATGATGCCCGGCTGGACTTTTCGAATGTTTATGTCAAGGTTAGGTCCAGGCTGTCGCGGGAGTTGATGGCTGCTCGCACGGTAAATGTTGCCAATTCAACGGCTCGGCATACTCTCGAGGGGAATTCGTCGTTGTTCGCCTATAATAGTATAGGCCGTTCTCGAATGCCCGAGTTGCAGCTTCCGCGATTCGGTGGGAACTACATGGATTGGCCAGAATTCCACTCGATGTTCTCGACAATGGTGCACAAAGACCATCGTATACCAATCATCGAAAAATTCCAATATCTTCGTGGATGTCTAGATGGTGCTGCGCTGGATACGATTCGTTCCTTGGAACTTTCTGAGGAGAATTACGACAAGGCGTTGAATTTACTAATGTTGCGATTCGATAATAAACTGTTACATTTTCAGGCACACGTCAAGGCTATTTTCGGGCTGCAAGGGGTGGAGAAGGGCTCGGCTATCGGCTTGCGCGCGCTCAGCGACAAAATCAATTCGCACTTGCGTGCACTTCAGACCTTAGCGACCCCGCAGGAGATATCCGATGGGTTGCTGATCTTCATCATAGGCACGAAACTGGACCACAAAACAAAGGAGAAATGGGAAGAGAACTTGCCGACGTCAGGATTGCCTCGGTGGTCAAGCATGGCCTCATTTCTGGAAGCGAGATGTCGGATGCTGGAGAATTTGGGATCAGCCATGGCAACAAGTCCTAGTCAACAGGTGGGAGAAGACAAACCTGTCACCCTTATCACCTCCAGTAACGACCATCCTAACCCCATATGTAACCATTGCAATTCCTCCGAGCATTACATATCTAGATGTCAGGCATTCCTGAATCTCTCTGCGTTTGAACGATACAAAGAAGCAAAGAAGAGCCGCTTGTGTTTGAGCTGCCTCAACAAAGGCCATGAATTGCAGAGGTGCAGGTCAGGACTTTGCAGGCATTGCCAGGCCAAACATCACACGCTACTCCACATTCCATCGGGAACTGGTGCTTCATCTTCCTCTTCACCGGCCGAGGAATCGATCCAGCAAGAGGCCGCGACTGTGCTTCTAGCAAGCGGGTGTTCCAGCCCTCCCCCCTCGATCCAGAAATCTCAGCCTAGCCAGAACGTGTTGCTACCTACTGCCCTCGTCCATGTAACAGATCGTTATGGAGCACTTATCCCATGTCGTGCCATTTTGGATTCTGCATCACAGGCAAACTTTGTAACATCTAGACTTGCTGATCAGTTGCAGTTGGATCATCGCTCGTCTTATGTTCACATCTCTGGAATCGGAGATTCCATTCTACCTTCGAGCAAGTCTGTACATATAGTTGTACAATCCCAGGACGCAAGCTATCGAGCTTCCTTCGCTGCAATTGTCACCAACTCAATTACGGAAATGCAGCCTAACTTCGGCGTAGACGCAAAGGATTGGCCAATGCCGAATAATCTAAAACTAGCTGATCCTAATTTCTCCAAGCCCCAACGTATCGATCTGTTGATAGGTTCTGGTTTGTTCTTCGATTTAATGTGCGTCGGACAGATTCGACTATCAGCCCAATTGCCAACATTGCAGGAGACAAAACTTGGTTGGATAGTATCAGGAAGCATTGATAGCTCGGAGAATAAGCGTGCAGCTTTAGCCGCTTTTGAAAATTCCTCGTGCATCTCTATTGACGATTTTCGACTCACAACGCTGGAGTACCAAAACTTAGAGCAGCAATGCAGGAAGCAGCTGCTCGAGTGCCAGGTGCAAGTGGAAAAACTGCGATCGGAGAATCAGGAACTGCAGCGCGAACTTTTCCATATATTAAAAACTGATTTATCCACGCTAAATGAAATTCAACTTTCAACAATTTCTACATTGCCAAATTTCCTGCCATTCTATACAATTACAGAGGTTCCCGATGATCAAGACGTAATCACGACAAGCCGCCTTCGTAAAGAAGCGCCGATTGCTGCGTTCGACGATCATCCCAGCGTAGCCGCCAGCTGCGCCCAAGCAAGCATCTTCAAGAGGGCCGTTGGAAAAATAGCGGTTCTGCCCCTTCAGGATGGATCTGTTGAAAGCCTTTGCCTTCCAACGGGGGGTGAATGTTCGGAGCAGAACCCAGCCGATTAGCTGCTTGCCAAATAGCACCTAATTCTTGGCCCTCAGCCGCTTATTTTGTTTGTTACTTATGTCTATGTCACTCATTTGTTTGTTAAAGCTTTGCGCTTGCTTGCCCTGCTAAACGCTCTCTGCCAGCTCGCTCTTCGCTATCTCCGCTTTGCGTCTGCCTACCGACGTCGGCCGAGCGAAGCTGCGCTTAGCGATCGGAGCGGCAATGTAAAGGGCAGGCAAGCCACACTTGCAATTTGGATGTCACGCATTAAAGAACATATCGTAATTTTATTTCTGCGCCGAGTTTTGTTTAATTCGAAATAATTAGTCGGCCGATTGGGGATAAAAAACATTATCTCCACAATATGGTTTTTGGTAATTTCCAAGTTAACAATATATTGGGTTCTATGAAACTTATTTGAAAGTTTTGGTGTGCTTTGGTGTATGGACATTTTGTTTCTACTTGTTTGACTATTCCTGAAATACATTCGTCATTTATTTTTCGTTTTGATTCTTTTTCATATACCTCGTTTTCTAGAACGTAATAATTGTTTTGCGTTAGGTCAGTGAGGATGTTATTATCTTCATCTGGATATGGGACAATTTTAAGTATAGGAATATTTCTGATCTCTCGTGGGATGTTGGAAATTATTAGTATTTCGTTAGTGTCTGTTTTCAACCAGGTAGATGTTTTGATATTTAATAATTTCTCTGAATCGATGTGTTTCAGGTAATCCTGCCTCAATAATTTTGGATTAAAGATCCCTAATCTTATTAGCTGCATGCCTAATTCAATATCCTCTATGTACTCTGTAAAATGTTGAAGGTTAAATATTAATATCTCTAGTTGCTTATTTCTATCATTATCCTTGTTTAATTTATTGACAACTTCTATGCCAGAATTTACTGCTTGAATTACTAAGTTTAATTCGTTAGCTTGAACACTGTGGCTAGCCAGATTGTTTATTTTCCCTTCTAATTCGACTTTATCATCTTGATCTAATGTTCCAAATAGATATTTATATACTGTGCCTACTGCATTTATAAGGCCTCTTTTGTTTCTTTTGGCTATTTTGATGCCGTTGAATTCACGTTGCAATTTCTCGATTAAATATTGAACTTGGATTACGTTATTAAATTGGGTTGCCTGTTCTAGTAAACTCTGATATGTTTCATCTGTTCTTGTTATATTAATTGTTAGATAATGGTATTCATAATTAATGGGTATGTTAATGGTATTTGTTTTGAATATGAGATATCCATTCCTTGAGTTGATGGGATCTATCTCTATATTCTGTCCGGAAGACTGTAGGACGGTGAACATTAGTAAGATATTCATCAGTTTGTAGCTCCGGATTCCCAGTACTCTCTTCGGGTACTCTGCAATTATCGTATTTACTTTTATTAGATTTTTTCTTTCTTTTGAATTTCGTTTTATAGTGGGTGATTTTCCTCCCTCTATGTTTCTCTTCAAAGTGCTTTTCGTCTACCTGCCTAATATCCCCTGTTCTTTTGAACGGGTTGGTTGTTTTTGTTTTAACTAGGGGTGCATTCTTGTAGCGTGTGTCTACTTCAAAGTCGATTCTATCGTTATTCAAATAATTGATCTTCCTAACTTTATTCAGTTGGGTGTTATAATCTGGTAGTCCGGCTTACAGGAAGATATCAGCTGGGGATCTTTTTGTAGTATTATGAACCGTTTTATGGTTATAAGTGTATAGAATTAACTCGAATTTTGTGAGCTTGTTTTCTATGTTATCCTCACTTGAAATGATTCTTAATTTTTCATTGATCGTTTTATGTAGTCGTTCTACATCAGAAACTCCGTTTTTACTGGTAGTGATTTCGATTTTCACATTTTCCGCATTCAACCATGCTTGCAATGCTGCGCACATAAAGACTGAATCTTTGTCGGCTTTAATTCCCTGTGGCTTGCCCATTTCGTTAAAGACTTTTATGATGGCTCTCTTGGTTTCTAACCAGTCACGACTCTTAACTTCTACAAGGGTAGCGAATTTAGAATATACATCAATGCATGATAGGAATTGTTGATTGCCTACCAAATAGAAATCCATGACATACTTTTCTCTGATATTTTGTATTTCAGGGGTGATTTCGAAGGTTAGATTGGTGTTACGATGCTCTGTTTTAGCAACGTTGCACGTAGGACATTCATTGATAATATTTTGGATTAACTTTTGATAATCGGGGTAGTAGAATTTTCCTTTATACCAATTAGTGGTCTTTTCGATACCTGGGTGAAGTAGCTCTTTATGATTCTTCAATATTTGTTCTTTGAATTCGGAGTAGTTCGGAATATTTATGAGTTTGGTACTGGATTTAATCAGTTTAGTGAAGTGATTTGGACTGATTATCTCCAGGAATGCCCTTTGGAACAGTGGGTGTCCTTTTCAAGCGACGAAGAAGAGCGCAAGTCCTTCCGGGCCAAGGGCATACCAGTCATCTTTCAGGATGAGTATGAGGAGAAGCCCGAAATCGGCAACAAGAGCCCCGTAATACTCAAAGACGAGAAGCCACCGCTGCTGCCACCGCTGCTGCCACCGTCCTACAATACCTCAAATATGAATGGTATGAATGTATGCATGCCATACCCATTGCTCAAAGTCTAATCTGTGGCAAATCTCCTTACAGGCGACAATGATGTGGATGAGTATGTGCCACCGCCGGCTGTTGTAGTCGGCGGTCGGGAGGTGCGAGGGAAGTCACCCGCCACGCCCTCTTATCGCAAGCCACCGCCATATGTATCGCCATAAATCATTGTCAAGAATCAGCAGCAAACGAAGCCGCAACAGAAACCGAAAGAGCAACAGCAACAATAATAACAATCGCATCGTATTAACCACACAATCTATAAATATATATATATATATATAGATACATACAATCATATATATATATATATACATCTACCGATTTGGCACAACTTATATATGCAACTAAGCAAAACTCTTTTGTATATATCCAAGTGCGAATTGGTTTCTTTTTGAACTAGCTATTCAAATGGAAGCAAAGGATATTCCGTGAATGAATAGAAAGGATATTCCATATGGAAGACGAAGGGTACGGTACTCAATGTTGAAGAGGCAGGACGATATTTTGTATTAATCACGACAGAAAAACAATCAATTAACGATTTCAGTGCGAACAACTGGCAAACACTTTGTAGCTTAAAGATCGAACACCACATTTGAAAAACACTAAACAAAACACACTATTCAGCATATTATTTATTTAGTATGTACTCTAATTTATATGTATACCACGAGCCGCGAACCACATCCACATCCACATCCAGGAACACGAAATGGAATGAAATTTAGTAGACAAGCAACTAGAGCTTGAAAAGCAAACCAGCACACACATACACGAGCCCATTTTAAGCATAGCATTTAAACAATGGTAATACTATTGACTAAGTTAGGTGCAAGACGCCTAGAGCATGTCCCTTGTCTGGTTTTTAAGTTTTATACCGTAAGTGAGTTCTAGGCATGCTTATACAGGAGTTTCCGCTTATTATATGCATAAGCAGAACCGTTTGCAAAATTTCAGTTGATCTTTTGATTAGCGGATCACCAGCCGCACTGGAGAAGCTGCTTGATGGGCTACCCAAAAAAGATCTTAGTATTTAAATTTTTAATTGCAAGGAAGAACAGCAACAAGGGACATGCGAGGTGCAGCTTTGATTATCTTTAGTTGTAAGAACGAAAACAAGCCCACAATAGAGCTGCCAATATAAATAGGATCGAAACTGCCGGGTTTTCTTAAATACAAATCAATTCCTAAATGCCCACAAGTGCTTCCCACATACAAACATACAAAACCACACTCAACCAACAAACCATATCCACAAAATACACACACAAAAACTAATTATATACGAGAAGATTACTTAAAGTAGAAATTAGTTTTAACAAAACAAATCATTTATACCAGCTCCCCAAACTGGACCATTGTTCACTGTCCATTGCCCTGTGCTACAATGGTGCGAGTGGAGTTTTATTGTATTTATTTAAGAACCCATCAATCGTACTATATGTAGCGCGTAGAATGAAATTGATTTTATACGATGGAACCCATCCAAAAGAATCCATAAGTAAGAGCAATAATTGCATGAAGAGAAATTGAATTACTTTACTCGTACGTAAATATGAGGAACAATTGCCTATTAAATTAAGTATAATTAACTGATTTGCATAAGGCTCAATCGCCGCACTGATTTACATGATTTACATTTTGTATTTGGTAATAGAGCCACGAAAAGTCACAACAATAATAATAATAACCAAACAATCAACAACAGCGGTATCAATTTATTTTGAATAAAAAAATGCCAAAGATACACACGATTTTTGTTTTATTTTGTTTGCTATTAAACAGAAATCAAAACCATATTAAATTATGACACACACACACGCACACGTAAGTAAATAAGCTAATAAAATGCAAATATACTAAATCGAATCTATATTTGTGCAAGTTAGTAATGGCCCTTGTCGGTCGGTGCGTAAATTGCTCATTTAAATAATGTATTAAAAAAAAGCTGATGTCGGTATACATCAACATATACCATGCATATATAACATATATACAATACGATATGCCATTTAATTGGTTCAATTTGAAGGGAGTTGTACCCACCAAACAGGACAAACACGGACAGACTCACAATAATTATAATAATTATTGAAAATAACTATAAATTGATAAATACGAGTAATTGTATTGCCTCGTACAGGGTATATGCATGTGCGAATACTAATAAACATTTATATAGTTAAATATGCGACACTTCAGTTTAAGTTTTAAAAAAGGTTTTATTCTTTCACTTAAACTTAGCGTACATTGGTTAGTTATTTCCCCGACGATGACTGAGGTCTGATGTCTTGAACGGAGTTAACTTTGGTTGAATTCTCCGACGGTGTCGCGATTGACGTTTGTCTTGAACAGAACTGAGTTGGCTTCTTAGATGCAGACTATTTATATTATGATGCTCGGTTTGGGATTCGGATTTGAATTCGGAGGCGTTGGCTTCGACTTCGGCTTCGGAGATGGAGTACGTGACTCGATCGATATGTGGGAAAGGCGGCTTTTGATGAAAGGCTTCCGCTGCGTATGATCGGTGTTGCATTACTTGGGGGTGGCTGAGAATAGGGCCTCTGATTGGTCAGCTAGGATGGTGTGATTCTTAAGAATCGATTAGTAATTGATCTCTGAAGAGTGGCGTGATTCTGGTGCGGCTGGATTCTAGTGCGGCATCTATTGTTTTATGTTCAACTTCCAGTTTAGGGTGTTTGTTTACATTGCCTGCAATCGGCTACGCGTGGTCCATTTCGAGCGTGATATTGTTTATGAGGGTTCGAAGCTGAGGGTGTCGTATTGTTTATAGTATTGTGGGTGCAGGGTAATAGACATAGACAAGGGTATGCGGAGCATGGACTATAGATATGTCACTCCCCCATTGTTAGATTTAAGCCTGTCCTCAGGCGATTATCCTTGGATATAGTTCAGGTGCGTCTAAAACTGTGCCTGCTGGGGATTCTTCGTCTTCGTCTAAGGGTGTTTCTATGTGCGGGTCGGTTTTAGGATTATTGCTTTTACTTAGATTAAACAATTTGTAGCTTAATCCTATTATGATTATGACAAATAGTAGTATTAAGCTTACATGTAATACATTATTTAATCGCGTATTTTCTATTAAGATTTCTTTGGTTTGCAAATAAGACAATGGTTTAATTTTTGTTACGTTATTGTTGATGTAGATGCTTTGTGCAAATTCTGGTATGGAGTTGGATATTAAGAATTCATTTAACTGTATACTGCCATTATGTATTTTTATTAATGCGTTACCTTCTACTTTTATTTCTTGGTTTAGGCAATCTTGGTTTAATATGGTTTTTGGTAATTTCCAAGTTAACAATATATTGGGTTCTATGAAACTTATTTGAAAGTTTTGGTGTGCTTTGGTGTATGGACATTTTGTTTCTACTTGTTTGACTATTCCTGAAATACATTCGTCATTGATTTTTCGTTTTGATTCTTTTTCATATACCTCGTTTTCTAGAACGTAATAATTGTTTTGCGTTAGGTCAGTGAGGATGTTATTATCTTCATCTGGATATGGGACAATTTTAAGTATAGGAATATTTCTGATCTCTCGTGAGATGTTGGAAATTATTAGTATTTCGTTAGTGTCTGTTTTCAACCAGGTAGATGTTTTGATATTTAATAATTTCTCTGAATCGATGTGTTTCAGGTAATCCTGCCTCAATAATTTTGGATTAAAGATCCCTAATCTTATTAGCTGCATGCCTAATTCAATATCCTCTATGTACTCTGTAAAATGTGGAAGGTTAAATATTAATATCTCTAGTTGCTTATTTCTATCATTATCCTTGTTTAATTTATTGACAACTTCTATGCCAGAATTTACTGCTTGAATTACTAAGTTTAATTCGTTAGCTTGAACACTGTGGCTAGCCAGATTGTTTATTTTCCCTTCTAATTCGACTTTATCATCTTGATCTAATGTTCCAAATAGATATTTATATACTGTGCCTACTGCATTTATAAGGCCTCTTTTGTTTCTTTTGGCTATTTTGATGCCGTTGAATTCACGTTGCAATTTCTCGATTAAATATTGAACTTGGATTACGTTATTAAATTGGGTTGCCTGTTCTAGTAAACTCTGATATGTTTCATCTGTTCTTGTTATATTAATTGTTAGATAATGGTATTCATAATTAATGGGTATGTTAATGGTATTTGTTTTGAATATGAGATATCCATTCCTTGAGTTGATGGAATCTATCTCTATATTCTGTCCGGAAGACTGTAGGACGGTGAACATTAGTAAGATTATAATATTCATCAGTTTGTAGCTCCGGATTCCCAGTACTCTCTTCGGGTACTCTGCAATTATCGTATTTACTTTTATTAGATTTTTTCTTTCTTTTGAATTTCGTTTTATAGTGGGTGATTTTCCTCCCTCTATTTTTCTCTTCAAAGTTCTTTTCGTCTACCTGCCTAATTTCCCCTGTTCTTTTGAACGGGTTGGTTGTTTTTGTTTTAACTAGGGGTGCATTCTTGTAGCGTGTGTCTACTTCAAAGTCGATTCTATCGTTATTCAAATGATTGATCTTCCTAACTTTATTCAGTTGGGTGTTATAATCTGGTAGTCCGGCTTACAGGAAGATATCAGCTGGGGATCTTTTTGTAGTATTATGAACCGTTTTATGGTGTATAGAAGTGTATAGAACTAACTCGAATTTTGTGAGCTTGTTTTCTATGTTATCCTCACTTGAAATGATTCTTAATTTTTCATTGATCGTTTTATGTAGTCGTTCTACATCAGAAACTCCGTTTTTACTGGTAGTGATTTCGATTTTCACATTTTCCGCATTCAACCATGCTTGCAATGCTGCGCACATAAAGACTGAATCTTTGTCGGCTTTAATTCCCTGTGGCTTGCCCATTTCGTTAAAGACTTTTATGATGGCTCTCTTGGTTTCTAACCAGTCACGACTCTTAACTTCTACAAGGGTAGCGAATTTAGAATATACATCAATGCATGATAGGAATTGTTGATTGCCTACCAAATAGAAATCCATGACATACTTTTCTGTGATATTTTGTATTTCAGGGGTGATTTCGAAGGTTAGATTGGTGTTACGATGCTCTGTTTTAGCAACGTTGCACGTAGGACATTCATTGATAATATTTTGGATTAACTTTTGATAATCGGGGTAGTAGAATTTTCCTTTATACCAATTAGTGGTCTTTTCGATACCTGGGTGAAGTAGCTCTTTATGATTCTTCAATATTTGTTCATTGAATTCGGAGTAGTTCGGAATATTTATGAGTTTGGTACTGGATTTAATCAGTTTAGTGAAGTGATTTGGACTGATTATCTCCAGGAATGCCCTTTGGAACAGTGGGTGTCCTTTTCAAGCGACGAAGAAGAGCGCAAGTCCTTCCGGGCCAAGGGCATACCAGTCATCTTTCAGGATGAGTATGAGGAGAAGCCCGAAATCGGCAACAAGAGCCCCGTAATACTCAAAGACGAGAAGCCACCGCTGCTGCCACCGCTGCTGCCACCGTCCTACAATACCTCAAATATGAATGGTATGAATGTATGCATGCCATACCCATTGCTCAAAGTCTAATCTGTGGCAAATCTCCTTACAGGCGACAATGATGTGGATGAGTATGTGCCACCGCCGGCTGTTGTAGTCGGCGGTCGGGAGGTGCGAGGGAAGTCACCCGCCACGCCCTCTTATCGCAAGCCACCGCCATATGTATCGCCATAAATCATTGTCAAGAATCAGCAGCAAACGAAGCCGCAACAGAAACCGAAAGAGCAACAGCAACAATAATAACAATCTCATCGTATTAACCACACAATCTATAAATATATATATATATATAGATACATACAATCATACATATATATATATACATCTACCGATTTGGCACAACTTATATATGCAACTAAACAAAACTCTTTTGTATATATCCAAGTGCGAATTGGTTTCTTTTTGGACTAGCTATTCAAATGGAAGCAAAGTATATTCCGTGAATGAATAGAAAGGATATTCCATATGGAAGACGAAGGGTACGGTACTCAATGTTGAAGAGGCAGGACGATATTTTGTATTAATCACGACAGAAAAACAATCAATTAACGATTTCAGTGCGAACAACTGGCAAAAACTTTGTAGCTTAAAGATCGAACACCACATTTGAAAAACACTAAACAAAACACACTATTCAGCATATTATTTATTTAGTATGTACTCTAATTTATATGTATACCACGAGCCGCGAACCACATCCACATCCACATCCAGGAACACGAAATGGAATGAAATTTAGTAGACAAGCAACTAGAGCTTGAAAAGCAAACCAGCAGACACATACACGAGCCCATTTTAAGCATAGCATTTAAACAATGGTAATACTATTGACTAAGTTAGGTGCAAGACGCCTAGAGCATGTCCCTTGTCTGGTTTTTAAGTTTTATACCGTAAGTGAGTTCTAGGCATGCTTATACAGGAGTTTCCGCTTAATATATGCTTAAGCAGAACCGTTTGCAAAATTTCAGTTGATCTTTTGATTAGCGGATCACCAGCCGCACTGGAGAAGCTGCTTGATGGGCTACCCAAAAAAGAGCTTAGTATTTAATGTTTTAATTGCAAGGAAGAACAGCAACAAGGGACATGCGAGGTGCAGCTTTGATTATCTTTAGTTGTAAGAACGAAAACAAGCCCACAATAGAGCTGCCAATATAAATAGGATCGAAATTGCCGGGTTTTCTTAAATACAAATCAATTCCTAAATGCCCACAAGTGCTTCCCACATACAAACATACAAAACCACACACACTCAACCAACAAACCATATCCACAAAATACACACACAAAAACTAATTATATACGAGAAGATTACTTAAAGTAGAAATTAGTTTTAACAAAACAAATGATTTATACCAGCTCCCCAAACTGGACCATTGTTCACTGTCCATTGCCCTGTGCTACAATGGTGCGAGTGGAGTTTTATTGTATTTATTTAAGAACCCATCAATTGTACTATATGTAGCGCGTAGAATGAAATTGATTTTATACGATGGAACCCATCCAAAAGAATCCATAAGTAAGAGCAATAATTGCATGAAGAGAAATTGAATTACTTTACTCGTACGTAAATATGAGGAACAATTGCCTATTAAATTAAGTATAATTAACTGATTTGCATAAGGCTCAATCGCCGAGCTGATTTACATGATTTACGTTTTGTATTTGGTAATAGAGCCACGAAAAGCCACAACAATAATAATAATAACCAAACAATCAACAACAGCGGTATCAATTTATTTTGAATAAAAAAATGCCAAAGATACACACGATTTTTGTTTTATTTTGTTTGCTAGTAGTTATTATATAGGCATTTTGCTATGGGACAGTGTTAGGTACACAAAGGAGGAATATAAATTATAGAGAAAGTAGAAAGGTTCAAGGGCATCGAATCCGTTTTTCAGGAAACACTTAAAAAATACCTCTAAACTATCGCATTAGATTCATTGCAAAGGGATGACCTACCTGTTTGAGGGTTGTTTGAATCGCAACACGGGACCAATCGTAAAAACAGGTTCATTGACAGTAAGAGGGAGGAGAGAGAATATAAATGAGCGAAGGATCGATTTGAGAGGATTTTACATGGTTGAGAAACAGGATTGAGATCGAAGTTAGTTCACATTATCACCGATAGGTGGCGCCACCAAGTAGTAAAGGATAAGGGACGGTCATATTTTAGACTGAATTACCAAATTCGCAACATGCTGCAGCAACATATGCTTAAGAATGTGCAGCTTGGCAGCATGTTGAATGTAAATGTGCATCATATTGCTATGTTATTACGTGTTTCCTGAAAAACGGATTCGATGCCCTTGAACCTTTCTACTTTCTCGTTTGAAACAGGTTTGTGAGCAGGTACTGTTGTTTTGGATATAAAAGATTAAGATACCATTTAAAAAGGAAACCCTTAGTCCTATTTCAATAGTGAAAGTGGTTAGTTCGATACAAAAAAAAAAAAAAAAAAAAACTTCAAATGGCATCAAAAGTTAAGTGCAACATGTGTGATAAGTCCGTTGACTTTTCAGAGTTTCAATCTCATTATGAGAGATGCTCTGATTATCGTAATAATGTGGTGTGTGATCTTTGCTCTAAGTCCATCGACTTAATAGAGTTTGATAGTCATTATGAAGCATGCTGGGGTCCTAGGCATGCTTTTGAGATTCTTATGAGCAAAGGATCTAATTCAAGTGATCTTCAAGGTCCTTCAACGTCAGGAGCTTCAAAACGGCCTCGATTGGATACTCCGATGGAACTAAGGGTTATTGACTGTTCAATTTGCGGTGAAAGTTACCCTTCGTCTAGGGAAAGACGCCATATGATGTCGGACAAACATAAGAATGCAAGAGCAGCTCAACTAGAGGAAAATGAAAACGTTATTTTAATTTCAACGGAGTCGCGATTTCCTTTAAAATCATATCGTGTTCACTCAAATAAAAGTGAACAGATTGATTTAAAAGAGTTTTTTCATGATTGCAAAAATGATATTATCAATTTATTGCGTCACTGCATGAGTGAGTACAGATCCATAAAATACAATTTAAAAGTATATGGATTATACGTTAAAAACACTGATGATCAAAGCTTAACAGAAACAATGAAGCATTTCATTACTCCATACAAACCAATATATGAAAACGAGCTGATTGATGATCATCTAAATGATACCATAGAAAATTTGATAACTCTCAGCAGTGAATTTCAGGAGAAGGATTCAGGTTGGGCAATAAAGTGTTTTAAATATTTTGAACTTACCATGATAAAACTAGAGCATATCGCTGCAAACAGGTTTATCCAAGCTCCCAAAAAAATTAAGTCACGAAATGCACTCATAAATGTTAAAAATGACGATGATTTTTGTTTTAAGTGGTGTGTTTTAGCATCATTGGCCTATGAAAAACACCTTAAAACTATATATCAAACAGCAGCATTAAAAAAAGCATCCTATCGATGCGGAAACATACGGCAAGACATCATTTATTATGAAGGAGTAAGATTAAATTTTTCCGGAATTGAGTTTCCAATAACAAGCAAAGGAATCAAGCGATTCGAATCAGCAAATGAGGATTTTAGCATTAATGTTTATGAAGTCGATGAGAATGGAAAAAACGTTGTGGGACCCACAGTGAGGACTAAGAAAATTCGGACTCACCACATAAACTTGCTTGGAATTAATAGTGATAATATGCAAATGATGCACTATGCATATATAACGTGCATGAGAAAATTATGTTATTCACAACATAGTAAATCCCATAATACTGCATATTTTTGTGAGAACTGCTTGCAATTTTATAGTACAACAAATACTTTACATGACACTAAAGAGTGTGGAAAAGTTGCTGCTTTGTATCCTGAACCTAATACCAAAACTGTATTCAAAAGTTTTTCTAAAAAACTATCTCCACCAGTAGTAATTTATGCTGACATCGAAGCAGTTTTGGAAAATTACCATATAAATCTTAATGATCCATCAAAATCATCAACTACTATGGCACAGAGGCATACAGCATGTGCAGCATCATTTTATATTGTACATAAATACAATGAACATCTAAATGAGATGTGGACATACGAAGGTAAATATTTTAACATTCCAGCAAAGGCAATAAACTCATAAACATTATGATTTCGTTATTTCAGGACCGGATTGTATCCAAAAATTTTGTCAAGCACTTAGGATGAAAACCGATGGACTTTATGAGAAGTACTGGAAGTCCTATAAAAAACCAATCTATCAGTTTAACATTTGGGATGAGGATTATCAGGAACACGGTGATTGCTATGCCTGCGAGAAACAAATTTCTGATGATGATCGAGAAAAATTCTTTGATCAGTTTACAGGACAATATGTAGGTCCTATTCATAAGCTGTGTAAACAGACATTTAGATTAAGCGATCCCTTTTTCCCGGTAGTTTTTCATAACTTGTCTCGTTATGATATACATTTATTTGTTACGTCAATAAAAGATGAACTAAGACCCATTCCTTGCAATAAAGAGTTATATATTGCGTTAACTCAAAATTGTAAGCTCGATGAATCTTATCTTCATCAATATAAAATTAGATATAGAGATTCAAATAGATTTTTAAATTCAAGCTTAGAAAAACTCGCTAGTTATATGAACATAGCGAATTTTAAAATTTTGAAAACTAAATACCAAGGTGAAAAATTTGATATGCTACGACGAAAGGGAGTATTTCCCTATGATTATTTGGATAGTTTTGAAAAATTTGATGAATCCCTGCTTCCTTCGCGAGATAATTTTTATAATTCACTGAATGATGAGGAATGTAATGTTGAAGACTACAACTTTGCTCAGAAGGTTTGGAGCGCATTTAATTGCAAATCTATTAGAGATTATTTAAAATTATATTTGGAAAGCGATGTTTTAATTCTTGCTGATGTATTTGAGAATTTTAGGAGTCTTTGTTCCCGAGTGTACAGGTTAGACCCCATTAATTATGTTACTGCTCCTTCAGTTTCATGGGATGCAATGTTAAAATACACAAGGGTAGAACTAGAACTTGTTAGTGATCCTGACATTTATAATTTTTTAAAAACTGCTGTTCGTGCATTGCAACAGCAAATAACAAATATTTAAATAATAAATTTAAGCCTACCGAACCCATAAATTTCCTTTCATATATTGACGCCAACAACTTATATGGATGGGCTATGAGTCAACCCCTTCCATTTTCTAATTTTAAATTTCTAAGTAACGATGAAATTTCATCTTTCAACGTTCTTAGCATATCGGCATCTAGTGATGTTGGATATATTTTAGAAGTAGATATGCGATATCCTGATGATATTCATAATAAGCATAATAGTTTACATTTTTGACCCGAAAATAAGATTCCACCAGGAGGAAAGCAGACAAAACTAATAGCTGACTTAAGTGATAAAAAGAACTATATAATCCATTTGAAGCAGCTACAGTTATGTATAGAGCAAGGTATGATTTTAGAAAAAATATCTAGAGTTTTATCATTTAATCAGCCCTGTTGGCTGAAACCTTATATTGACCTCAATACATCTCTTAGAAAATTAGCTAGCAATGACTTTGAGATAAACTTTTACAAATTAATGGTTAATGCCGTTTAGGGTAAAACAATGGAGAATGTAGAAAAACGTCGTGAGGTTGCATTAGTTAAGCATTATGATTCAAGACAAAACTCAGCAGGGTTTAGACAACGCATAGCAAGACATAATTTCCACAGTGTTGAAATCTTTGGAGATAATTTGTATGCCATTGAATCAACTAAGTCCCGAATTGTTTATGATAAGCCCATATACATTGGAGTTAGTGTACTAGAACTTTCAAAATGGTTAATGTATGACTATTTCTATAATTTTCATTCTGTAAAATGTCCATCATCAAAAATACTCTATATGGATACAGATTCATTTATTATATCATCAGAAGAATATTTTTATGATTTAATTAAATTCAATCCTAATCGCTTTGATACAACCAATTACCTAGCCTCAAACAGATTCGGTATCAATCTCGCTAATAACAAAGAGCTTGGATTAATGAAAGACGAAAATGCAGGAAAAATAATGACGTCGTTTGCAGGATTAAAAGCGAAAGCATACTCATATTTAATTGCTAAAGATGATAACACTGACTATAACGTAAAAAAGGTTAAAGGCGTAAAAAAGTCAGTAGTGAAACGATTAACTCATACTCATTATATTGAATGCATTAAACATAAAAAAACTTATTATGGACAACAGAGAGTTATTAGAAGTAGAGGTCATAAAATTTATACTGAAATTGTAAATAAGATAAGTCTAAATTATAAGGATGACAAAAGATTTATATTACCTGATAATATTTCAACATTAGCTCATAATCACTATGAAATTAAAAATATTTTAGGTGCTAGTAATAATACACAAAATATGGTATAAGTAAATTTAACATTATATTATTATTATTAATTTGTGTATAATTAAAACTATATTTCAATGTAAAAAATACACAAAAATAAATTAAATCTGATAAATATTTTGCGTGCTTAATTATTTTAATATACTCTTTTTATCTATCCATGAATTGTGTGTTTCATCGAAACCTAACCATTTAACAAAAACTTGTTCTTTTTTCCTTCTGAGTATTTTTTCCACTAAGAAAGCATTTTCATCTTTAACTTTTTGGAGTTCTTGATCATAAAATGAGCCTTTGATCATTTCCCCCTTATAGTCCTCCAGTTCATATGTTACAGGATTAATAGACTTTACTTTTAAAATTTTAAAAACTTCGGTTGTCCAGTTTGGATCATAGCCCTTTGTAAAAATACCTTTATATTTACTTATTCTAACATGATTACCAATGGAAAACTTGTGTTTAGGAAATACCTTACAAATATTATAAGCTGTTTTCAAAATAAACTCTTCATTTTGTTTGTTTACATCTATAGGCCTCATTTTTATAGTACGGTGATATGAATTATTGTAATCTTTTAGTAAGTCATGCAAGGTATAAATCCACGTATGATTACCCTGCATACTTAAGATTTTCCACATACGATTTTTTAATGTTCTATTAAAACGTTCACAAATAGATGCCTTAAGGTGTGTATATGTATGGTAATGGTTAATGTTATTCTTTTTCATTAACTCTCCGAAGGCTTCATTAAAAAACTCCTTTCCTTGATCAGACTGAATATTTTTAGGTTTATGTTAAGATATTTTTAATATTTTCTTCAATGCTGATAAAACATCTAAAGCTGTTTTAGACTTAACGGGAACTGCATATGCATACTTCGAGAACGTGTCAATTACTGTCAGCAAGTACCTATATCCTTTGTTTTCCTTACAAAAGGGTATCATTTCAACTAAATCGATTTGCCACGTGTCATTAATTCCCTTTTGTACGAATTTACGACGAATGAAATTTCTTCTAGCAGGCTTATGTATTTCATTAACAACTTGTTGCTTACTCATTTTTAATATAATTTGTATTTTCTATTGTTATGTTGGGATGATTGCTTATTTAAAAGTGTTTGCTTATACTCAAGAACATCGCGTTTTATTTGATTACACATTTTTTTGGAAATTTCAAAGCATAAACGGGTTAAATCTATTTGCACATTTCTATCATAAGTACCGTCTAAATCAGCTAGTTGAACATCAAACTTTTGTAAGGCTGCACACTTAGGAATAATATTATTATAGTAGAGGTATATAATTTGTTGCTTAAGTATCGTATTCCAACATAAAAATGTGGTAAAAAAAATGCCTAATCTTAAAAACGATCTCCAGGACTCACTATCAAATTCAATTTTATTTCCAAACTGATTTATTATAAACACATACTGCTTATCTGATTTTCGAAATCTAAAATTACACTTAATTGTGGGCAATAATGGATGGTCTATAATTGTATCAGGCATCAAAAAATCATACTGATCAAGTTTCAATTGGATATACTCCTTGTGTGTAACCAATTGCATCCATTCATCTTTATCTAAACCGACGAAATTGTTTTTGCTTTGCTGCATCCATATCATTGGAGTGAATTTTCTTGTAGTTGAAAAACCGCATTTAAGTTTTAAATTATGTACTACATAATATTCGAGACCGAAAATGACTTCGTGATCCTGCTTCTTTCTAGTGGACCTAATTCTTTTTGATTGAAGCGTGTCCATTTGGGTTGAATGCTTTTGTTAAACTAAGAACTCTTACTGAATTGGGCTGTATATAAAGGAGATAGGAATCAACGACTCATTCAGTTTATTACAAAATCTCAACCCAACATGAACACAATCGACAGGAATTCAAGCGTTATAGTTGATTTTCAATATCTCTTTGGAAATAATAAACAACTTTTTATTAAGGAATTGGCGTTTATGCAAACCGGAACAGTAACACCAAACTTCTTTCATTTCAATCCACCATATCATCTGAATGAATTGGATAATGAAATGATTAAACAACAAAATATTAATCGTCAAACCATAAATGGATTGGAATGGTCAGATGGTGAAATATCATATTTAAGTTTAGGTGAAATACTTTCACCACTAAATAGATTTAGCACCGTTATTGTACGTGGTGAAATTAAAAAAAAGTTTTTATCTAAGTATTTAACAAATAATATTATTGATATCGATATAGGAAAAAGTCTCACATTTTATCCAAATTTTTTTACAAACTGTAGAATCCACAAAAAATTCCTCTGAGATGTGCTCTAACTAATTTATTTAAGCTATTTGTTATCTTGGAAAATTCTAACTACGCTATCTACTGTAATAGTGACTCATATGTTTAGATTTTCAGTTTATATTCAGCACTTGTAGTAACTAGTTGTTTAAAATGGATTCATTTAAGCGTTTGTTTGAAAAGGATCCTCACAAAAGCGGATACACACAAGTTGTTTATTGTAATTATTGCGGATCTGATACTCACTTAGAAAAAAACTGCCCCAAAAAGCGCGATCAGGAGAAGCGTAATTAGAATATCTTAGATGTTAGAAAACATTTATAAAATATTAATAAATAAAACATAACCCAAAAATGTTTAAGCAATTTATACATCCTTTTACAATGCTTATTTGCGGACCTTCAGGATCTGGTAAGACAACGTTTTTAGAAAATTTAATAAACAAAAGGAATGATTTGCTGAGAATTTCAATTAATCGAATAATTTGGTGTTATGGAGAGGAGCATGCTAAGCCAAATTTTAATACCATCGAATACTATAAAGGAGTTCCCGAAACAATTGAAAATGAAAATCATGAGCGTATTCTTTTAATACTAGATGACTTAATGATGGGTGCATTTAATAAAAATGTCTGTGAGCTATTTACAAAAGGATTGTTGAAGAATGACCATCTCTAGCAATGCACGCATGGATTGACAGACATATGAGTATGTAGACGTATGTATGAGTGAGAGACGTAACGAAGCGACGTTCTCTTATCTCCCTTTTTGTTCTCCCTTTCGTTCGGTCTCTATCTGCCTGCGAGCAGAGCATTTATTAGTCACAAATAAACCTTACATATGAATGGTTGCGTTTTTGCTTTTCGGTACAAGAACTTCCCTTGCAACGGCAGCGAAATTCTGTCCAACAGGTTATGGGCCCAGGTTCGGATTTTGTAAATTAAAAGTAAAGTGATTGTTTTAGTTACGAACTATTAACATCGGTGTGACTCAGAGACTAAACGATAATCAGCAATGAGCGGGATGTATCAAATAGACAAATTAGAGGAGGGAAATTATGACTCCTGGTGTATTCAAATGCGGTCTGTGTTGGTGCACGCTGAATTGTGGAGTGTGGCATCTGGTGACCTGCTACCAACGAATGTTCCCGAAGGTGTGAATTGGCAGGCCAAGGATGAAAAGGCGCTGGCCATGATCACATTGAGTGTGAAAACTTCACAGTTGGGATACATTAAAAATTGCAGTAAGTCGTCCGAAGCATGGAACAAATTAAAGAGTGTTCATCAACCAAGTGGACCTGTACGAAAGGTTCAACTGTACAAGAAATTGCTAAGCAAGCGCATGGACCAAAGGCAAAGCGTTTCAAGCTACATTAATGAGTTCGTGGACATTCTTGATGGCCTTGGGTCAGTAGGAATCGAGCTAAATGATGAACTGCGCTCAATTGTTTTGTTGTCAAGCCTTCCAGAACAATTCGAAAATTTCGTTGTCGCCATAGAGACGCGCGACAGTCTGCCGACTTTCGATGTTCTATGCGTAAAACTGAAGGAAGAAGGCGAACGAAAGGGAAACACAGAAGATCAAAAGGAATACGCAAAGGCATATACCGCAGTACATAAGCCGGCCGCGCACAGAGCGCTAAAGAAGAGAAACAATACAATGATATGTTTCAAGTGTGGTGAGCGCGGGCATATGAAGGCTCAGTGTAAGAAGGATAGCGCAAATGTGGAAAGTGCAGCAAGAGTGGAGAACAAGCAGTGCAGTCTATTAAATGCGTTGGACGCAGATAATTTGAAAAAGAGTCTGTGGTGTTTGGATAGTGGTGCCACAAGCCACATGTGTTGTGAGAAACAGTTATTCACAAAGTTCGAGAAACACACAGAAATGATTGGTCTGTCTGACTCCGGTTTCCTAAAAGCTGAAGGAAAAGGGGAAGTAGAGCTGAAGACAGAGATATGCACGCAGCTGTTAAAGAATGTTCTCTATGTGCCCGAAATGAATGGAAATTATTTCTCGGTGAGCAGCGCTGTACAGAATAAATGTTTCGTCACTTTTGGACAAGAATATGCACGAGTTATCCAAAATGGCGAATGCATTGTAAAGGCGAACAGAGCTGGAAACTTGTATGTATATGTTTCGAGGAAATCAAAACAACTGTTTTGCGGCGGTTAAGGCTGATGGTGCCCTGTGGCATAAACGGTACGGCCACTTGAACATCAGTAGTATGAAAGATTTGATCAGCAAAGGAATGGTGCGCGGCATTGAAAATATGGTTTTCCCGGCGAATATGAATTGCAAAACATGTATGGTCAGCAAGATTCATGCGCAACCATTTCCTGTTGCAACCACCAGTAGAGCTCAAGATATATTGGAACTAGTTCATGCAGATGTGTGCGGGCCCTTTGGCACACAGTCGCTTGCTGGATCAAAGTATTTTCTAACCTTCATCGATGACAAATCAAGGCGTATATTTGTGTATTTCCTGCGGACAAAGGATGAAGTCTTCCAGAAGTTCGTCGAGTTCAAAACCCTGGTTGAACGGCAAACGGGAAAAAGTCTCAAATGTATCCGGAGCGACAATGGCGGTGAATTTGTCAACAAATCGTTTGATGAATTTCTGAAAACTAATGGGATTGAGAGGCAGCTGACAGTGGCGTACACTCCACAGCAAAACGGCGTTGCTGAGAGGGCAAACCGCACTCTGGTGGAAATGTCAAGATGTATGCTGGTCCAGTCAGGATTAGGCGAATCCTTGTGGGCTGAGGCAGTCAACGCAGCTGTGTATGTACGGAATCGATCACCGACCAAGGCGCTGACCAGTATGACGCCTATGGAAGCGTGGACTGGTAAGAAACCTTTTGTTGGTCATCTAAAGGTTTTTGGCTCCGTTGCAGTAGCTTTGGACAAGGGTCCAAGGAAGAGTAAACTTCAACCAAAAGGCAAAGAATATCGCATGATTGGATATTCAGTAGCGGCTAAGGGCTATCGACTGTATGACCCTGTGTCTCATCAGGTGATTGAGAGGCGAGATGTTCTCTTTGACGAGATCCAAGACGACAAGGATACAGTCACATTCGAACTTCCGAAGGCAGAAGTTAGCATGCAGTCAGGCGGCGATACTGATGACATTGACAGCAGCGGTGGAGACAGCAGCCATGGTGCAAGCGTTGACGGGGAGAATCCCAGTAGCAGCGGTACTGATGGGTACGAGAGCGCAACAGAAAAGGTTGAGTCAGATGAGCCAGCTCCTCGCGTTGGACCTGGCAGACCAAGGCTGATTCGGACCGGCAAACCTGGCCGTCCGAGAAAGGAGTACAACATTCTTGGTGCTCTGGTTGCCAGCGACATAAAGATTCCAGTATCCTACGAGGAGGCGTTGATCAGTATTCATGCATCACATTGGTCCGAAGCGATGCAACGCGAATATGAGGCATTAATGGCAAACGAGACATGGCAGTTGGCAGACTTACCGGCAGGACAACGAGCAGTTGGATGCAAATGGGTATATAGCCTGAAACGCGACAAAGATGGTCAAATCGAACGATTCAAGGCGCGGCTGGTGGCAAAAGGTTGCTCCCAGCAGTACGGCATAAACTATGCGGAAACATTTTCTCCAGTCTGCAGACTGGAGAGCGTGCGATTTATTCTTGCGCTAGCAGCAGAATTGAAATTATATGTCAACCAAATGGATGTATGTACGGCATACCTCAACAGTGACCTGAGCGATACGGTGTACATGAAGCAACCACAAGGGTACATTGATCGAGCTTATCCAGCGAAGGCTATGCTGCTTAAAAAGGCAATATATGGATTGAAGCAGTCAGGAAGGGAATGGAATTCGAAGCTGAATGGCGTCCTGACTAATCTGGGTTTTGTTTCCTGTGACAACGAGCCGTGCCTCTACCAGCAGAGAGGGAAAGGTAACTTATCGTTAAGCTTGGTATATGTTGACGATTTACTTATAGCATGTCAGTCCAAAGAGGACATGCTCGGTATCAAATCGGCTATTTCAAATGCGTTCGAATGTATCGACAAAGGTGTTCCAGAGCTGTTTTTAAGCATGGAGGTGCACCGTGAAGGTGAGCTTGGGCCTATCACCATAGGCCACTCGCAATACATCAAGGAACTATTGCAAGCTCACGACATGGACAAATGTAGACCAGTGGCTACTCCGTTGGATGCGGGGTTCCAGGTGGATTGTACTAATGAGCAGTGTCAAAAGGTTGATCCTGTCATGTATCAATCCATGATTGGTGAGCTGATGTGGCTGGCACTCACAACCAGACCGGACATTTTGCATTCAGTTGCAAAGTTGGCCCAGAGGAACAAAGATCCGCACGCAGAGCATCTGGCTGGTGTGAAGCACGTTCTGAGGTACTTGGCAGCGACGATGAACTTCAAACTACACTACAAAGGGTGTCACCAGCCACTTACTGGATATGTGGATGCGGATTGGGGCGGCGATCGAACTAACCGGAAGTCGTATACGGGCTATGTTTATTTTTTGGCAGGTGGCCCAATTTCTTGGCGATCTGAGAAACAACGCAGCGTGGCACTTAGCAGCACGGAGGCAGAATACATGGCACTGTCGGCTGCGTGTAAGGAGTCCATATTCTTACGTCGCTTAATCATTGAAATTGGCTGTGGTGATGAAGCTACCGCAACTACCTTATATGGCGATAATCTGAGCGCACAAGATCTGGCTAGGAACCCAGTGCATCACTCAAGGACCAAGCATATTGATATTAGATATCACTTTGTACGACAGATTGTAGAAGAAGGTCAAGTTAAGTTAAAGTATGCTAGTACAACAGATATGATTGCAGATATCTTGACCAAGAATCTCCCTAAGAGAAAGCATGTCGAATTTACAAAATTATTAAGTTTAAATTGAGTTAAATGGAAGCATGCACGCATTGAGGAAGGGTGTTGAAGAATGACCATCTCTAGCAATGCACGCATGTATTGACAGACATATGAGTATGTAGACGTATGTATGAGTGAGAGACGTAACGAAGCGACGCTCTCTTATCTCCCTTTTTGTTCTCCCTTTCGTTCGGTCTCTATCTGCCTGCGAGCAGAGCATTCATTAGTCACAAATAAACCTTACATATGAATGGTTGCGTTTTTACTTTTCGGTACAAGAACTTCCCTTGCAACGGCAGCGAAATTCTGTCCAACAAGGATCACACCACAGGAATTTATCCGTAATAGTGGTTACACAAAATATATTTCATAAATCATCACATACTCGAGATATTTCACTAAACACAAAATACATCGTTGCGTTCAAAAATCCTAGAGATAAGCTACAATTTCAATGCTTAGCAAGACAAATTTATCCTGAAAATTCTCAGGAGCTCTTCAGAATATATAAGGAGGTGACAGATGAACCACATGGTTATTTACTTATTATTATTAGATTTCGTACACATATTTTTAATTCTGAGTATACGGTTTGCTTTTCAGATGAAAATGGTTTACAAAAAGAATCTAAATCGACTGAAAGCGAACAAACATTTATTGTATGTGCTCAAAAGGGCAAATAATAAACTTCGAAATGCAATTATAAGTAATTGTGACATTGAGTTAGTAAAAGCATTAGTGGAGATAGTGTTGAATACTCTACGAGGAAATCATAAGATATCAAAAAAGCAACGATATGCTCTAAAAAAGTATAAAAATGCATTACGTCTTATTTCATGTCCAAAACGGTCAATAAATTCTAAGAGAAAAGTTCTCATCCAAAAAGGAGGATTTTTACCTGTTTTAATAAGTTCATTGCTTTCGGGGATTTTTGGAAAAATATTGAACAATGCTTAAAAATAAGCATCAATTAACCAAAGTTATTTTAATTCATCCGAATGCATATCAAAAATTGGTAAATAATGCCCAGAAAAACGATTTAATAAATATAACGTTTTTGCCTATTTTAAATGATAAAAAAACTAGTGACTATATTAAATGGATTAAAATACGTCAAGAATTGTGTTACTATCAAAATAAAACGAGGGGGAAAGTTGTGAGTTGCTGCGGACACCGCAACTCTACGGTTATACCCGATACTAAGTCAGTATGGCTCTCCTCCGGCAGACGCCGCTAATATTAAACGACACGACAAAGAGTGCGTGCGAGAGAGACAGAAAATCAGTCTGAGCGTGACGTCGGGCGCTGCGTGGCCACTGCAAATTGATTTCTTGCTTTTGGCTACAAAAATGATCCGATCTGATCCAGATTCAGCAATCTGATAGATATGGTCATTATCTATGATTCTGCGTTTTTAGTTTTCTCGAATGTGCAATATTGTGGATGCAACAGATTTTCGTCCTTTGTGTGGGCGGAAGGGGGTGGGGCGAAATTTTGAGATACACGTTTTATAGTAAGATCTAACAGGAGTGTGGATACCAAATTTGGTTACTCTAGCCTTAATAGTCTCTGAGATTTTTGAATATCCCCAGATTTTCGTCCTTTGCGGGGGCGGAAGGGGGTGTGGCGAAATTTTGAAACAAACTCGTCTCGGTCCGAAATATTAGGAGTGTGGATACCAAATTTGGTTGCTCTAGCTTTTGTAGTCTCTGAGATCTAGGCGCTAATGTTTTAATCTAAGCAAAGCCGCCTATGCTACGTGTGTGTTAGAGAGAGACAGGGCGAGAAAAAATGAAATTGTTTTCTTGATGCTGGCTATAATAATAATACGATCCAATTCAGATTCCGCTGTCTTAAAGATATGGTCATTCTCTACAATTCAACGTTTTTGGTTTTCTCATATCTTTAAAATTGTGGATGCCACAGATTTTCGTCTTTTGGGGGGGCGGAAGTGGGCGGGGCGAAGTTTTGAAATATTTTTGTAGCAGTGACATATCACAGAAGTCTGGATCCAAAACATCGTTGCTCTAGCTCTTATAGTCTTTGAGCACTATGCGCTGAATGGGACGGACAGACGAACGGACGGACAGACGGACAGACAGACATGGCTCAATCGACTCGGCTATTGATGCTGATCAAAAATATATATACTTTATGGGGTCGGAAACGATTCCTTCTGGACGTTACACACATCCACTTTTACCACAAATCTAATATACCCCAATACTCATTTTGAGTATCAGGTATAAAAAGAAATAAGACAATGGATATACGAACTACGCAGAACAAACGACTTTCACCACCTCAAAGCATTGGAATACAAACACAAGACGAGTCAGTTTGGTTAGATGTAAAACCTAACACTTCCATTCTTAACAATACAAATAATGAGTCCTCAAAAAAGGAACTCTCTATCACAAATGAGTTCTCTGATTTACCTAACGACATCGATGATGAAGATTTTCTGACCGAAAAATCTTTCAACTCAAAACCTAATAAGCGTAAAGTTGAGGATACTTCATTTTTAGACACTCAAGCATCAAAAAAATCAGCATTGACTAAAGTGAAGCTTACTGATAAACAGCGAAAGCTAAGAGTAAAACTTAAGAGGTATAAAAGTGAACCAAATCCATTTCAAGACTTGAAATACGTAAGTGGACGAGAAAAGTTGATGAGGGCTGTTAGAAACAGTAAGGCCCTGCAAATTGGAAAAAACAAAATTAATTGGTTTTCCTATAATTAATAAACTGCAAAGAACGTAGAACTAAAAATGGTAAATGTAACAGGATTTTTCGTGACAGTACTTAGTAATGATTCGTTAAATGTATATCATGATAACGTTAAGTGTGCATTTACAAACATTGTAAATATTCCTGAAAACATGAACGATGACTGGGAAGTAGGAATTACAGACTTATATCTAAATAAATGTATAAAAAGCAGGCCTGAGAATAGATCAATCGCATCTGAAGAAACAACAGAATTCGTTATTAGCTTAGTAAATGGAGAAACATTTCGATATGAAAATGAGTCAATAGAGTCTGAACAGTTTCAAAATGGGTTGATTTTTGTTTACACTGACATTATCAAACCAAGATGTGTTGGAAATAAAAGACCTCGATGTCTTCGAGTATTACATTATAATGGAAAAGAGCAACTTATACAATTCAACAATATTGAATATTATCCCATTGAAATATGGTCTCCAAAAGAAATTTCGATTTTAATTACCGATTCCAAAGGGTATAAAGTACCATTTGAATCTTCAGCAATTCCAATTTTTGTTACCCTTCACTTTAAAAAACGAAAAGAAATGCTATAAATAATACTGTAAAGATGGAAATTTATTCAGAGTAGAAATAACCACTATGACGAAATCTTATCAACAATATTATTTAAATCAGTGTGGAGGAGGGTTGAATCATATAGGAAGTCTTTATGTTTCACCCAGAGTTATCCAACAAGGTAGAGGAATTGGGAATTTTTTTAGTGGTCTTTTTAATTACATAAAACCACTATTCCTTTCGGGGATAAACGCTATTAAAAACCAAGCTTCTGAGACTGGAAAGGCAGTAATAAATGAGTTTGGTCGAAAACCTTTAAGAACTATTATCCAAGAACAAAGTAAAATTGCTTTGCAAAACCTGTCAAATAAAGCCATTAATAAGTTAACCCGATTCCAGAATGGGGCAGGTAAAAAGAATAAAAAGAGAAGGTCTAGGAAAAAACTATCTCATTTATCATCTAAAGAAGGAAGCAAACATACGCAGTCGAGACCCAAAAAAAAAAAAATCAACAAAGAAATTAACTATAAGAGACAGTTTTTCTAAATCAAAATGACCACCCATATTGAATGTATGAAAAGCGAATTGGATCTCTTTGAGCCACATCCTACACAAAGCTCTATTCTGAGAACAGAAGAAGTTTCATATAACCCCATAGCTTCGTTGGACAGTGCTTCTTCAATTGAATTCGTTTGCTTAGGAAATGGGGAAACATATCGAGACCTATCAAGTGTTTACTTAAGACTTGTTGTGCAACTAAGAAAAAGTGATAATACCAACATTGAAGGAAACGATGTTGGAGTAGTGAATAATATTTTGCATTCAATGTTTAGAAGTTCGTCCGTATATTTAAATAATATTTTGGTTTCTCAGAGTGATAATAACTATCATTATAGATCGTATTTGCAAACGATTTTAAACTATGGTAGTGATGCCAGTGAAAGTCACTTAGCCACTCAAGGTTATTATCCTAATTATGGTAAATTAATATCTGGTAGATACGTTAACACCGATGGATCCATTATGCTGAAAAATATTTTTCAAAACAGTAATAAGGTTGAACTATTCGGAAAAGTTCATGGAGATATATTTAATCAACCAAAACTGCTTATAAATAATGTAGATTTGAGGATTACTTTTAACATTGAAAAAACAGCATTTTATTTAATGGAATCTGAAACTGAATCAAATCTTAAAATATTGGAGGCCCAACTATTCATGAACCACATAACTATTAATCCGAGCATTTTATTGGCTCATCATCATGTTTTACAAACTAAAAATGCCATTTATCCATACAGCAAAGTTCAAGTAAAATCATTTACAATATATCCAGGAAATAATACATTATCAATTGACAATGCAGTTATTGGACAGCTTCCCAATTTTTTGGCTTTTTGCATGGTAAAAAACAAATCATATTCTGGAAATCGGGCATTAAACCCCTTCCATTTTGATCATTTTAAAATTCAACGCTTTAATCTATTGGTTAATGGAGTACAAGTACCATCGCAGGCACTTGAGTTTGATTTCTCGAACTCTGAAAATGCTCAAAGCTCTAGAGGATATAATATGCTATTCAGATCAAGTGGAATAAAACATTATGATCGAGGCTTACAAATTACAAAGGAAATGTTTGATAAAAATAGTTTTATATTAGCATTTGACCTAACTGCAGACCATCACAATTCAACTGTATGCTCAAATTTAATATCACAAGGAGCCATCCGAATTGAAGGACGATTTTCGGAGCCTCTTACAGA
The DNA here is from genome assembly GCF_003369915.1 of Drosophila miranda. NCBI lineage: Eukaryota > Metazoa > Arthropoda > Insecta > Diptera > Drosophilidae > Drosophila > Drosophila miranda. Next base: position 23,025,215 of record NW_022881614.1, read on the forward strand.
AGCAGTTACTTGTCTGGTATACTGTGAATATGACTCAATGATTGATATTGATAAAAATAGAAATATTCGTGTTCTATTGTAAAAATGAATACATTGAAAATCGATAAGTTGCTTTCCAAGCATTCAAAAACAAAAACAATTTTTAAAGGAGTTTATCCCTCTGATCAGCTGCCTCAAGTAATTTCGAAATATCCTGCTTTAATAATAGCAAACACAGATTCTTCAAGCCATTCAGGAACTCATTGGGTTGCTTTTTACTTTGAAAACAAATATTCAGCAGAATTTTTTGATTCATATGGTCAATATCCCCAAAATAAAGAATTTTTAAAAATATTAAGGAAAAATTCCACAAAGTTTACATTTAATAAACAACCACTGCAAGGTTATTTTTCAAATACATGCGGTCATTACTGTATCCTATATGGAATATTTAAAAGCAGCAAAAAAACATTAAATTGTTTTTTAAAACAATTTAAGAAAAATGATTTTAACTATAATGATAAGGTAATAATACAAATGTTTAAGAAAATTCGTTTAAAATAAAACACAATATTATTTCAGAGACATTTAAGATGTTTATTGATTTTTTGAGCTGGGATACAATCTTTTATTTAAGTTATAGTACTTTAACATTAGGTCTATAGCTTCTGCTTTCTTATTTGGTAGGTTATGACACAGGCATGTGTCAGGTCCGTCCGTTGCATCGTCATCACTCCAGGGGCATAGCTTATAATGAAAGCCAAACTTGGAGTACTGAAGCTCCTTTTCCTCCAGATCCTCCAAAATTACTGATAATGATATTACTGATAATGATTCAAAGAGCAGGACTCTTTAAATCCACGTCTTTGCTCTGTTTCCCTTATATTTTTCTTTACCCATGTATTGGAAATGATAAGTACTATATATAGCCAACTCTTTTTTACATATGTATATTCTTAACCTTTTTGTTTATTTTTGTCTTTACATGTATAGTTGTCTCTTCTTCTCTTACATATATATATAATGGGAAATCTTTATTTACTCTTTACATATAAATTGGAAATGGGCAGTGCTATATCTATTCATCTCTTTTCCTTTATATATAAGATGTGAGATTCCATGCTACTTCAACATCTTAAAGGGCGTTTTTGTGGAAAATTTGGTTACATAACTTTTAGGTAAAAATATCCAAAGCGGTTCGTTGTCCTTATCAGTTAAATAAAGGACTACTTTATTTCCAAATGATGTTTTTTTTATTTTACATCCATTGATCTTGTACTCAAATCCTATGCACAGGTCCTCAACCTTTGTGTATCCAACCGCCGGCTTTGTCTCGTTAAGTAATTCTAGGAAAGCCTAGGTATATATTTGATTAAGTGCTTATCATTTTCTATATAGAGATTTAAATATTCTTACATACCATTATAGTAATAGAAACTATTCAAACTACTAATGATTTTATACTAAATTATTTGAAAGATTGCATGATCTTTTATACTCTCATTAATTCAATTTTATACAAATGTGATCTGAGCAGATTGGTAGTTGAGTGATAATAAGTAAATGGTTTTAAAGCTGTAATGGCCAGATGTCTTAAGTCTGATTGGTGGTTGAGTAATAAGGGATGAATTATGGATACACTGCTGTATATTGGTTCAAATATTATATTTACATTTTTGGTCTTATATAACAGTCAACATGAAAAAATTATAAAACAGAACAAAATGCATAGAATTTTTGTTTATATGCTGATCACTTCCTATATAAGAACTGTAAGTTACTGAGATAGGTTAGTTCACTTTTACTTCGAAATGAGGACATTTTATTGCGAGTTGTGCTATTTAAAAACATCTTTTAGTTCCCGCAATGAACTGAAAAAACACACCTTAAAAATCCACAACTTTAGTTATTCAAAATCAAAATCATCATTTTATCGATGTTACTTATGTCCAGGAACTGAACTGTTTTGGTTGAGAATTGACTTCAATATGCATATTTTATTTAAGCATAACATGGAATTAAAGCGAAAATATAAAATAAATATTCAGAAATGAAATAATCTGTGCGTTTTTAAATATAAATACCTTTACATAAATTTACCAACTAAGTATAATATGATGTAAAAATGACTCAATAAATTCATTCAAAAGCATCAGTATTCTACCTGAAATCCACTTATTCTTTTTATGTAATCCTCACTTGGAAGAAACCTGTTTCAAACGAATCCTATGATTCTCTTGTAATAAGAGGAAGTGAAATTCAACCAATCAAAAGTAAAACAGCAAACATTTAAAATAAATAGTGGTTAAATGTGTTATATTTATTATATACATATGTTTATATTATTTTTAGAAAAATACATAAAATATTCTTATTATATAAATATGTATTCGTATTATTAAAATTTCGCCTCAGCTAATTTTACCGCAGCAATTAAGTCATCATCATCTTCATCCCGAAGTAGTTCCTGGAGTTGAGATCTTTTATCATCATCCTGATTATCTACTAAATCGAAAATGTTGTCATCATCCGGGAAAATGTATGATGGATTATCATTATTAGGCGTTGCATTCCTTGGGTCATCGTCGTCATCATCCCATTTAATGTCACTTAACCAGGTCAAGTTGCTCTCGAGATAGGTTTGGGTCTTAATCCCAAAAATCAAGGACAGGTCTACGGAGCTCGGCTGAGAGTCCAGATTTATGGTTGATTCCGGTTGGGAATCGATAAAAATGATTTCAAGGTAATCCATCGTTGTTGAAAGATTACTAGTTTATGTACTAGCTGTTAGCTGTGAGTAGTTATTATATAGGCATTTTGCTATGGGACAGTGTTAGGTACACAAAGGAGGAATATAAATTATAGAGAAAGTAGAAAGGTTCAAGGGCATCGAATCCGTTTTTCAGGAAACACTTAAAAAATACCTCTAAACTATCACATTAGATTCATTGCAAAGGGATGACCTACCTGTTTGAGGGTTGTTTGAATCGCAACACTGGACCAATCGTAAAAACAGGTTCATTGATAGTAAGAGGGAGGAGAGAGAATATAAATGAGCGAAGGATCGATTTGAGAGGATTTTACATGGTTGAGAAACAGGATTGAGATCGAAGTTAGTTCACATTATCACCGATAGGTGGCGCCACCAAGTAGTAAAGGATAAGGGACGGCCGTATATTTAATATAAGTAGCTTTAATTAATTTTTATGTCTTCCTATTATAATTTTATTCTTTGTGTGCTCCTGTATATATCTCCATTAATTTGTGTTCTCTTACCATTCAACCCTCTATACTTATAAAATATCCTATAAGTATTTATTTAACTTGACCAGTTAATGACATAGCAGAAATTGTTTCCCAATTCAATGTTAATAAAATATCTTATAAGTATTTATTTAACATGATCACGTAATAACATAGCAATATGATGCACATTTACATTCAACATGCTGCCGAGCTGCACATTCTTAAGCATATGTTGCTGCAACATGTTGCGAATTTGGTAATTCAGTCTAAAATATGACGGTCCCTTATCCTTTACTACTTGGTGGCGCCACCTATCGGTGATAATGTGAACTAACTTCGATCTCAATCCTGTTTCTCAACCATGTAAAATCCTCTCAAATCGATCCTTCGCTCATTTATATTCTCTCTCCTCCCTCTTACTGTCAATGAACCTGTTTTTACGATTGGTCCCGTGTTGCGATTCAAACAACCCTCAAACAGGTAGGTCATCCCTTTGCAATGAATCTAATGTGATAGTTTAGAGGTATTTTTTAAGTGTTTCCTGAAAAACGGATTCGATGCCCTTGAACCTTTCTACTTTCTCTATAATTTATATTCCTCCTTTGTGTACCTAACACTGTCCCATAGCAAAATGCCTATATAATAACTACTTTTGCTATTAAACAGAAATCAAAACCATATTAAATTATGACACACACACACGCACACAGTAAGTAAATAAGCTAATAAAATGCAAATATACTAAATCGAATCTATATTTGTGCAAGTTATTAATGGCCCTTGTCGGTCGGTGCGTAAATTGCTCATTTAAATAATGTATTAAAAAAAAGCTGATGTCGGTATACATCAACATATACCATGCATATATAACATATATACAATACGATATGCCATTTAATTGGTTCAATTTGAAGGGAGTTGTACCCACCAAACAGGACAAACACGGACAGACTCACAATAATTATAATAATTATTGAAAATAACTATAAATTGATAAATACGTGTAATTGTATTGCCTCGTACAGGGTATATGCATGTGCGAATACTAATAAACATTTATATAGTTAAATAAACGACACTTCAGTTTAAGTTTTAAAAAAGGTTTTATTCTTTCACTTAAACTTAGCGTACATTGGTTAGTTATTTCCCCGACGATGACTGAGGTCTGATGTCTTGAACGGAATTAACTTTGGTTGAATTCTCCGACGGTGTCGCGATTGACGTTTGTCTTGAACAGAACTGAGTTGGCTTCTTAGATGCAGACTATTTATATTATGATGCTCGGTTTGGGATTCGGATTTGGATTCGGAGGCGTTGGCTTCGACTTCGGCTTCGGAGATGGAGTACGTGACTCGATCGATATGTGGGAAAGGAGGCTTTTGATGAAAGGCTTCCGCTGCGTATGATCGGTGTTGCATTACTTGGGGGTGGCTGAGAATAGGGCCTCCGATTGGTCAGCTAGGATGGTGTGATTCTTGAGAATCGATTAGTAATTGTTCTCTGAAGAGTGGCGTGATTCTGGTGCGGCTGGATTCTAGTGCGGCTGGATTCTAGTGCGGCATCTATTGTTTTATGTTCAACTTCCAGTTTAGGGTGTTTGTTTACATTGCCTGCAATCGGCTACGCGTGGTCCATTTCGAGCGTGAGATTGTTTATGAGGGTTCGAAGCTGAGGGTGTCGTATTGTTTATAGTATTGTGGGTGCAGGGTAATAGACATAGACAAGGGTATGCGGAGCATGGACTATAAATATGTCACTATATATATATATTTTGATATAAAAGGAATTTGGGCGTTTGATTTTAAATTGCCACACCCCCTCCCCTTCCGTTTCTCATATTCCCATGTACTCGTATTCCATTAGTGCTTGGCTTTCCTGGATATTTGGGGGGAAATTCAATTTATGGAAATTCCCCAACAAATTATGGAATCAAAGCTAGCAGCCGGCAAGGCATCGAAAATTGGGATGAACATGCAACGAAAAGCTGAAATAACACGACAGGTAGGCTAGGTTTCGGGCTCCGAAGCGTGTGATACACTTGCAGATCCAACGCTTGATCCAAATTAAATATAGCAAATCGTGAATCGACTTAATCCCTCACGTTTTTGTTATGCGCTCTCCGAGACTAGAGACGGATGTAGTTGAGGCTGATCCGAGCTCCTCTGCGTGGCCAAAGTCTACTCAAAATCGTAGTACCCTTCGGCAAAGGGCATACAGAAAAAGTCAAATCAAAAGCATTGCCATAATGAAGTAATACTAATTTGTCTTTCTTGATGTTGTTGTCGCCTAATAAAGACAGCTTCTCCTGCTGGTTTTCCCCTTCCCCCGACCACTTTCCGTTCTGGCATGCTATTGATTCCCGTTACTTTGACAACCAATATACCGCTGGAGATGCTTGCGCAGAATGTATTGGTATGTATGTGTATGTGTGTGTGTGTGGGTGCGTGGATATTTGTTTGGCTTCCCTGGCGACCTGGAACAATTCAGCCCCACTCCCTGTCTATCATGCGAGCACACACATATTGCATATGTACATATGTATGTATGTACAAACGGCCAACACATGGCGGATGTGGCATTGTTGTTGCTGTTACTTTTATTGTTATTGTTATTATTATGTAATGCAGTCATTTAATTGGTAACAAATTCCATTGTTCAGCTCTGGTTTTGGGCTTCTCTGCTCGCTTCGTTTGTACGCATTTATGACTTTTCTACGAAGAAGGAGACCTAAATAGCACCATTCCTAGCCCCACCAACCGTCACTCCTCCACATGTGTGTCCTGCTCCCGGCTGTTTTGGCATAAATGTTTTTGCCTTTAATGCCACCCCACCACCCCACCACCCATACCACACTCCACACTCCACACCTGGAAAACAAAACAGATTTTGTGGCTGGTTCTTGAACATTTTGGGAATTTTGGGAATGAAAAATCATAATACGATTACATGGACTGTAATTAAAAAGTCGGACAACTAAAACCACAGCAACAAAAACAGTTACGCTTAAAGCAATACGTGAATGCATAACGGGATTAGTTGCATGCTACACTTTGCGCAGCGTGCGGATGGGAGGAACATCATTTCCATCTCGGTGCTCATCCTGATTGTCTGCACTTTGGCCTAAACAGCAAACAAGCTTTTATTTCCTATTATTTTACAGAGAACGAAACAAAATTGCATTTTGCATGTCCCGCAAGAGAGTGAACATCTTCGTCTATTCGATCATTCCCCTCCAATGAGGGGACGTTGCCAGGATGTACTATTTAATTGCAAAACGGGATTTGGTTTCATTTGATGAAGTTTTGATGCTTTAAAGGCTTTTATCAATGCTAAACAGCTGCTGTCACCCGAGTCCTTTTCCCTGTCGTTGCCATAACGCTCATTATCGCCACATACTTTGGCCCGTGCCATCATCAGTTCTGGTGACATTTTGCCAGCCTTTGCAGCCCCTTTTTGCGTTTTAAGTTACCAAACGAACAACACAGCCTATAATTAACTTATAATCTTACATGGCACCGGTTGCTCGTCGCCCAGACAGATGACCGTACATTTTTGTTATAATAAATCTCAGGCTCCGATGAGCTCCGAACAGCCGCCAGCCAGCGCACCAAAGAGTAAAGAAGTCCCTGTACATATGTATAAGTGACACAAGCTTATGAATAGCATTCACTCTTTTGTTTGGTTCGACAGCGACTGCAAACAGTACACAGAAACGGGAAATTTTAGTCGGTCTTTGTCTTTGATCATTGGTCCATGAGGGTCAAAAAAATCGCTGCTGCTAGGCCACGCCCATTCAACCTAAAACCTAGCTCCCTTTGTGTTGTGCAAAAATGTAAATTGTTTGGGAAGTAAATAATTGAAAAATTAAACAGTACTCGTACAGTAGAGCGAGCGAGATGCATATATGTTGATCACCACTGGAGAGCCTTTGGCAGAAAGAGATGGCGGAACGTACTCATGATATCTTGCCATTACTCTTCCTCAATTGGGAACGTTCAAGCAGAAAAGAGTCTAAAAGAAGCTCCTGTTTGCTCAGCTGAAATTACATCAAATAGGAAGCATGTCCACCATCTAGTATTCCCTCCCCCCCACGGCTGACTCCTCACCGTGCCAGTGTAAACATCTGGTAGACACACACAATCCAAGATGTGTAGATGTGGCAGCAACAAATTGATATTAATTACAGAACAAACCCGGGCCAAAAGCTCAAAAGGTGACAAATGCCGGAACACATAGAACACAAATGGAAGAGGGAGATTGAGATACATATGTGGGGGAGACCGAGAGAATGTTACAAACCCAATGATTTGTATAGTAGAACACACACATACATATCTCCAAGTTGTAGATACACATGCGAGTATATTTAATGGAACAACAGGCGACAGAAATCGTTTGAAACGAGACCAAACGACTGCATTTAGAGCTTGGAGGGAAGGACACAAATCAATTATATTGGCAGTGGACAAAAGACAGAGTGTCGACCAAAAAAAGAAAATATTGGGAAAAATAATGTGTAGAGAGCACAGAGGAAAGGAGAACGGAACAATGGACAATATTGGCAACCTGCTGCGCTAATGCCGGTCGCAGACAAACAATCACCACACAATCGCCCGGCATACAAAGAGGGAGTCCGGCACAGGACACACATATCATGTGAACACAGACAGGCGGCCCCCCCGTGAGCTCCGCTTGCAAAGGAGCCGTGGTCAGGCCATTGTAAACCAATTGAAAAAGCCTTGGGAATGGAGGCGGGTCTGGTGCTGGTTCCGTGGGAGTTCGTGGATATACCTGTCGAGGCCACTCTATTGGGGGGATTTAGGTAAATTGCTTTTATTGCATACAGTTCGTGTCGCCATTCGAACTGCACTTAATTTCAATCAGGCGCCCGCTGCTAATCCACTCCAGCTAATTGTTTGGTTTTCTCTCTCCTGCGTCTGCTTTTTCGGGGGGTCCTGGTGCTGCCAATCGGGCATCTTGAGTTCGAGTCCCTGGCTTCTGAGTCTGTGGTGGAGGACCAAGTTAATTTGCTAATGCTGTGCAAGCTGCCTAGGTAACAGCGACCTCGAAGCATGGCATCCACCTACTCATGCAGCCTGCTCAGCGCGACTTAAGCTGGCTTAAAAATCAACTCAAGAGTGAAGAGTGTACCCTGCTGGAGAGGGTACAGTACAGAGAGGGTCGGGGCTCTTGCGTGCCATCCAGCAATGCTGTAAAATTAATTGTAGTGCTGTTACTGCTCTTCCATCCCGCGGTGGATGCCGGGCACTTTATAATTTCACTTTGGTAAAAGTGTATATCATTAGCCTGGAAACATTCCCACTAATCTTGAGGGTCTCTCCTCCAGCATCCCAGCTGACAGCCTCCCATCATCCCATCTCTCCTGGCTAAAGCTATCCACAGTCAAAGTCAATCCTCTGCGGCTAATGGAAGTTGCTTGTTCGCTCTCCCCCCTCCCCCTCCTGCTCCTCTTAGTTGTTGCATACTTCAGACGCGTGCCCTGGCAACGCATCAATAACGCGTATCCGCCCTGTATTAAGATTACGTTTTACATTCGCTGAAATCTAAGAAGCTCCAAAAAGTGTTGCCTACTTTGAAGCGCTCGGAAAGTTCTCTACTCCTTCAGTGCCTTTGAAATGGCAGCCCGGCCCAACGCAACACAATTCCCATATGGCAGGCAGATGTCTAGATATGGGAGGGGGGCCAAGGCTGTGACCTCATTTTTGAAATCGAAAAATCAACCGGCGCACAACCAGCACTGGTTCCCCAAGGAAGCTCGATCAACTTGGATTTAATATAGTTACCAGCACAAGCCCGCGGAGAGGAGAAGGACTACAAAGTCAATGCCTGGGACTCCGACTCCGACTGGGATTGGGACTGGGACCGAGACCGAGACTATATGGTACGGAGGTCCAGCCTGTCTGGCTTGGTGTATGAGTGCTCTCTTTCAGTTCTCAGGTTCCCATTGAAGCGGCAACAAGAAGTAAATTAAAACCAGAGCTGCATGCCACATCCCAGGGAGAATGGAGAACTGGCTGGGGCACGCGCTTTGAATACGTTTAACGGATATGAAATGAAATGTCCCGGCCCCAGAGCGGCCTCTCACCAACCCACAGAGCGCGTAAATTAAAACAGGCGAGACGCTGCCGTTGAGTGGTAGACTATGAGATACCCTTTAACTACGATTTTGTTCAGAAAAAGGGATGTCCAATGTCCAATTCGGTTGCTCTCAGAGGATCTTTCGTTCCATGAGCAGCCTTGAGTTGCAAGTTTCAATAACTTCAGCAAGGGTATAATGAAGCAATGTGGAAGAGAATGTAGACAGAGGAGTGGAGTGGGGGAATAGGTCACATCTAGTTGTCGTTCACGCATCCGCACGCACAGCTGGCTGGCAAGCAGACTGGCGCCAAAATTGTGGCTGACTTCACAGATTTTTCATGTCGCTGACGGGATGACGGCTTAACTCCAGCTTCGGCTCCGGCCACTGCCTGGCCAGGAGTAGAAGCAGCAGCCACGGCACCCGACCGGAATGGCTGGACGTTCGGGCTCGTTAATGCCTCCAGCGCCGCAGGCAACAAGCTTGAGCCGTGCCACAGTGTGCGCCACACGAAGAGAGCTGCCTTATCTAGAGCCCCGTCTGAGGTTCGACTGGGTGGGGCCCACTGTACGGCCCACGTACGGCGGCGTCTTCATGTGACTCTGTGTAGGTGACATGTCCATGTCCTGACACGCCATGGAAGTCCTCGACGTAGTCGTCGTAGCCGGCGCCAGCTCATCAGCTAGTCCTGCCTTCTCATCTTGCTGCCTGCCATGGCAACGTGCTCTTCGGCTGATCCTTGGGGAGAAGGAGGCGTGCAGAGTCTGAGGCTTGAGGAGCTCCCCCGAGGTGGGAGGGGTCTAGAAAGTGTCATTTGGGGGTTGCTTCTGCGTTGCTGCTGCTGTTGTGTTGTTATACCCGATACTCAAAATGAGTATTGGGGTATATTAGATTTGTGGTAAAAGTGGATGTGTGTAACGTCCAGAAGGAATCGTTTCCGACCCCATAAAGTATATATATTCTTGATCAGCATCAATAGCCGAGTCGATTGAGCCCTGTCTGTCTGTCCGTCTGTCCGTCCGTCCGTCCGTCCGTCCGTCCGTCCGTCCGTCCGTCCGTCCCCGTCAGCGCCTAGTGCTCAAAGACTATATTGGAGAGAGCAACGATGTTTTGGATCCAGACATCTGTGATATGTCACTGCTACAAAAATATTTCAAAACTTTGCCCCGCCCACTTCCGCCCCCACAAAGGACGAAAATCTGTGGCATCCACATTTTTAAAGATACGATAAAACCAAAAACGCAGAATCGTAGAGGATGGCTATATGTAATAGAGTGTAAAGTCTCAACCAGATCGTATAATTATTATAGCCAGAATCAAGAAAACAATTTCATTCTTTCTCGCTCTGTCTCTCTCTAACACACAGGTTTCATGGTCGGCTTTGCCAATTGCAAAATATGAGTTCAAGGATCTCAGCACCTATCAGATCCAGAGCAACCAAATTTGGTATCCACACTCCTGTGATATCGGACCTTGACCGTTTCGTGTCCAAATTTCGCCACACCCCCTTCCGCCCCCGCAAAGGACGAAAATCTGGGGATATTCAAAAATCTCAGAGACTATTAAGGCTAGAGTAACCAAATTTGGTATACACACTCCTGTTAGATCTTACTATAAAACGTGTATCTCAAAATTTCGCCCAACCCCCTTCCGCCCACACAAAGGACGAAAATCTGTTGCATCCACAATATTGCACATTCGAGAAAACTAAAAACGCAGAATCATAGATAATGACCATATCTATCAGATTGCTGAATCTGGATCAGATCGGATCATTTTTGTAGCCAAAAGCAAGAAATCAATTTGCAGTGGCCACGCAGCGCCCGACCTCACGCTCAGACTGATTTTCTGTCTCTCTCGCACGCACTCTTTGTCGTGTCGTTTAATATTAGCGGCGTCTGCCGGAGGAGAGCCATACTGACTTAGTATCGGGTATAACCGTAGAGTTGCGGTGTCCGCAGCAACTCACAACGTTCCCCCTCGTTTTTACTTGTCGCCGCATTAAAAAATAGGAAAAGCAGCATCAAGAGGAAGTTGCTCCATATGGAAACTTTGGCGCGACACAGCCCCACGCCGACCCTTGTCACTGGGATGTGCGATGTGGGTTGTGGGTGGTGAGGCCACTCTCAGGGTGGGGTGGGGACGACAGACGCTTGTGCCTGCCACCCGCTGGTCCATGTTGCTCGTTTTCATAATCGGGCGGTAATTGTACACCAATTTGACTTATGAATATAAATTAACTGTGGAACGTGCGACAAAGCCATATGCAGAGGCCATCTCTGTGTGTGTGTGAGTGTGGCAGAGAAACTGAAACTGTACAGAGAATTGTATGAATGGAGGCAGAAAAAATTGTAGATCATTATACAATATTGTAGACAATTGTAAGCATTGCCCTTTGACTGCAAAAGGGAATTAAAATGGAAAGGTCTTTTGCTGAAAAGGACTGAAAGAAAAGGAAACGAGGGGGAACGTTGTGAGTTGCTGCGGACACCGCAACTCTACAGTTATACCCGATACTAAGTCAGTATGGCTCTCCTCCGGCAGACGCCGCTAATATTAAACGACACGACAAAGAGTGCGTGCGAGAGAGACAGAAAATCAGTCTGAGCGTGACGTCGGGCGCTGCGTAGCCACTGCAAATTGATTTGTTTCTGTTGGCTATAAAAATGATCTGATCTGATCCAGATTCAGCAATCAGATAGATATGGTCGTTATCTATGATTTTGCGTTTTTAGTTTTCTCAATTCTGCAATATTGTGCATGCAACAGATTTTCGTTCTTTGTGTAGGCGGAAGGGGGTGGGGCGAAATTTTGAAACAAACTCGTCTCGGTCCGATATATTAGGAGTGTGGATACCAAATTTGGTTGCTCTAGCTTTTGTAGTCTCTGAGATCTAGGCGCTAATGTTTTACTCTAAGCAAAGCCGCCTATGCTACGTGTGTGTTAGAGAGAGACAGGGCGAGAAAAAATGAAATTGTTTTCTTGATGCTGGCTATAATAATAATACGATCCAATTCAGATTCTGCAGTCTAAAAGATATGGTCATTCTCTACGATTCTGCGTTTTTGGTTTTCTCATATCTTTAAAATTGTGGATGCCACAGATTTTCGTCCTTTGTGGGGGCGGAAGTGGGCGGGGCGAAGTTTTGAAATATTATTGTAGCAGTGACATATCACAGAAGTCTGGATCCAAAACATCGTTGCTCTAGCTCTTATAGTCTTTGAGCACTAGGCGCTGAAGGGGACGGACAGACGGACAGACGGACGGACGGACGGACAGACAGACAGGGCTCAATCGACTCGGCTATTGATGCTGATCAAGAATATATATACTTTATGGGGTCGGAAACGATTCCTTCTGGACGTTACACACATCCACTTTTACCACAAATCTAATATACCCCAATACTCATTTTGAGTATCGGGTATAATAATGTTATGCGTATGCGGCACCAGAACAAAAAAAGGACCATTCAATAGTAATTACATTCCGCCAGTTGTCGAATCGAACGGATAATGAATGTGTCGGATAGAACATATAATTGCATAAATTGTCAAAAATGTCCAATTGAAATCAGCGGACAGGACGGGACCTATCCTTCCCCGAAACACACACTCGCATTCAGAACGTGGCCAAAAAGAGCAGAAAACGGGAAAACTGTAAAATGTGTGGACAAACCAAGGAATTTGCATCCGTAACTCGATTTGCGGTATGAGCACTCTTGATTCGCCGGACTCTCTGGACTCTGGATCCGGATCCGGACACTGTGGCATGTGGCAAGCATCATGACAGCACCAGGCACCAGTTGTGGGCGAAATGGGGAGTGAGCGAGGAGGTGGTTTGCTGCTGCCTTGACACAAGGACACAGACAGATGGTCTCATTTGGTGAAGGATGAGCAGCAGCAGCAGCCCAGACGACGAGTGTGTGTCATCTTCGAATAAATCAAGAAAGCCAATTTATATTTGGTATATGGCCCATTGAATGAAATCTTATGAAGTTCGGATGACAATTACATGAATAATTACATGAAAGGGTATACGTTTGCGTACACGTATGCCCTCCTTCCCCATTTGTTCTTTCGGCGTGTGAGACCGAATGGTGCTTAGATTTCACCCACATGCAGACACGTTACACACATTGAGGGGATGTAGATGGAGCTGCAACTGGCTATGGAGCCCTGGAACCCTGAGTCTTAGTCTGGCTTTCTGTATTATTTATGTCGCGCACACGCATACCGCAAAAACCAAGGAAGGATATACAATTACATTTAGAGCCTTCTCCATATGTGGCCCCCACAAGCGCCTTTATCCTGCCCCGGCTACCCCCGGCTACCCCCGACTGGCCCCGACACAAGCTGTAACTCAATCTGTTCGGTCGGTAAGGTGGGGATGCGGTGGTGGTGGATTGTCAGCACTGCGGATACGCCCAGTTTCACATGGGTCTCGTCCCTTGTCCCTCGTCACAGACTAGCTCCCGACTGCAGTAGCATTTCAAGTGCGTTTCATTTACAATTTCCTTCCTCGTTTTATGCGTCCGTTGTGTGGCATACAATGGGGCACAAAGTGCAGCATCAGTGGGAGTCCTAGTGGGACAGCCGGAACTGGGAGCGTGTTCACTTTGGCCTTTATGTCATTGTTATATGCTTATGTACGATTTCCTCTGCCTCTTCCATGACTCTTTGTTTCTTTTGAATCTGCGTTTCATTCCCTTTGATTTGCTTTGGTCTTGCTTTTGGTATTGGCGTTAAAACGGTTTGCCATCGCAATCGAATCACGCCGGCCGTAAAGAGATGCAAATGGCAGCCCACGTAACCATAGCCAAATGCAGCCACCTAGACGGGAGTCGCATCGACTCACTTCCGCCCGCCCCAGTCCGCGAGAGTCCACCTCGCCCCAGCACTCCACGGACTGTGCATATCCCACCAGCTGTTGCCAGATGGGCGTGTAAATGTGTTTAGTGCCAGACAGCGGCAGCAGTCCTGGCCCCCTGCTCCTCCTTAGGATTTCACGTCATAAACACAGTGGGGGTTGTACTGGGACTGGAGAGGTAGGCAAACGGCGCGCCGTTACAGAAAAGTAGGCCAAACACACATACTCCTGCATGACTACAGGCACACACACAAACAAACACACAATACGAACGACAATTGTTTGGCTTGCTCTAGTGTCTCTCTGTCTCGCGCTCTCTCTCTGATCTATCTCTTTGTCTGTTGCTGCCTTAACAAGTTTATTTAATTTTTTCCGTTGGCTTAGGCAAGGATTTGATTTATGAACCTTTGGGCAGCCAAAAATAGCCGAAAGTACACGAGACGAAAGGCGAAACGCCACAAGCTCAAAGGCTCATTTAAGACGATTCTCCTAGGCAACCATATCTATTAGGGGGTCCACCAAATCAAACGTTGGATGCAAACGCAGGACAGCAGCTCACAACAACAGCACGCATAAGTCGAATGATTAACGAGTTTGAAAAGTAATCGCGTTAGCGGTGAACAGATCGCCGAAGGTTAATCGATTGACAGTAATTATCTTTTGAAAAGTTTCCCGCTCAGCCAATCGCTCTTCGTTGTCTACTTGCCACCTTGCCAGCTTGCGGCTAATTGCTTTTTCCACAATTTTCTTTTGCAACACCCCCGCGCAGATGTGCAGCATCGCCGCAATGCTTCCACGCCCATAAGTTTCCACAAATTAAAGTCTCATAGGAAACTTCAATAACTGCAAGGACTCTACTCTGCAAAACCAAACTCACATGCAGACATACAGCTCGCACTACGTACACATGTACACATGTACACTCCACAAGTACAGATATTCCGAAAGTTACGCAGCCTCGCCTCAGAGCAGGCACAAACAATTGACTTTTGAGCATCGTCTCCGCCTTAGTCAATGTCTTTGTCCGCCTCCTCCTCTGCTGCCATTGTGCGGTCCTTGTTGTTGGGTCCTCAACGTTGTTGGCCTGCTCTCCTTGGCTAAGTAAAAGGCAGACCCCCAACATATGAGACATACTTGTTAGTTCTTATATGTACCTCAAAGTGTGCCCCCGCCTCCAGCCCCAGCTGCTCGCCGCACTTCCCACACATATGGTTGAGGCGGTGGCGGAGGCGGAGGGGGCCTCTCTTCTCTTTCTTTAAATGCCAGTAGTTTCCTTGCCCCCTCTTTCTCTGTCGCCTGGGCGGCTGCTTTAAAATAAAGCAAAGAGAGTAAAAAGAAACGAGGGGGAACGTTGTGAGTTGATGCGGAGACCGCAACTCTAAATTTATACCCGATACTAAGTCAGTACGGCTCTCCTCCGGCAGACGCCGCTAATATTAAACGACACGACAAAGAGTGCGTGCGAGAGAGACAGAAAATCAGTCTGAGCGTGACGTCGGGGGCTGCGTAGCCAGTGCAAATTGATTTCTTCCTTTTGGCTATACAAATTATCTGATCTTATCCAGATTGAGCAATCTGATAGATATGGTCATTATCTATGATTCTGCGTTTTTAGTTTTCTCGAATGTGCAATATTGTGGATGCAACAGATTTTCGTCCTTTGTGTGGGCGGAAGGGGGTGTGGCGAAATTTGGACACGAAACGGTCAAGGTCCGATATCACAGGAGTGTGGATACCAAATTTGGTTGCTCTGGCTCTTATAGGTTCTGAGATCCTTGAACTCATATTTTGCAATTGGCAAAGCCGACCATGAAACCTGTGTGTTAGAGAGAGACAGAGCGAGAAAGAATGAAATTGTTTTCTTGATTCTGGCTATAATCATTATTCGATCTGGTTCAGAATGCACTGTAGAATATATGGTCATCCTCACCGATTCTGCGTTTTTGGTTTTATCGTATCTTTAAAAATGTGGATGCCACAGATTTTCGTCCTTTGTGGGGGCGGAAGTGGGCGGGGCGAAGTTTTGAAATATGTTTGTAGCAGTGACATATCACAGAAGTCTGGATCCAAAACATCGTTGCTCTAGCTCTTATAGTCTTTGAGCACTAGGCGCTGAAGGGGACGGACGGACGGACGGACGGACGGACGGACGGACAGACGGACGGACAGACAGGGCTCAATCGACTCGGCTATTGATGCTGATCAAGAATATATATACTTTATGGGGTCGGAAACGATTCCTTCTGGACGTTACACACATCCACTTTTACCACAAATCTAATATACCCCAATACTCATTTTGAGTATCGGGTATAAAAATTAAGCATTATAATAAGTAGACGAGCGGCGGCGACCGAAACTCCTAACAGCCAAAGCCAAAGCCAGAACCGAAGAGCCAGGAGGCAGCAGGAGCTAGAGACAGAGGAGCAGGAGCAGGCAAAGGAACAGCAAAAGCAAAGTATAGCAATGGTAAGGTAAGGTTGGCAGAGGCCGAGCCCTCGTCTGACAGAGGGAGGGAGAGAGGTGGCCTTACCTTTCCGCACCCATACCTTGAGTAAAGCCAGCAAAAAAATCACTAAAGAGAGCACTAAAGCCAGCAAAAAAAGCACTAAAGAGAGCGAAAGAAATACAACAAGCAAAAAAACGCCGTCAGCTGCCTCATATTATTATTATTATTATCCTTGTCCCTCTTCCGCACAGCCATCTCTCTCTCTCTCCCTCTCTCATGCGTTCGCTCGCTCCAACGCTGCTGCCGGCGCCGACTGTTGCTTTGCTTGTTGCTTCACTTGTTGGCAGCACGCAGGCGCAGTGGGGGATCCATGCAATGGGATCCACACACGCGCAGACACACAGACAGTGGGGACCCGAGCGGAGTGTGTGTTACAGGTGGGTGGTGGATGCTGTTGTGGCATGCAACAAATGCATAGCGCTGGCTTCCGCCTTATTTTTCATGTTTGTACTGAGGTCAACTGCTGGCTTCTCCCTTCATCAACTGGTTGCCGTTTGTGGAGCCCATTTGCAGTCGCAGAGCATAGACGCTGTCACAGCAGGCAGCGACAGCGACAGCAGGAGCAGCAGCCTCAACAGGCTGAAACGTTTTTCATCCCTTTTTGGAGAAACCGTCACCGCGCCCCAAGTTGCCATAGATACCGATACCGAGAGAGTCTATCCGATACCGATAGACAGACCCCTTCGTATGTGGCGCCCAACGACGCTGCCGCTGCTCTGCTCCAGCGCTGTTGCTAGCTGCTCTGCCGTTTCCCGACGCTACCTTTTCTACGCGTAGACTTGCTGCACGATAAATTATCAAACTTCATAACAGATACAGTCCGACTGGCAACGCTTCTGGTACTACTCCGCTCGTAGTGTCTCCACAGGGCCGTCGATCGGCGACTCCTTTGGTAGTTCTGTTCTCCCAATAAAAGCCTCCACTGATTTTCGAGTGCCAGTTCCCAGCGATAAGATGCGTGCAGTGTAGCATACAACGTGGCGCAGGCTGCTCGCTGCTCGCTGCCATATGGAACGTTGCGGTGCGGCTGTGGCTGCGGCTGCGGCTGACTTTCTCCGGACCACCATATGGCCGGGTAAGTAGATAATACTCCCCCGTTATTAACTTTAGCTTTTATCATATTAAATATTAACTGTGAACTGGTGTTATTTACCGCCCGCTTATCGCGGCCCAAAGCCAAGAAGCGGCAGAGGCGCGCAAGAAACTCTGAGGCAGGGCCCAGCATATGGTAGCTAAATTTATGATATAGATAGACAGAAATGTTCGTGTTCAAGTGCCTATAAATGTGTTCATGTGAGTGTGTGTGTGTATTGGGTGAAGATTTGATTAAAAATCCCAAAAAGTCAAACAAATCAAATTGGGAAATTGAATTGCAGCCCCATCACAGGGACACAGGAGACCACTACCGCACCGAATCCGACAAACAGCAATTTGCCTTGGCCTTCCGGCTATGGTTATGGCTATAGCCTGCTGAAGCTCTTCTGCTCCTCCTCCTTGTGGTCCTCCTGGTGTGTGATTGATAATTGTGATATATCGTCAGCTAGCAGTGCCAACACCTGAACGTCAACTTTAATTAATGTCCTTTCGAGTGTCCAAGAATTCTGGGCTGTTTGTTCCTGCTGCCCTTGCTCCTCCTCCTCCGGCGGGTGCCTTTGTATCCTGACAAGGGTTTTGCACAAGTTTATTTTCGCTTAAATTAAAAACCAGACCAGAAAATAGTGATAGAGAAGGAGAAGCAGAAGCAGAAGGAGCAAGGCAATAGCTTAGTGGTGGAATATAGATTTAGTGACAGATAAGCCATAAACTAGATATTGAAAGCCACCACCTGTTGATAACCCACACAATGATGAGCCCTGAGCCAGGCGTCCCTCCCTGTCGGCCTCATTAATTGCGCTAAACAAGCAGCCAACAGAACCGAACCGATGAGGCAAACACTGGCAGCCAAGGCTGTAACAGGCGACAGAGGCAGACACAGACATAGGGACAGACTGTGAGCTGGGTGCAGTAGTGGCTGTTGCCCTGGGGCTGGCTCGAAAATTTATGACCAGCTCATATGCAGCCGGAATGGCAAGGGCAGTACAGAGCCAAGAAGGAGCTGAATAGTCAGGCATAGAACAGGAATAGAACCGCTAGGAGCAGAAGAGACTGCTGCAGATATTGACTTTTTATGCTGACTGCAGGGCAATAAAAAGAGGGAAATTATTTACCTCACGGCTTATGCTACAGACAGCAAACACATACATATACCCATGCCTACCCATGCATACCCATTCCTATACCCATATAAGGGATGCCAAAGCTGGGGATAATGGCAGGCGAAAGGAGGCAGGCGACAGGCGACAGGCCAACAGTCAAATCTAATCCCGAAATAGAGCTTAAGTTGAATGGTCACCAATTTAAATATTTGAAAAGACGGCCAGAGGGAAAACCTTAAAATGGATAAGGGCAGAAATATCTATAAATGATTCCGTATCAATTTAATTCCACTAAAACATACTTGCCTGTTTGGATATTTTGTGTGGTAATTGGTAGGGTAAAAAAGACCAGGTATCATTTCCTAATGTATGATTGAACAGGGACTTAAAATGACTATACCATTTATCTCTAATCTCTGCTTAGCTTTTCCTTTCCTTTCCTTATCCCCGTCCCCACCAGACAGACCCCAATTTAACCACAATTTTGGCTGCAGCTTTTGACACATCGCAGCGCTTCGGTATGGGCCACACATATATGCGTATACATAATCCGGTCTAATCTCCTCGAAAGCCAAGTAAGTAAACGGCCAAGGGAGCTGTCCTCGCTCTGGCATCAAGTAAGTATGATTCAGACATTATGGCTCATCAATACATATAGAAACGACTATATATATGTGTATGCTTATGTATGTATGTATCAGTATCGTACCAATATCTATAAAGCCGTCGATAGTTACTTTTTTCAACTTTCTATGACATGTGAAACCATCAAAATTGTTTCAAAAAGAAAATATGAAGGAAAATGCGCTTGGCTTTCAGCCATATGAACATTAAATGCCCTCAAGTGCCAATTAATGTTTGACTTACACACGCCCGGAGAGTGCGAAGGGGGGCAAGTTGGGCAGAGAGTAACCAAAAACATGGCCAAAGCATTTGAGGGCAGCATCCTGGGGTGGGTCCTGGGTAATGCTGCAGCTGGCCGGACTTATGGCCAAAATGTATATATTGTTAGCACAAACTTATCGTTACTTCGAGGGAGAGACTTTTTAAACATCAATTATATTTACGTATCGAAGCGTATTAATACGACTCACTCGCTCCGAGTCCCTGCTGCCAGCACACGCACACAGACACAGACACACCTGCTGACCCTCATAGCATTGGTACTGGAGTAGAGTGCTCTGGCACTTACAGGCCCGGACCATTTATGAGTGAAACTAATTAAGAAAAACTCTTCATATCTCTGCACAGACATGCAGACATCCTTTTGACCAGTTCATTAGCTAAAGTCAGACATGGAGATCCGGCACGACTCCGCGTCCGCCACCGCCTCCAGAAAGCATCATTTGCTTACACTTGTTTCTGTCTGGTTTCGAGTCTCAGTTTCAGTTGAAGTTTCAGTTCTGAAGATCCCTAGTTCGCCATAATTGCAAAAAAAAATAGCTGAAAGAACAAACTCTTGATTAAGTGGGTGCAAAGTGTCAACAAATTATTCATTTACTCGCTGCTGCACGCCACCCAAAAAAAGGCAAAGGAAAAACCTCCCACCAACTAAAGAAAAACATTGAAAGGATAGTAATAGTAAAGTGGAAAAAAAGTGCGCATGCAGTGAATGGAGTTTTAATTAAGAACTACACCCCTCCCCCCACCACCATCCAGCCCCAGAGCCCCACTCTGCAGATAGACAAAGCCTTCCGCGTAATCCCCTTTACAGTCTGAGTCTGAGTCCGTGATTTCAATTCGCCATTAAAATGCACACAAATTCCGAATTTCAATCGTGTGAGCCATAAACTTTATCTACTTTATACCACTCCCAGACCCCCTCTCCTCTCCTCTCCTCCCATCCCATAAAAGTAAGCCTCTCTATTTCTTTATGAGCTGGAGTGGAAATTCCTGCGTTGTCTTTGAGCCGAACCCAATCAAAGGGTCCCCAACTATCCACAGGGACAGACGGCCTCTGCTTTATGAAATGATCAACAATTCAGAGACCCTTGACATACATAGACATATCCTGACCCGCCCCGAACCAGCATCTTAAAATCAAAGTTCCCTTCCGTCCTTTTAATTTTTCGAATACTTTGTTTGCTTTAGCAACAATTCCCTTATATGTTTATGTTTTTATTGGGCGACATTGTTGTTGCTATTGTAGCTGAAGCATTCGTTGTTTGCATAAATAAATTTGGAGCGAAATCATGCGTCACATTATCGGCGGGACATATGCGCTGCTGTTGCTACCATTCCCCATTTCCACTCCACTCCTCCCGATTATGCGTGGCCATCGAATATGATTACGTAGCTCCGGGACGGCTGTCATGATTAGGTTTGGCTTGTCATCTATCCATCATTCAATATGTGGAGCCATAGCATCACTGCATTGGGGGCGTTGCATGGGGACTCGTGTGTGTGGCATATTAATGTAGTAATTCGCTTACAAAACATATCAAAAATGCAATGCAGAAAATTCACTTTCCTGAGTGTTATTGATGCAGCCCGTAATTAAGTTTTGGAAAATGATTTTTCAATTAACACTCGCCGAGAGGCTGGCAGAGGGGGTGGCAGGGAAAACGAAATGAAAATATTTATACAACAGGCTTTGGTGGGGGGATTGGAAATTGCATGGAGCCGTATGTCTGACCCAACAAGACAGCGGCAAGAATAAGACAAAATGTTCACCCTGCACGGAGGTCTGGGGTATGGGAGGTCCACTTGCAGTCCAGAGAGACGGAATGGGGCCTGGTGGGCTGGTGGACCAGGGGTTCCAGGGAAACGGAAGCGGATGCGTCGCTGTCAATGTTGGCACAAATTGTTTGTCACGCAGTGCAAATACTTCGCGCTGTTGCTCTGGTATGCGGTATTATGCGCGATTTATTTCTGTACAAGTGTGTGTGTGTGTGCGGGAGAGATACAAGACACTGAAAAAGAAAGCAACAGTAGCACAACAAGCACGCAGACAGGTGGAGCAGCAGGAGCAGTGGCAACATCAGACAAATTCATTGCCCCGCAGGCAGCAGAACCTAACAAATTTGATATTTGTTGATTTTTCCCATTTTCCTCATCATCGTCATCTTCCAGCAGCCGCTTGCCCCCGTTCCTGCGCCTGTCCAGCTCCCACAATTAAAGCCATGGCGAAACTACGATGGCAATACGAGTCCTTAAATGAGAAATAATGTTTTTAAGCTGACTAAAAGAATCTTTCTTCAGCTTATTAACTCAACTTTTAGCTGTCTACTTGCCACACTCTCCCACTCTCTCTCCTTTACCCTTCCCTCCTTTCGTTGGCTGAACTTTTAATGCATTTTTATGAAGTTTTAGTACCTGAGGACCGGACAAACACTCTTTATTTTATTTACTTTTTGGATTTTACGCTCCAAAGGAACAATGTAGTTACATGTTCAGTTATGGATAGGATGGCGGGATGGGGATGGAGGAGAGACCGAGACCGAGCCAGAGACCCCATCCACGGGGCAGTGAGGCAGGGAAACTTTTAGGAGCCACACACACAGACAACGCCACTGCTCCTGGTCCTGCTTCGGCTCTGACCTGCTCGGTTTTATTAGCCTGAGCATGCCACAGCAATCCTGCCTTTCCCCTTTCCAGCCTGAAATTCCACCGGGCAGATGCCCACCCGAGGGCCGCGCATGGTTTCGTGTTTGCTCGGTAACTTAATTACAAATTATAGTGCAATTAATTCTGCGGTGCGGCATTATTAGGCGCTTCAAATGCGTAACACAAAACCGCAGGAGAATGCTCCAGGCGAATGCCTTTCTATCCATTCCTCCGCCTGAGGAGCCGCCACCTGGGGTAAGTAGGAATGAAAACTAAATAGAATCCACCCGCAAAGTGACCGCCGTGGCAACCATAACAATTGGCTATCCGATTACCCACTGGACGGGAGGGGGCGGTACGGGACAGGACGGGATGTGACTGTCCGGTACGAAACGGTCGTGGCAATGAAAGTGCGAGATTCTACGAGTAGTTATGTCCAAAGTGGATTAAGATGACAGCGACGGCCACGGCATTGCCGACGGCGACTATAATCTTCAACGGCCACGTGTATACTCATAGCTATAACCTGATATCCGAATGTTATTGCTTGAGAATACACGTAGTTTAACAAGATTCGATCAGCAATCAAACTGAAATGGAAAGTGTCTGTGAAAGGTGTCCTTAAAGTGAAAGCTTTCAACTTCTTTGGGAACTCTTGCACTCACTGAAGTGATAACTAACTAAAGCAAAGTGTATTTGTTATGAACGGGCGAATGCAGCTCATTATGCTCTGCAGCTTGTATAAATCAATCCTGTTACTTTTTTCCAGGTTTTACATTCATATTGAGTGGGAGCCAACTTTTCTTCGATGGAAGTGCCCTCGGTAGTTGATTTATTTTCAAGAATTAATTAATTAGAAGTTTAAAAAGGGTAGAACTTTAGCTGAAATTGTCCTGAAGCACTGAAAAAATAGATAAGTTTGTTCAGGCCAGCCGTAAACAATTTCCGCGCACTGTGCCAACTCCGTGCGCCCCGGTCACAACTCG
The DNA here is from genome assembly GCF_003369915.1 of Drosophila miranda. Lineage (NCBI taxonomy): Eukaryota > Metazoa > Arthropoda > Insecta > Diptera > Drosophilidae > Drosophila > Drosophila miranda. Next base: position 23,048,642 of record NW_022881614.1, read on the forward strand.
CTCTCGCGCGCTCGGAGGGGCGCTCGGATCCACAATCCACGATCCACACGGCGCTCACGGCAGAAAAAGCACCATAAGGCATAGAGTTAAGCAGTTACGATTTCACCCCCGCTTCAGACGGCCGATCTACCGCGTGACCGTCAAACCAAATACACACACATAATTATATATATACCACTAAATATAACGGTTTTCATTTCTTATGACGGCTACAGCAATTGCGTTGTGGGAGAGTTGAGCTTCGATCCGCCCCACTACAAGCATTGGTCCTTCGAGCCGGATCTTCGCCTTCCCCATAAGGAGAAGCTCACCCCAGCCAGCATCGGCGGATCGCTCTAAGTTCAAGATAAGTACTCTTCGATTGTGCCTAACAACAGTGCAGTGATTTTGTGCGAGTTTTCCATCCCAGTCCGAGTTCCCGTGGCATATGTACATGCATGTGTATTTCTCGCTCTAGCTCCAAATTAAACCATACTTCGTTCTGCCAACGGTTGTGGCTTCCTACTTCTCCAAAGGTTTAATTTGATCCGAGCTAACTCCTGCGTTCAGCTTCCGATCCAGTGTTAATAATATTCTTACCTCTCCAGCTACCAGCTGAGCTTTCGTTGCTAACATACATACATACATACATGTATGTACACATCGCAACGCAATCCAAGCGGCTAGCAACAAACATAAAGGCATATTCTTGCAATTATTTTTGTGGTTTATTCCGTGCATGCTCAACGTTCCATAGTTTGTCGGTTATATGTATAAGGAAATAAAATAACAAATCACTGCGCCTCCTTATTTAACTAATTATACTACCAACAAAATAACGATCCATACATACTGCACATACATATGTATGTATTTATCTTACATATCTATACGTACGCATTTTAAATTAGCATATTCTTGCACATCTATATAATATACATATTGTATATAAAACGGTTATCCACCGTTTTACCCGTTGTTTGACATCTCTTCAACCCAAGCCGCGGTACATAGCACTTACAGCCATACATGCACACATACAAGCAGCAGCAGCGGTGCATTCTTTTCGTTTTTCTTTTCGCTTTCGCTTCTCCACCGTTTGCCAGCGTTGTAGTTGTTGGGAGAATATTTTTCGGTGCCGCGCTTGACTGTAACGGAACGCCAAGTGACGCGCTACCCTGCATTTCGAGAGTATATTGCTTTCAACCGTAGTTCAATCGTAGTATTTATATCTATATATTCCGGCCACGGTGTACTATTTCCATAATTTAAATACTCGCAATAAATTCCACCAAAACCACATATCCACGGTTCGTAGTTCTGAAATTCCACGTCGCCTTTTCCGCTCACCTACCTTTTGCGACTCTACTACGCGTTATCGCAGATCCATCAGCAAAACATGCCCACTGTTGAGAAGAAATCTCGCAAGAAGTTTAAGCGGGTGAGTTCGCTGAGTTTGACCCATCCACCCAGCTCCAACGGCTCAGCCACTACGCCCACATCTTCCCGTCCGGCCCCAGCTGAGCGAGGTCCGACCACGTCCAGGGCTCACGCACCACATGCCTTCGAGGATTTGTTGCTCCCCTCGGGAGTCCCTCGCACGCCTCCTAGCACTATGGCCGCCAGTTCCGCACAGTCGAAGTTTGCCTTGGCCGCAAGCAGACTGACCCGCTTCGACCAGAAGCTCAGCGCTCCAGATGCTAGCACACCAACCCGCTCGCTCTCCCAAGTCCATCGAGAACAACTCCGAAGCCTGTGGGCAAAGGTGGACGCGGAGTTCGCGGCCTGTTCGGTGACGATGGCGGAAGAGGATCCAGAGGGTGTAGCTTATGTCCAAGAGATGTACGATGACTGCTACGCGATCTACGCGCAATGCCTGGCCGAACTGAACGATCAGCTCGAGCCCCCGACTGTCCCTCACACGCCGCAACTGGCCGTTCAAGTGCCGACTTCCGGCGGTTGCCGCCTCCCTCCATGTGACACTGAAGTTTTCAGTGGGGACTACCAGCAGTGGCCCACGTTCCGAGACCTGTTCACCGCCATCTACATAGAAAACCCAAGGTTGGCTCCAGTGGAAAAACTGTTCCACCTCAACAAAAAGACCAGCGGTGAAGCCCACGACATAGTGGCACAGGCTCCACTTACGAACGAGGGTTTCGCGTCCGCATGGAACGCCCTCCGTGAGCGTTTCCAAAACAAGAGGCTGATACTCAAGGCCCAGCTGAAGATCCTTTTCAGTCTGCCCCAAATCCGTACCGAGTCAGCAGCAGCGCTAAACGAGCTCCAGAGGGCCGTCCACAAGTGCCTCACGATACTCACCCATTCCGAGGTCTCCACAGACAGCGTTTTCGCTGACGGAGTTTTAGTGTACCTCATTTCCGCTAAGCTGCCAAAGACGACCTTAGAGCTTTGGGAGCAATCCGTGACGCACAATCCCACCTGGCACGCCATGGACAAGTTCCTGGCGGAGCGGTACCTGTCTCTCGAAGTGACCGAGGACGACCATCCAGGCATGGAGACTCAGGCCCAATCCAGGGCGAGCATACGCAGTGCAGACAATTCGAGAAGCAATCCGTTTCGGTCTCAAGGAAGTCCTTATCCTAGGAGTGCCCACTCGTTCGAGACCACAGTGAATCAAACGAGGAGCACGTGTGATCTCTGCTCCAAAGAGTATCATCCAATCCGGTTATGCCCTTACTTCCTTCAAATGCCCGCTGGCGCTCGCTCCGACTACATTAAGCAAAAGCAGCTTTGTTTGAACTGCTTTGCAAGGGGCCAGCAGACACGAGCATGCCAAAGCGCCCACAATTGCATAATTTTTGGAGACCGGCACCATACGCTTCTGCACCGTAGCAATCCAGCAAACTCCAGCGAGGCGATTTCCACAACGGCACAAAATTCCTCAGCGTGGCCCGAGCTACATCTACGAATACCAAGCGTACAAAATCCAAGTTCGTCCGAAGCCCAGCCAAACGTTCAGTCATATTTCTCCTCCGGTACGAGTGCTGTCCTCCTAAGCACGGCCATCGTTAATATTTGCGACCTGGGAAAAACTTTCCACGCCCGCGCTCTGATCGACTCTGGCTCAGAGGCAACGTTCATTACAGAACAAATTGAAATTCCAACGTATCCAGGCACAGGTCTCCGGCCTAAATAATGCCGTATCCGCTCAGTCAAAGAAGCTCTGCAGTTTTTCCATCCGTTCTCCGACTAAGCCGGGCTTACAACTAAATGCCACAGCCTACGTTATTCCGGAATTGGCCTCGAATATTCCATCGCATCCGATCTCGCAAGGGTTCTTGAGAGACCTGCCGAACCTCTCATGGGCGGATCCGACCTTCTATGAGAGTTCACAAATAGATATCCTGATTGGAGCGGATATCCTTCCGTCCATTCAGTTAAGTGGCTCACTGACCAACATCTATGGCTCTCTCCTCGGGCAGGAGACCATTTTCGGCTGGGTACTCACAGGTCCAGTGCCTCAGGTGATGAATCAAATCTCATCGTTCTCGAGTCAAATTTCCAGACGACCTATCACACTGGTAGAAGACTCGGGGTCTTTTTACGACAGCAATTTCCTTCCAGCTCCCTCCGCAGAAGTTCTCGAACGGTCTCCTGACCGACGGAAATATTTCCAAAATATGCACTGTATGAAAGCTCTACGCTCCGGTCCGAATTCAAGCCTGAACTCGAAGGTGAATCCGTCCTTAGATCAACATAGCCTCACCAGTCTTAAATGTGCCTCTCACCCGTTCCAAGATTGTTACTAATGTGTCTTCGACGCCTTTATTTCAATTTAGTTCTCCGCACCCAGATATGGCCCCACGTCCCCGCGCCAACCGCACCAGGGAGAACCGACGTGCTCGGGAAATTGGCTCCTACCGTTGCCGAATCTGCCAAGGAGTCCATCCGCTACGGACCTACCACCAATTTCTTCTCCTGAGCCCCGAACAGAAACTCCGAGCTGTCCTTATCAACCAGTATTGCGGGAACTGCCTGGCTCACCAACACTCCGGCAAAAACACCCCCACGCTACTCCACGTACCCACGTCTCGTCGTCCGGCCCGCTCAGCCTCGCGAGCATCGTCGCCGTCTAAATCTAAATCTAAAGCGACCAGCCCGCTCAGCCGCGACTGTACCGTCGCCATCTACATCGGCTCACGACGAACGACACACTCGTCTCCCCGCGAGCCGCACCGTCGTAGGAACCACGGCGCCATCCACAGATTCCTCAAGAGCAACCCCCGTTTTGCGCATCCTCACGCCTATCCGACCGTGGAGCGACAATGAGTCGACGTCCTTGTCAAGTCCAGAGCGCCTTTTTTGGGATGAATCGGGTCCGGAGCGTACGCCCAGCCATAGGCCACCACATTATACTTTGCAATCCTGCAAGGGGGGGGGGGGGAGGATGTTCAGGCCAGGATGTTCAAACAATTTCCGCGCACTGTGCCAACTCCGTGCGCCCCGGTCACAACTCGCTCTCGCGCGCTCGGAGGGGCGCTCGGATCCACAATCCACGATCCACACGGCGCTCACGGCAGAAAAAGCACCATAAGGCATAGAGTTAAGCAGTTACGATTTCACCCCCGCTTCAGACGGCCGATCTACCGCGCGACCGTCAAACCAAATACACACACATAATTATATATATACCACTAAACATAACGGTTTTCATTTCTTATGACGGCTACAGCAATTGCGTTGTGGGAGAGTTGAGCTTCGATCCGCCCCACTACAAACAAAGTTCTTCAGAAATAATACCCTTATAGTTTTTACAATTATAAGTTTATTTCAATGTTGATTCAAACCAACTCATTTAAATAAAAAAAGATTGCTTTTCATAGAAATATCAAAGAAATTCCTTATGATTTTCCCTTTCAAACCTTCGCGAATCCTTTTCCGCTCAATATATCAATTTTACTTCATGGACAGACCAACGGATTGAGTCCCTCAATCCGCTCAGACTTCCATTTAATGCCTCAATGCCCTCCGACCAGATGGGTGTACTGACCATTTGAGTGTGCTCGGGACAGTGCGGGTGAAACATTCGCCAAGGAAATTCCACACACGAAAACACAATGGAAGGTATGCAAGAAATCGTTTGCATAGCCATATTTTCTGTGGCAAATAGAAAGGAATTCTCTCCCTCATTTAGCAATTCCAATTCCAATTCCAATTTCAATCAAAAGCCCCTGAAAGGGAGTCGCACCGCGCGGCCTGTCTGCTGCATATAAAAGGACACGGGTATTACTTTGAACTGTCATTTGTGTTTATTACAATTTCAATTACAATTCCTGACTTGCCTGGTCTCTGCCGGCGGAAAGGATAGGCGTATTCGCCTTTGTACTTTGTACACTGATAGGAAAGAAGCTCTATGTAATTTGTCTGGTGATTAGCTTAAGCCCCAATTTAGCTCTTGGCCATATTTGCTGCTGCCACACACTCGCAAAGAGCCAATTAAAATGTTGTGCTTATAATCATGGCTCATAAGTAGGGGTTTGTTTGACTTCTGATTAACAGCAGTAGCAGCAGCAGCAACCAGCGTGGGACAAATGGAGACTATACTCGTACATATGTATGTATATCTGCTGCGAGGGTGGCTAGCCTTTTAACACACTTTCATAAGCACATCCTACCCCCCGGGGGGCGGCAGGCGGTGCGTGTGTGATTTGCATTAATGAGATGCAAATGATTTGTTTATTTCCTTTTGCCGTCAGTGCTGTCAGCGCCCCTTTGTGGGGCATCTTTATTGAAAAGTTCTGTGCTTTGTATCGGATCCGACCATAGTGTTGTTAACCCGAGCCCTTCCGCTCACTGTACCTGAAGACGCCTACCACCCTACTTTGGAGGTGTCGCTAGATATAGGACCAACTGTATTGGATCGGTCGAGTAGGCTGCCCGAACGTGTCCGCTGCTTTCGTAAAGCCGAGTTTGCGAAGCTTAATAACCTCATTAGGGATTTTGATTGGTCCGCTTTGTACTTGTGCACTGATATCATAAAAGGCACAAACATTTTTTACAATGCTCTAAGCACATTTTTCGATTCTTGTGTCCCGCTTTCTTGTCCGACTAGATCTGGAAAACCCCCTTGGTTTACCAAAGAGTTATCCAGTCTAAAAAACTTAAAATCAAGACTTTATAAAAAATTTCAAGAAGTGGGTTCTCCTACTTCTCACTCTCGCTATGTATTAGCTCGGTCAAACTTTTCAGTTCTTAATGCTCAATGCTATAAGAACTACCTATCTCGATGCAGGATACGTTTTTCTCAGGACCCTAAACAGTTTTACAGCTTCGTAAACAGTAAGCGTAGAACGTCCGCACACCCATCCTCGCTATCATTTTGTAATACGTCGGCAAATAATGATCAGGCAATTGCCGATCTTTATGCCCAATTCTTCCAAACCACCTATTCTGAGGAAAGCTATTCTGGTCATCCGTACCCATACGGTTTACCGAGGTCGAACGGCATTTTCAGTCCCTTGTTAAATGAATGTTGCCTACTTCATGATCTTCGACTAGTTAAGCCGGTGTTTTCACCGGGTCCAGACGGGGTTCCAGGTTGTGTACTCAGGTACTGCGCCGAGGCTCTGTGTGGACCTTTGCTTAAACTATTCACCCTATCCATTGATTCTTCTTGCTTCCCCCCGATCTGGAAGGAATCGTTTATAATTCCTCTCCATAAAAAAGGTAGCAAGTCTGATGCAAAAAATTATAGAGGTATAGCAAAGTTATCCGCTATTCCTAAAATGTTTGAGAGGGTTTTAACTCCGCACTTGCAACATCTCTGCAAGTCACTTATATCTCCAACACAGCATGGATTTATAAGGCGGCGATCAACCACCACGAACTTGTTAGAGTTTACCTCTTTCATTATTAAAGGCTTTCAATGTAACTTACAGACGGATGTTATTTACACCGACTTTAGTAAAGCATTCGACTCTGTAAACCATTCCCTTTTAGCGCATAAACTTGACCTTTTAGGATTTCCGCCCAACCTCCTGAGATGGATTTCTAGCTATCTTTGTTCTAGGTCTCAAAGAGTCCTCTTCAAAAACTCCCTCTCTTTCCCAGTAAAGGTTTCTTCGGGAGTACCACAAGGCAGCCATCTAGGCCCTTACTCTTCACACTCTTTATTAATGACTTACCTTCAGTATTAACATACTCTCGAGTACTTATGTATGCGGATGATGTTAAACTCTGTGTCCAGTACAAGGACATTTCATTTCATTCTCGCTTGCAATCCGATCTCAATAACTTTCAGTCATGGTGTTGTGCAAACTTGTTACACCTTAATGCCTCGAAATGCAAAGTTATGACATTTCATCGTTCTAGCCCTTTGTTGGCTCCCTACACCCTATTTGGTGGTTCTCTTGAGAGAATTACCCTGGTGGATGATCTGGGTGTTATGTTAGACCCCAAGTTAAAGTTTTCCGAACACATTTCTACCATGGTAAATAAGGCCATGGGCGTGCTTGGGTTTATAAAGAGGTGGTCAAAGGAATTTGACGACCCCTATATAACAAAGACTCTCTATACCTCGCTTGTTCGTCCGATCTTAGAATACGGCTCCTGTGTATGGTGCCCTCAGTACAAAGTACACCAGGACCGTATAGAATCAGTACAGAAAAACTTTTTACTCTTTGCTCTGCGGGGCCTTAACTGGGATGCGGGTGTAAGACTCCCATCTTACTCTAGTAGACTACTATTAGTAAACCTCCCATCCTTAGTTAACCGCAGAAGAATGCTTGGTGTGATATTTATGCACAACTTGATCAGGGGTGACATAGACAGCCCTGATCTGTTGAGCCGCATAAACTTTACGATTCCTATTAGACTGACTAGAAATTTTATACCGTTGTTCCTTCCACTTTGTAGATCGAATTATTCCTTGCATGAACCGTTTAGGGTCTTATGCTCGGATTATAATTCCCTCTACCATATTATATCCACCACTAATTCTCTTCCTCTTATTAAATTATTAATCCTTACACACCTTTCTATTAATTAGTAACTGTAGTGGTATTTGTACTTTGATTGCATGCTTAGTTTCTTAGTAAGTTTAGTACTAATTTTCCTCGAATGTTAGTCTAATAGCTATCTTTCTTGCATGTTCGCGTTTGGTTCGGCTACGCACCGCGCGTCATTCGGCAGCGCCCCTCGGTCGGTTGGGCGGGAGGAGGGCTGCGTTTTGCCTGGGATCCGCGCGTAACAGCCTTCTGCTGGTGTCACACGGGCCACTTGACGGTGCAGTAACTGCATCGCCTCTTGAAAGATGCAGTCATTGCATGTCAACGTCCACAAAAGTTCTCGGTCCTCGACTGCGAAATGAATGAAATGAGCAAATAATAAGAAAATATTGATAGAGATGTTAATCAAAGAAAGACGCTCATGCGGCTCATATGTATAGGCAGTATAGGGCGAGTACTTGCGACATAATAAATATGTATGTATGATTCGCTCCATACCCAACCGTCTTTCTATAGCCATCTCCTGATGGGGTCTGGCCCCGCCTTCATCCTGCTACTCCTGCTGTCCGGCTGTCAGGGCTGTCTGGGCTGTCTGGGCGGACACACCCCTCCACTCCGTCATCGTCAGCTCCATTCCGTCTGAAGTCGCTCGGAGGGAGCACACACACGTCACAGCACGACCCCGCTGTTTATTATTGTAAGATACTTGGCTTCACATCAGCGAACTGGAAGAAATGCGCAGCTGGAGCTCGAGCAGGAGCTGGCACAGGAGCACTCGGTGCTCTGACAATTTGCATTGTTCTATTTACATATTTTTGCGTCAAACTTTCGGCGGATACGTACTATGTACATGCCCACACCCCTACCCAATACCCATCGAATATGATGCCTGGGCATCCATAAAATATATATATATATCCATCCATAGAAGTATCTATCGGGCCGGGACTGCGACTCGGAGACCTCAGCAGGAATATGCAGATCAAGACGGGAGTCTCGTCTCACTGCTGATGGAGCATAATTTGTTTATGTTTCATTTAAATTAAATTGCCATCCTTCGGCCATTAACATTTATGCAAATCACTATCCATTTTCAGCTGGATTGCGCCCGAGCCATGTTCAAGAAAAAATCAGGGACTAACAACCATTTGAAAACTTGAGGAGGCAGATGGAGGAGGGCAAGGCCAACACAGCAGTGTACTTTCGTACCAAATTGCTTAGGGGGCAAATCTCACAGATCTAACAGATAGTTCACGAAAGAACGGAGGGGATTCTAGGGGCCCGCTGCAGCAGATGAGATGTCATACTGATCGAAAGGATACCAGTCGGCTGTACCTCACCGCTTGGACAACCTGCTTCGATACGTCAGCACAATGTCAGGCCTATGGTTTCCTGGTTTCAGGGACTAGCAGGACCTTTCACTTTTGAAAGAGAGAGATTTCATCGCTCGAAATTTACGAAAACAAGCCATTTCAGTTCTCAAGAGCCGGCGAACAGAAAGCCAGTCCACAGCCCGCTGTAAATATCAGTAAACAAATTTTAAATCTTTAACAGATGGATTTATTTTGTCCCTAGAATTTAACCTATCAAACAATATTGTTCCGCCTTGTAATCGGGAGAATGTTCCGGATCGTTTGTGCTCAGATTGACATCAAGTACGGAATTTATAATCCGATCCAGGAGGGCCACGAGAGAATATGCCCGGTCGGTTGAAATGAAGCTAGAAATTTCAACCAAATAGAATTCCCAAGATCTTTAAGAAAAGTTATTGGCTGCCATCGGTTCACTCCCTCGTCTCCCGAATAAAGTATTATAGAGTTTTGTTTCGTATATTTTTACACATTAGGAAATAACATTTTTAGCAATAGCAAATAGTCGTAGTCTACTAGTGTAAGTTTAGTATTAATAGTTAAGAATTATACTCGTAAGCCGCCTTCGGGCATCGTCCCAGCTCAATTGCTTATTGAAAAGTCCTAGAAATCTCCGTCACAATCACACTCTCATTGCACATCAGACAAATTCAAATCCATACTCGTATATACTCATAAATGAGCATCTGCTGCCAGAAATCCACTCGAACTTAAGAAGAAATGGGTTAAAAGAGTAACAATTACAAAGAAAATCGCATTTATTTGACTCAATTGTGATCCAATAAAGAGTATTGAGTTTTGAATTCAATCAAACTTTCAAGCTTTTTTTTATTCATGAATATTCACAGTGTGGTTGCTGTAGGTGCCCGGCTCAAATAATGTTCAAAAAAACAAACAAAATATTTTTTAAATGACAATTCTTGGCATTTAATGAAATTCAGGCAAAAAAGTGCTCAAAACAAGCATCAGGGGCCGGAATCAGTCCGTCCCTCCGTCTGTTGGGGCATGCGGTGCGGCCTAGCGGGACCCTGGGATCCCTAGATTGGGAGGTTGGGAGCGAAAAATTAATTAAAAATTGCCCGCGAATTTTTCTCAATAAAGCAGCCGGCAGAAGGTTGGCGAGAAGTGAAGATGTGAAAATATACGTACGCGTATACATGCGTACGTGTAAATATGTATTTGTGGGTTCGGAAACCCTTTATATTGGCCTAATTAAAAACCAAACAACTTTCCCAACATTCCTTCTGCCCTCCTTCCCCTCTCCGTAACTAACATAACACAGTTCGTCTGCAGTCGCTGCAGTCCACGCAGCTTTCAACCTTTGAGTTCTGTCTAGTTCACACACGCTCTCGCACCCACCTCTCAGGCAACCAATCAACATGCAGCCACCCACCCACTCCCACTCACACACACGCTCCAGCACTCAGACACAGATACAGAATGGGCAGGGGCGGGTGGGCAGTGAGTCGTGGCTGATCTCCAGACATAAGTACACCAGACAAATTATCTAAAAATGTACTAGTTCTTTTATGTATAACATCTTGTTATGCGGTTAGTTATGTCAGGGGAAGGGGAAGATAAGGGGCAGAGGTGGTGCTTGACTGTGGGATGGCCCAGGGCCATGTGAGGACGTTAGGGCCTGGCCATTAATGCGTTGCTTATTCTGATGTTGCGGCTGATGTTGCTGCTGTTGTCACTTGGTTTGATGTATGCGGTGGAGTTTTCATTAGCTGCTGATGCTACTTCTGCTTCTGCTGCTCCTGTTGCTCCTCTCTTTGTGCCTTGTGGCCTGGGCCAGCATTGAGCTGGCAATTTGCTGTTGATGTTGGCCTGTCGTCTTCTATAAAATCAACTGTTTGCCTGTCATCCATCATTGGCCAGGCTGCTGTTGCTCCTGCTGCTCATCCAGCCCCATCATCTGTAGATTGTTTTGACGTGGCAGCTGCTGATGTTGTTGCTACTTCAGCTCCTGTCGCGGCCTCGTCCGGCTTGTTATTCTCCTGCTGGTCATTCATAATGGCATAAGCTTCCAGTGGACAGCTTTGCTTTTCACCTGATGCCACTGCTGTCAGTCCTTCTCTGCTTTCAGAAACTCTGGCAAATTATTTTCTAATTGCTTTGCCTTTGGCTGGGACTGGGACTGGGATTGGGATACCGATTGGACATGGATGTGGGTATCTATCCCGGTCTCGGTCCCGGTTCCTGTTCGGGTCGTTAGCTGCTGATTTGGTTGTTGAGTGGCAGCCACTCCCACTACTACCTTTGCAGTAGTTGTATCCGACACATATATAATATCCGCCGCAACGGAATTTGGATTTTCCAGCATCTTCCAGGATACGCCTGGCTTTTGTCCGCCCTTTCCAGTTTCAGCTTCATCCTGTTCCTGTGGCGCCTCCATTTTCGATTCCCCCTCCTGCTGCTGCTCCTGCTTGTCGTTGCCTTGGACTGCCTTGGCTTCCGATGGGGCTGCTGCATCATTTATGCCTCTTGACGGCTCCTTGCGTCCCTGATTTGCTTCGACATCTGAAATATGCAAGGAATTCGAGGGCAAATTGAAAATAAAACAGGAAATGACAAGCGAAACATTTACAGCGAATACTTTTCGAGGATTGAGAAATAATTTCATGCATATTACGATTATTGTACACAGTCGGACAGAAGGATCCGCTGGGGCGGACAAACAAACGGACGGACAGAGCAGCTTTGCTGCTGGCCAGGTCCGAATAAGGCGATATTATCTGTGCTTCATGTTTGAGCAGTGCTCTCTGCTGCTCGTGCTCCGCCCCAAGGAGGATGCCGCCTCGATGGCATTTATCTCCGTATCTGTTATTGGGTTATTGCGTTATTTGTACTTTCTGTTGCGCTGCTACGGGCACACACACACCCACACATGGCGGAGCGTACAAAATGGACAGTACAGAATTTTTTCCCGTTTGTCGGGGTGAAGCTCAAATTTGAATTTATCTTCCACACGATTTCACACACAGCCTGAAAGGGCTTCATGGCAACGGACACAGTTCGCAGCACCCATGACCCCAAAAAAAAAAAAAAAAATCCCGCACAGAAAGAACTATTTGAAGATGGGATATTCTTTCTATATAAAAGCGTTCAAAATGGAAAACGAGGCATATTGAAAAAGGTGTGCACCATTTCTCATCCGGCCAGGAAAAGCTTTCATTTGCCAACAAAATTGTGCTGGGTACACTTTTATTTTGAATCGCGCTTTTCTGCAAAAAGGAGGATTATGCTTTTTGAAAGGGTATACAAGTGCGAGCCCCAAAAGTTAAGAGTTTAAGCCTCGAAGATGGAAAGTCAATGAAGTGTGCCGACCACAATCAATTAAGGCCGGGAAGACTATCGCCAACGCTCACCTGCGGCTGTGGATGTTGTATCGGCCGCAATGGGGGTTGCTGCTGCTGCTGCTCCTGCTCCTGCTCCGGCTCCTGCTCCTGGAGTACTGCTGTTGGTTGTCTCTCCTGCCTGTCCACCGTCCGCTTCTGCGGCGGCTGCTACCCTCTGGCTTGCGGCGGCGGCAGCGGCCACGGCCATGGCTGCCACCTGATTGCGCAATTCGGGTATGTCAGCCATATTAACGCGCTGCAAGAGGACTTGCATCATACGGCCATTGCCGCCGTGGCCGAGAAACACTCGCCGCACGGTGGGAAACTGGTCGCGACGCTGCAATAACTGCCCCACCAAGGGCAGACGCCTTAAATTGGCCAGGGCAACGGCCACGGCAGCCGTACCGTTGTTGGCACCCGCCCCCGCTGGCGGCCTCTGGGGCTCGTCGGGTCTTGGCTGCTGCAGCTGACGTTGCTGACGCTGAGCCCCCAGTTGGCTGAACAGACGATTCATAATGTGGATAACACGTTGGAAGGCCGCCTGCTGCTCCACGGGTACAGGCACGACTCTGGCTGCTGCCGCTCCTCGTGCTGCTGCTCCTCCGGCAGCGGCCCCCGGGTTCAACTGGTTGCGTGTGACGATGAAGACCTGATGCTGTGCCATGATGGCAGGCAGCTCATACCGGTGGAAGAAGAACACCATCGAGTGCTGCAAGAGAAAGAGAGACAGATTTAATGTTTGTTCTGACGAAAGCGGTTATGCGGTGGAGAGATGGAGCCATGGATTCATCCTTTCATTCAGTCGTCAACTTACGACTGTCGTCAGTCTCTCCTCCTGGCACGTGAGCTGTCTCCGGTCTACACGTGAGTCGGCAAGGGGAAACAATACCACAATGGGTAATTTGTCATGCACTTGACAGGCGCAAACATTCACTCCCCTGGAGCAGGCGTTGCATAACGCATTCATTATGCGTCATACCCGCAGGTAGCTACCCACCTGAATGAAGAGGTACGAGGAGAGCAGGGCCAGGGTCCTGTACTGTCCACTGAAGCGGTAGTGATACGCATAGAATGCAAAATGGTATAGATAGAAGAACCTGAAAAGGAATTAAACAAAACATAAACGTAATAGTATTCGAGGTAGGATTCAATTTATAGTCTGTTTGCTGCATCCAAAGGATTGTTTTTAGAATATTAAATCAATACAATTTGTACCCTCTAAATATATACTTTCTTGAATTCCGGTTCATAAAAGTTTCAGCATTTGCTGCCACTTGGCGTAAGTGTAACATTTAAATACCCGATTCTCAAAATGAGTATTGGGGTATATTAGATTTGTGGTAAAAGTGGATGTGTGTAACGTCCAGAAGGAATAGTTTCCGACCATATAAAGTATATATAATCTTGATCAGCATCAATAGCCGAGTCGATTGAGCCCTGTCTGTCTGTCCGTCCGTCCGTCTGTCCGTCTGTCCGTCCGTCCGTCTGTCCGTCCGTCCGTCTGTCCGTCCCCTTCAGCGCCTAGTGCTCAAAGACTATAAGATCTAGAGCAACGATGTTTTGGATCCAGACTTCTGTGATATGTCACTGCTACAAAAATATTTCAAAACTTCGCCCCGCCCACTTCCGCCCCCACAAAGGACGAAAATCTGTGCCATCCACATTTTTAAAGATACGATAAAACCAAAAACGCAGAATCGTAGAGGATGACTATATGTTCTAGATCGTAAAATCTCAATCAGATCGTATAATTATTATAGCCAGAATCAAGAAAACAATTTCATTCTTTCTCGCTCTGTCTCTCTCTAACACACAGGTTTCATGGTCGGATTTGCCAATTGCACAATATGAGTTCAAGGATCTCAGAACCTATAAGAGCCAGAGCAACCAAATTTGGTATCCACACTCCTAATATATCGGACCGAGACGAGTTTGTTTCAAAATTTCGCCACACCCCCTTCAGCCCCCCCAAAGGACGAAAATCTGGGGCATCCACAAGTCTTAGAGACTATTAAGGCTAGAGTAACCAAATTTGGTATCCGCACTTCTGTTAGATCTCACTATAAAACGTATATCTCAGGTGAAAGCGACAATGATGATTATTATTCGATAATATTGTATTTAGCTGACAGAAATAAGAAGCGAAAACATATTGGTTTCTGTTTTTCTATTTTTCTAGTGTGTAACAAGAGTGTAACAAGCAACAGTCGCTGAAGCGGAAAAATATCCAGGACGGCCGACTGTCAGGACAACAGCGGAAGCAACAATGGCCACAGGAAGGAAGGAAGGAAGGAAGGAAGGGCGAAGTGAGGGTAGGAAAACACTCAAGAGGATTTAATAATATAAATAATTGCTGGCGCTGTTAGTTGAATTGTTGTTCGCCAAAGACAACAAATAAAAAACACAATGGATGGCCATAGCAACAACAACAGCTACATCCCACAGAGGCAGCAATAATGACAACGAAAGCGGACGCCTCCGATTCAACCCCACCCCCCCATTGATAAGCAATGTCCAAGCAAACGACAGGACGGATAGAGCCCTGACAACAGGACCTTTGGCGCTGCCAGCGTGGCCAGCGGAATTCAACTTTAATTTATTTTTACAACGACTCTCGAAGACGATGTCTGGGGGCATGGGGGGTATGGAGGGCATATGGGCATGGCCATGATTGAGTTATGTTATTGAATTTAATTTGAGTTGATTGTGTGCACACACACTGATACACTGACATACACGCGTGACACACAGTGTGTATTCTAGTGAGTGCGGTCGTGTTTTTAAATCGTTCCGTATAATTCAGTGGAAAACGTCGGAAGTTAGCCTGGAAAAGAGGCAAAGAGTAGTTAGCGCGAGCCATAGTAGTGCTGCGTTACTTACCTGCGCGGAACGAAAGTCCGCAAGCAAAGAAGCGGCCACCTGGCCAATAGTAGTGGCCGAAATCCCAGTGGGACGCCGTCGAGCCCTAGGCCGAAGGGGGGGGGGGGAAGGAACAGCAGGTAAGTGCCTGTTTTCCTATTCTTCTTCGCTGTGATTCTTGGCGCCACTTGTTGGTTGCTGCCTTCTTTTTGTTTTCGGGCAAAATTTGGTAAGCACACCGCAAGTGGAGTTGGATAACGACGGAAGAACAGCTGACTGGAGGCACGGAGCGAAGTGCTGGAAAACGACAGCGTCTGGCCAATAGAGGGCGCGGCCACAGCAACCGGAGTTGCCAGATCAACGGCCAGATCGGAGATGAGCGATCAGCGGGAACAAGCTGCGGCTTGCAGCACTCCGCTGACAAGCTCATTCGCCTGGGATGAGGAGAATCTCTTTCGCCGGAAAAATGCTCTGGCGCGATCGCCAAACCAGCCGGCGGAAGCAGTGGAGGAGCGCGCAAGATCCTCTTCTCCAACGCTGCAGCGCCCCCAAGAGGAGCAAGCAGACCCGAAGGAGAGGGCCATGGCGCATTTGGCGAGCTTGGGCCAAAAGGCCAGAGAGTTGAGGAAGCTGATGGTGCTCCCAAAGAGGTCCATCACGAACCCAATGAGGGATCTGGTGGATGAGATAGAATATCTGCAGCGAGAGTTGGAATCGTGCTGGCAGGCGATCTCTGCGGAGCAGGCTGTAGCCAAGGTTACACAGCCGGAAGTGACGGAGAGGGCGGGAAAGAGAGCACGGCCAGAGCCCAGGAACACCACCCACCCGTCCCCGTCCCCGTCCCCAAGGCCGAAAAAGCCAAAACATAGACCCCAAAAGTAAAAAAAAACGGAGAAGAAGCCGCAGGAAGGCCAAATGAGGGACGCCGTAGCTCGCAAGGGACCGGAGGACGCCCCAAAGGATCAAGAGGTGGGGTGGGTGAAGGTCGTAGCTAGGCAAAGGCCAAAGCCAAAGCAGCAGCAACGACCAAAACCGCCACGCAGCGATGCAATAGTCATCGCCGCCACCAGCACTGTCTCATATGAAGACATTCTAAGGAAGGTCAAGACAGAGCCAAGTCTTAAAAAGCTAGGGCAATCGGTGCAAGGGGAGCGACGCACAGCAAAAGGAGAGCTGTTGCTGATGCTGGAAAAATCGGCGGACCCGAGAACCCACGAGATGCAGGCAGCAGTCAAGGAAGCGCTAGGAAGCACGGTTGAAGTAAGGAGTCTTACCGAAACTGTCATCTTGGAGGTAAGGGACATAGACGAAGTGTCCACCCAAGAGGAAGTCCTAGCGGAACTCAAAGCGCAGGCAGGGGTGGAAATCTGCGAGGCCGCAGCCATCTCCATCAGACCAGCCTATAGGAGCACGCAGACCCTGACTCTGAAAGTTCCACCGGCTATAGCAAAGCCCCTCCTGGAGAAAGGAAGAATTCGCCTGGGGTGGGGGTATTGCAGAATACGACCCAAGTCAACTCCCCGAAGATGCTACAAGTGCATGGAGTTTGGCCACATCGCGCCTAATTGTAAGAGCAGCCAAGACTTCACGAAGTGCTGCTACAAATGCGCAGGAGCCGACCACCAGGCCAAAGATTGCAAAGACGAACCAAGTTGCATTCTTTGCAAGCGCCACCGGGTGAAGGACCCGAAGCACCAAACGACGAGTTCGAGGTGCCCGCAGTACCAAAAGGCGATGCAGCAAATGAAGGATAGATGAAAATCATCCAACTAAACCTCAACCACTGCGAGATGGCACAGCAGCTGCTGGACCAGACCATAAGGGAGCACCGCGTATTGATGTAGCAGTCATAAGCGAGCAATACCGGAATCGCAACTCGGGAGAGTGGATTGCTGACTCGAGCAAGAAGGCAGCGATATGGAGCTGTGCGAGTCCCACACAGCAACTACTGCAAACGTACGTCGGAGACGGATTCGCCAGAGCCCGGATAAATGGAGTGCACATATATAGCTGCTACCTGCCCCCGAGCCTCAGCCTACAGCAGCGACGCAGGCACTGGAAAGGATTGCTGAAGATGCGCGGAAGAAACACCCTACGCTCATAGCCGGCGATTTCAACGCTTGGGCGACGGAGTGGGGATGCCCGAGAACGAACCCAAGGGGACAGGCGCTCTTAGAATGCTTTGCGACGTTGGATGCCGTACTGCTGAACACAGGCACACAGCAGACGTTCGGCAGAGCTGGAACGGGGTCTATAATAGACCTTACGTTCGTGAGCAGCAGCCTCAGCCGCAGGCCAACGTGGGAAGTTAGTGGCTTATACACCGGGAGTGACCACCAAGCCCTCATATGTGAAATCCAGGAAGCGGGCGCACCTAACCCGTTTATTGGCAAGCAGATCGGTTATAAGACCGAAACGCTAGAGCCGGATATGGTCCGGGCCATGTTTGAGGACTACGAGACCAACGGTACGGCTGAAGAGAGAGCAAGCCAACTGGCCATACATACGCTGGAAGCATGCTAAGGAAAAGAAGAAACCTGAACAACCACAGGCCAACGTATTGGTGGAACGCTGCAAAAGGTAGCGCCAGGCAGGAGTGCCAGCGGAAAAGACGACTATACCAGCGTTCGAGAGGTTCCCCGGAATTCGAGAGGCTCCAAGGAGAATATAAGGAAAGCAGACGCTGCTTGAAGAGGCAGATCAAGGATGCCAAGCGCAAATGCTTCGAAAAGCTCTGCGATGCCGCAGATGCGAACCCTTGGGGCTACGCATACAGGCTGGTAATGAAGAGACTGCGAGTGTTCAGTCCCCCGCCGCCAATGTGTGCAGATCTGCTGGTTAACATAGTAGAAACCCTATTTCCAGAGAAAGTGGCAGCCCAGAGGGTGATGGATAGAATACCGCCACCTGAAATAGAAGCCCCCACGGGAGCAGAAGTCTTCGAAGCTCTACAACGGCTATTGAGACCAATCCACAAATGTACGTGGATTTATTCAATGCGTGCATGTCCGAAGGGACCTTCCCCAGACCATAGAAGCGACAGCGGCTAGTCTTCTTACCCAAGGGGAACAAGCCGACCGAGGAGCCATCATCCTATAGACCACTCTGCATGCTCGACACAGTGGGTAAGATCCTCGAGCGCATAATCCACACCAGGCTGGAGAAGGCAGTAACGCGTCAGCTCTCACCGAGACAGCACGGGTTTCGCAAAGGCAGGTCCACGGTGGACGCAATCGGCGAGGTATGTGAGATAGCAAAGCGAGCTATCGATGGCACCCGATGGATGTACGGGACCAAAGAGTAATGCATAGTGGCAACACTCGATGTCCAAAATGCATTCAACTCTGCCAATTGGGATCACATACTAGAAGAATTGAGAAACTTTCAAGTACCGCCGTACCTGCAGAATATCATCGCGGACTACCTAAGAGACCGAGTGCTCATATATGAGACGGATAAGGGGACACGTGAGCACCAAATCACTGGAGGAGTTCCCCAAGGATCGGTCCTCGGCCCGCTGCTGTGGAACATCATGTATGATGGAATACTCAAGATGGATATGCCAATGGGCGCCACGGTGATAGGCTTTGCCGACGACATAGCAATAGTCGTAGTGGCAAACAGAAAGAAGCGGCGGAAGAAATCTGCAACGACGCGGTAGAGAGAGCCAGAACATCGCTATCAGGGAGGGATCTCTCATTATCCACCCACAAAACGGAGGCGGTGCTCATAAGCAGCAGGAAAGTAGTGGAGACGGCCACGATCCGAGTAGGAGACTGCACTATTAGCTCCAGTCCAAGCCTGAAGTACCTGGGGGTCATGATTGACCACAGACTCAGCTTCAAGCATCACATGGCGTATGCAAGCAGCAAAGCAGGAAAGACGGCAGTTGCCCTATCCCGCATCATGGCCAACACCGGCCAACACCGCTAATGTACGCTGCACCAATATGGGTTGATGCAATGAAGCATAAAACATATGCCCGAGAATGCAACGCAGTCCAGAGGCTGTGTGCCCTGAGGGTGTGTTGCGCATACAGAACGGTATCCCAAGTGCCTTAAGGCAGCGCACAATCCTGCAATGGCAAGATTCGTGGGATAACAGCAGCAAAGGGCGATGGACCCATAGGCTAATCCCAGACCTGAAGAGTTGGCTGAACCGTAGCCATGGACAAGTGGAGTATCCCCTGACACAACTGCTGACAGGACACGGTTGCTTTAAAGCCTACCTGCATAGGTTTAAGCACGAGGACGACCCCTTCTGCGTGGTCTGCGCAGGGGTCATCGAAGACGCAGAGCACTGCTTCTTCGAATGTCCAAGATTTCGGCAAGATCGAGAGGATCTAAGCAACAAGCTTGGAAGAATGCCAGCGGTGACAAACCTGGCAGAATGCCTGCTGGAGTCGGAAGGAAACTGGGCCGCGATTAGATTCATGGCCGTAACTATGGCTACCAAACTGCGTCGCGAAGAAAGAGCACGCAATGCAAGGAGATAAAGGATAAAGGAGATTATTAAGAGAAGAGCCCTACGGGCATCTCCCCCGGCGAAGTAATATCTCGCGACAGTACCGCCGGGATCCGGGATAGGTGTGGTTGGTTTTAGAGCGGTTAGAGTCCCTCACTTCGGCTTCGGCTGAGTCGGCATGAAGCTTTCCTGTAGTCACACAACAACAAAAAAAAAAAAATCTGATACACTGACGCACCACAAGCCCCGCACTAATTGTTCAAACATGAACATATTATCGTCAATACAATGCCACTTTCGGCCCCTTGCAGAATGTTTAAACATAAATAGATTATTGTACACATTCACTCATGTAACAACACCGATATCTAAAGAAATCACATAAAGTAGACAAGTTATGACTGCACGGGTGTAAGCAGAGATCTGTAACCCATTAATACGACAACAAAACACAAGTGGAGAAAACACTTAACAAATGCGGTCCTAAAATAAAACTAATGTAAGCATGTACTCAAATAGACACCCTCAGTAAAGTGTATCCTCTGCGTAGGTCTAACGATAATTATAGACTACCAAATTGTACCTCCTACCTCATTGTCAAATCACATATAAGGCTCTGATTTTAAGAATAAAATTTAGTTTGAATTTACAACTCAACTCGCAAATGTCTAGACTTTTCTTTTAAGGTCTTAACATTTTGGTCCTTCGAGACTCTCCGTTGTTTCCCCCCTGTGGTAAGAGCACGGAGTTAAACCAGCTTCCTTGAGACTCAACCAGTGTCTAGTTCACTGACAGCTAAAGGTAGCAAAATAAAAAACTTTGATTTCCCTTCTATAGGAAGGAACAGAGTATAAAATAAATTAATGAAACGAAAGTTTCAATTAATAATTTGGAAAAATACGAGCTAAACAGGCTGTATTTTTAATAGATAACTGGGTAACTGTGATCGGAGAATACAAAAAAAAAAAAATAAAAATTAATGAAACGGAAGTTTCAATTAATAATTTTGAAAAATACGAGCTGGACAGGCTGTATTTTAATAGATAACGAAATATGTACATATATCTATTGTAATTGAAAAATAAAAAGTTTTCGCGACGGTGGCGTTTTCGAGGCCGGAACATCGAAAGAGAAAAAATAATAATCCACTGTGTGTGTGCCCACTGTGTGTGTGCCCACTGTGCCAGCAACAATAACTGCAGCGACAGGAAGATCAGCGACAGCGACGTAAGCAGAGGCAACACCATCAGCAGCGATAGCGGTATCAGCAGCAGCGACGTAAGCAGAGGCAACACCAGCAGCAGCAACAGCGGTATCAGCAGCAGCGACTTCAGCGGCAGCAGTAACAACAACAGCAGAAGCAGAATTCATCAGCTAAGTCTCATATTTCAAATTGTTTTTAAGCCTAATTAAGTAAAAAAAAAAAATTAAACTAAGATGTTGTCGGAACAAATAATTAAGCTATTAGAGGCTCAAGCAGCTATAGCAAGGGAGATTAAAAGGATTGAAGCAGGTCATTTGACCAGCGATGTAATCCAAAGGTTAGGAGACCTTAAAAACAAAGTTACAGGCAATAATTCTGCACTGTTAACATATGGAGTAGTCGATCATGACTACTATAAGAGACAGCAGTACGAAAAAATGATTAAAAATATAGAGGACATACATAAAAAGTATGTAGAGTCAAAAAATAATGAAACATTAACGAAATGGAAGGTAGAAAAAACAAACTTACAACCAGTGGAGACTGGAACTTTGAAGGAAAACATAGAGCCCAAAATTGACAATAGCATAGAAAAAGTATCTGAGGAAATCGACAGAAATAGAGCAAACCATGCAGAGGTTTGATCAGGCTAAAATGGGAGAGTGTAGAATGAGAAAGGAAAAAATTGAGTTCCTCAGTAAAAAACTGAGCTCAAAAATTGAGGAGTTTAATCATAGCTATGAAACTAACGACAGCTTCAACGAGCAGATCGTCGAGTTGGACTTTGATATTCAAAGCATGTTGAGCAACCTAGAAGTTAGGATACAAACCATATCTGAAGAAAACAGCATGGATACTAAAGGGGCAACGGTAAGAAAAGAAGATATCGATTTGCCTGATCTTCCGAAAGTGGAAGTACCCACATTCTCGGGCGAAGAAAAAGAGTGGGACGGCTTTTCACAAATATTTTGTGAATTAATTCATAACACAGATAGTCTGAGTACATCTCTAAAATTCAATTATTTGAAAATCGCGATAAAGGGTGAGGCACGGAGTATGGTAGCTCACCTTTTAACTGGGCCGCTGGAGAATTATAATGCCGCTTGGGAATTGCTGACCAAGCGGTATGAAAATAAGCGAAAAATTTTTTCGGATCAGCTGAATCGTTTACTAGACTCAACAATGCTAGATCACGATTCAGCGAAACATATTAAATGGTTTTCTGATTCTATAAATGAGTCAATACATTTAATTAAATTAAATTCACATTTAACAGAAGAAGTTGATGTGATTTTCGCGCACATTGTGTTGAAAAAATTCAACAAAGATACCTTACAATTATATGAAAGTCATATAAAAAGGACAAAAGAGATCCAAGCCAGATGTAATGGAATTTTTAGAACAACGGTACACTTCTCTTTACACGTCGCAGGATAAAGAGTGGAAACCGTTGAAAAAGTAGTGCAATATGGTAAAATAAAAGAAAATTGTCCGTTATGTAAAATGGCAGGACATACCATAATTCACTGCTATAAGTTTAAGGGAATGAGTCCGATAGATAGAGGCCAGTTTATTTAAAAACAGCGCCTTTGCACAAAATGCTGTAGGCATGATATGTATAAGAAATGCTTTTCTGAAATTTTATGTGGGATTTGTAAAAAAACCTCATCATACGATGCTCCACATTCCCTACGAAAAGAGGGAAAATGTTAACACTTGCTTGACAAAAGAACAAGCGTTCTTAGCCACAGCACTTATAAAAGTAAGGGTACTTTATCGGTAAAAACTCGTGATTATAATAAAGGTCCTCTAAATATTGAAACTGATGAAAGCTTTACCATTAAAGTCTTTCAATATTGACAAAACTAAGTGGCAAGATTATGTTTTGGCAGACCCTAACTTTAACAAACCAGGTAGGGTAGATGTAATAATTGGGATAGATTTGTATACCCATATTTTAAAAGGCGGAGTAGTAAAAATAGACAGACTACTCGGACAAAATACAGAATTCGGATGGATTATATCCGGTTGCACCAAATCAAAAGGTGATCAATTTATTGTGGCGACAACAATTTAAGTTGGGGACTTAGAGCGGTTCTGGGAATTGGAAAGTGAAAAGAATTACGTAGAAGATGTGTGCGAGGAGCATTTCTTGGAAACAACAAGAAGAGATGAGAATGGTAGGTATGTGGTTAAAATACCATTTAAAAAAGAATAGGATCTAGGAGATTCAAAACCCCAAGCTATAGCGCGATTTTATAGTTTAGAAAGAAAGCTCAGCAATAATAAAACATTAAAAGAAAATTATGTAAAGTTCATGCATGAATATAAAAACTTAGGACATATGGTAGAGTCCAAAGAAGATGGGAAATATTATTTACCCCATCAAGGAGTCATAAGAGATTCCAGTCTAACGACAAAGCTGAGGGTGGTTTTCGATGCTTCAGCAAAAACCACAAACAATAAAAGTTTAAATGATATCATGTGGGTTGGACCAAGGGTCCAAAAAGATATCTTCGATATTATGGTGAAATGGCGTAAATGGCCATTTGTAATATCTGCGGACATTGAAAAAATGTACCGGCAAATTAATGTTGATAAAGACGATCAACAATAATTGCATATAATTTGGAGAGATAATCCAAACGAAAAGTTACAAGATTATAAACTTACAACCGTTACGTACGGTACAGCTCCAGCACCCTACTTAGCAACCAGGGTGCTTGTTGCAATAGCAGACAATTGCAAAAATCAAGCAATTAGGGAAATCATAAAGAATGATTTTTATATGGACGACCTGATGACAGGTGCCGACACGATACTGGATGCTAAAAAGCATGTAAAGGAAGTTACCCGGGAGTTTAATAAGGTTGGGTTTAACTTAAGAAAGTGGATAACAAATATCCCAGAAATTATAGAAGGCATTAGAGATGACCAAGAAAATAAAGTATTAACCATTGAGGAGAATGAATCCGTCAAAACATTAGGACTACAATGGGAACCGGTTAAAGACGAGTTTAGGTTCAATTTCCACTATGAACCAATTAAGAAAAACGAGGGGGAACCGATACCCGATACTAAGTCAGTATGGCTCTCCTCCGGCAGACGCCGCTAATATTAAACGACACGACAAAGAGTGCGTGCGAGAGAGACAGAAAATCAGTCTGAGCGTGACGTCGGGCGCTGCGTAGCCACTGCAAATTGATTTGTTCCTATTGGCTATAAAAATGATCTGATCTGATCCAGATTCAGCAATCTGATAGATATGGTCATTATCTATGATTCTGCGTTTTTAGTTTTCTCGAATGTGCAATATTGTGGATGCAACAGATTTTCGTCCTTTGTGTGGGCGGAAGGGGGTGGGGCGAAATTTTGAGATACACGTTTAATAGTAAGATCTAACAGGAGTGCGGATACCAAATTTGGTTACTCTAGCCTTAATAGTCTCTGAGATTTTTGAATATCCCCAGATTTTCGTCCTTTGCGGGGGCGGAAGGGGGTGTGGCGAAATTTTGAAACAAACTCGTCTCGGTCCGATATTTTAGGAGTGTGGATACCAAATTTGGTTGCTCTAGCTTTTGTAGTCTCTGAGATCTAGGCGCTAATGTTTTACTCTAAGCAAAGCCGCCTATGCTACGTGTGTGTTAGAGAGAGACAGGGCGAGAAAAAATGGAATTGTTTTCTTGATGCTGGCTATAATAATAATACGATCCAATTCAGATTCCGCTGTCTTAAAGATATGGTCATTCTCTACAATTCTACGTTTTTGGTTTTCTCATATCTTTAAAATTGTGGATGCCACAGATTTTCGTCCTTTGTGGGGGCGGAAGTGGGCGGGGCGAAGTTTTGAAATATTTTTGTAGCAGTGACATATCACAGAAGTCTGGATCCAAAACATCGTTGCTCTAGCTCTTATAGTCTTTGAGCACTAGGCGCTGAAGGGGACGGACAGACGGACGGACGGACAGACGGACAGACAGACAGGGCTCAATCGACTCGGCTATTGATGCTGATCAAGAATATATATACTTTATGGGGTCGGAAACGATTCCTTCTGGACGTTACACACATCCACTTTTACCACAAATCTAATGTACCCCAATACTCATTTTGAGTATCGGGTATAATAATTAAAGAATAGTATTATCTACCTTAGCCAAGATATATGACCCCTTAGGCTGGTTGTCTCCAGTGACACTTGTCGGAAAATTGATTATTCAAAAACTTTGGCTAGCAGACAAAAATTGGGATGAAGAATTATCAGAACAGGATACTCGGGAATGGAATTCGTTTAAAAATAGTTTAACAGAGTTAGAGAGCATTCGGGAACCGAGATGGCTAAATTCTCAGCACAATAAGTCGATGCAAATTCATGGGTTTGCCGATGCATCCGAAAAGGCTTATGCTGCCGTAGTGTATGCCAAGGTAGATAGTTCTACAATTATAATAGCCAGCGAAGGCAAAGTTAATCCAAAGAAGAATCGGAAAACTATTCCAAAATTAGAACTTTGTGCAGCACATCTTCTGGCAAAATTAATTCAACGGGTGAAAGTAGCGGTTGGAAGTAATGTAGAGTGTTATGCCTGGAGTGATTCTACTATTACTCTAGCCTGGATAAAGAATGGAGACAATAAAGACAAGTTTATCAGGCGTCGAGCTGACGAAGTAAGAAAGATTAAGGAAATTAAATGGGGACACGTTAGAACTGAAGACAATCCAGCAGATGTAGCATCAAGGGGCATTAGTGCAGATAAGCTAAAAGATTTTAAGATTTGGTGGAAAGGGCCTCAATGGTTGGCGAAATCTAAGGAACATTGGCCAAAAGAGGAAATTGAAGAAAAATTAGTTGTTGGCACAACAATGGTAATAGCAAAAAATAACATTTTTTGTGAATTATTACAAAAAATATTCGTGTATGCATAAACTAGAAAGAGTCATTGCATATGTATTGAGGTTTATTCAAATCAAAACCAAAAAGAAAGAATTTCCTTCATTTTTGACAGTGAAGGAGATTAAGAGCGCCAAAGTATTAATAGTAAAACAACAACAAGCTATCCAATTCGGTTCCGAAATAGCTAGCCTAATTAATAAAAAGGAAATAGAAACAAAAAATATCCGCTTAAATCCGTTCTTAGATAAAGACGGATTGTTACGAGTTGGAGGTAGATTGCAAAACTCCAACGCGGAATTTGAGGTTAAACATCCCTTGATTTTAGATAAGTGTCACTTGACGTCTTTAATTATCAAGAATGCACATAAAGAAACATTGCACGGTGGAATTAATCTGATGCGAAACTATATCCAGCGAAAGTTTTGGATATTTGGGCTAAGAAAATGCTTAAAGAAAAAACTTAAAGAGTGTGTCACCTGTGCTAGGTATCGACAGAATACTGCAGAACAAATTATGGGAAATCTGCCACACAGAGCTACAATGTCGCACCCGTTTACAAATACAGGTGTAGACTTCGCCGGGCCTTACCATATCCGATGCTCTAAAAACCGGGGGAAAAATCCTATAAGGGATATATTGCCGTATTCGTATGCATGGCGACAAAAGCTATTCATTTGGAAGTAGTCAGCGATCTTACTTCAGATGCATTTCTAGCTGCACTTAGAAGATTTTTTTCAAGAAGAGGAAAATGTGCAAAAATTTTTTCTGATAATGGAACCAACTTTGTGGGAGCTTCGCGCAAATTAGACGAGGAATACCAAAAAGCGCTCAAAGACAACATAAAAGTGGTTCCAATATTAGAAGGGGAACAGATCGAGTGGCATTTTATACCCCCGGCAGGACCTCACTTCGGAGGTATTTGGGAAGCTGGGGTAAAATCAGTGAAATATCACTTAAAAAGGTTAATTGGGGACAATAATTTAACCTATGAGGAAATGGCAACTCTATTATGTCAAATTGAAGCGGTACTAAATTCACGCCCTTTGTATACAGCTACAAATGATATTGACGATCTGGATGTATTAACACCAGGTCATTTTATAATTGGAAGGCCAATATTAGGCCAATATTCAGAGGAAAAAATCGGGAATCTGGATAGATGGAGATTAATTCAGAAAATGAAAAGAGAATTTTGGATTAAATGGAAAGAAGATTATTTGCACACACTGCAACAAAGAAATAAATGGAAAATAGGAATGCAGAATATTAAAACAGGACAGATTGTATTAATAAAAGATGAAACCCGTCACCCAGCTAGATGGCCCTTGGGAAAAATAGAAGAAATACATAAAGGTAGGGACGATAGAGTCAGAGTAGTAACTATAAAACATCAAGACGGGTTGATAAAACGACCTATAACTAAAATTTGTCCATTAGCTGGAATTGAGTCAGAAGAGCAAGACTCAGGAATGACTCCAAAAGAGACCAGAAGTACGCGTAGTAGACTTCGAATGTCCAAGCTAGGACTAATGGCAGCATTGTTAATGCTTGTGTTATGTTGCCAAGTGTCAAATGCAAACCTTGCTGCTAGAGAAACGGCGAAGTGGTCAATTGAAAAAATGAACAGTTCCACTTCGATATATTTGGACCCGATGGGGGACGTTGAAATAGTCGCCTCATCCTGGGATTTAATTGTTTATTATATCATGGAAAAAATATTTCCGTATTTCCAAATGATAAAAAACGGGAAAGAATTGATTGGGAAAATGAGAGTTGTGTGTGGTAAACTTTATACTTTTGAAGATCAATGCAATAATGTCTTAGATAATACGGAAAGACAAATTGCAGACCTGGAGGAAAATAATAAACTTTTCATGACTCAGGATAATAAAAGAAAGAAGCGAGCACCATTTGAGTTTATGGGCTCACTTTATCATATATTATTTGGGATAATGGACGCCGAAGATAGGGAAACGTTGGAAGGAAATATGAACAATTTATTAGAAAACCAACATAACCTAGATGATTTAATTAAAAAACAAACATCGGTGGTAGAGTCAACGGTAAATAATCTCAAAAGAACTACCGAGGAAATAAATTTGAACTTTAGAAGTATGAGCGCTAGAGTAGAAAACATAACAGAAGCATTAAAGGAAAGTTTCTATGTGTACAAAGAATCTATAAATTTCTTTATGGTAACAAAGCAACTAAGCTCCTTGATTGAAGAGTGCGATAAAATTTAATCAGCAGTTATAGATCTACTGATAGATATTAATCATGGTAGACTAAATCCAAATATTTTAAAACCTATACAATTAAAGGGAGAAATAGCTAAAATATAAGATAAGTTATTAGAAACATTGGTGCTTCCAGGAAAAAGAACAGGAACAGAATTGAAGGAAATTTACAGCCTATTAACAGCGAAAGGAATTTTTGTTGATAACAAATTAATTCTGAACGTGAAGATTCCCATTTGATTAGGATAATTCCAATGCCGGTTGAGCATGAACAAGAATTAGTCAAGGTAGATTTGAGCTCCAGGTATTTAGTATATAATTTCGAAATTGATTCCTATCATTCGATGACTGAATCTACCTTGAACAAATGCCAAAAATGGCAAACGAATAGAAGAGTATGCGAAGGTAATTGGCCTTGGAGCAATGCCAATGATAATGCTTGTGAAATAGCTCCTTTCCAACCAAAGGGTAATTCAAATTGCGTTTATAGGAAGATAGCAGAGACAAGGTCATTTGGGTCGAATTAGAAAGACAGGGTAGTTGGATCTTCAAAGTTCCAGTAAACACTAATGCTAGAATTCAATGTAGTAACTCAAATCAAGAACTAATTGATCTTCCGCAACAAGGAATTTAAACAATAATACATGTAAGAAGGAGTGGGCCAGCTGGCCTATTGAGGGGGCAGCGGAGATAAGCAACAGCAGTAATAACAGCAGCAGAGGAACAGCTGATTAGCAGCAACAGCAGTAGTAACAGCAGCAGCAACAGCAGTAATAACAGCAGCAGTGGAACAGCTGATTAGCAGCAACAGCAGTAGTAACAGCAGCAGCAACAGCAGTAGTAACAGCAGCAGCAACAGCAGTAGTAACAGCAGCAGATCAACAGCGGACAGAGAAGAAGAGGAACCGAGCGAAGCAGTGAAAAGGAGAGAACAGCAGCATACGGACGTGACTCAAGCAGCAGCAGAAAATCAGCAGAAATAAGCCGTAACATTAACAACTTTTGTAAGCACACATACCAGGCCACCGCGATAATAATACGAATAAACAATACTCTAAATAATATCTTACATTTGGGGGCTCAACCAGTCGCGTACTGCCTGTGTAAAGTGGAAAAAATCAAAAATTGTGTGTCTCATGTCTCAGAAGCCGGCAGCAGACGAAGCGAGACGAAAAAGCAAAAATTCGGTGAAAAAACTGCGCATTAGACTCTCAGAAGCCGCAAGCAGAGGAAGCGAGACAGCGAGTGGGTGAAAAGAAGAACCGAGAAAAAAGGGATGTTTCAAGCCGGCTGCCCACAAGAGTATTGCGCAGTAGAATTATAATGGAAAATACAAGTGGACCACCAGCCGGGAATATACAGCAAAACGAAGGCCCAAGTGGATCAGAAGAAAACAGGATCAATCGCCAGCAAAACGCGAACGAGGAAGCGATGAGGTCAACACTCCTAGAAGAAAACACACAGACGCTCCAACAGCTGGTTCAACTGCTCTCGATGAAAATAAATGCTGATGAAATAGACAAGAAAAATGATGCAAAGCTGGTAGTGGAAAATTTTGCCAAAATTATTCCAGAATTCAACGGAGAAAATATGTCGTGTCTGTACAGCAGTGGTTTATTAACTTTGAGCTAAACGCTGAAGCATACGGACTAAATGACAAACAAAAATACGTGCAAGCCCGAGCAAAAATGACAGGTACAGCCGCTCTTTTTCTCGAGTCCACAGCAGTGTATGAGTACGGCCAATTGCGTCACCAACTTTTACAGGAGTTCGAGTGTGAGCGTTTATGCAGTGCGCAAATTCACAATCAATTATCTATGCGAGTGAAGATTGCCGGAGAAAGTTTTCACGAATATATACTACAGATGAAACGCATTGCTGCACGTGGGACAACAGACACGGAGTCGGTGATTCGATACATCGTCGACGGACTGAATTTAAAAACGGATTATAAGTACACCTTGTATGGATGCAGCTCATACAAGCAGCTGCGAGAGAAGTACGAAATCTACGAAAGAACGCTCGCGGTTGATGGGGGTTTGGCCCCGAAACAAAAAGACTCACAGCCGTTCGGAAAGAAGTCCAATTTCACCAAATATGAAAGGAAGCAACACTGCTAGAATTGTGGATCCCAGGAGCATCTACGCAAGGATTGCCGAGCTGCATTAAAGTGTTTCCGCTGCAATCAGACTGGACACATGTCTAAGGATTGCCCGAGTGCTGCTGCCGTAAACGTTGCATACGAGGAAAAACGCCTGAAGTCTTTTAAAATTAACGACGTGCAAGTCAAGGGGCTCATAGACACCGGTGCAGATGTTTCCCTATTAAAGATGTCAGTGTTCGGCAAAATGAGTGGTATCCATCTGCAAGCCAGTTCGTCAACTTTGAGGGGACTTGGAAACAACATCACACGCTCCGCTGGGCAGTTTACGGCAGAAGTGGAGATCGACGGAATGCGACTGGCACACAAATTCCTTGCGGTGGCCGATCATGCCGTCGGATGCGAATTGTTGCTTCTACGTTCCTGTGGAAGAAAGCAGCAAAAAATATACGGCGTTCATAACGAAGGAAGGCCTATTTGAGTTCAACCGTGCGTCTTTCGGTTTTTGCAATTCGCCAGCAGTTTTCATCCGTTTTATAAGTTTTGTATTTCAAAACCTTATAAATGAAAACATTCTTGACCTGTACATGGACAATATCGTTATACACGCTGAAACCGCCGACGAATGCCTGGGAAAGCTGAAGAAGGTTTTTGATGCTGCAGCTATTCAGCTGAATTACCCTTTGGTTGGAAAGGAGCTATCTCACAAGCATTATCATTGGCATTGCTCCAAGGCCAATTACCTTCGCATACTCTTCTATTCTAACTTCTTCTATCTCTTCTATTTGCCATTTTTGGCATTTGTTCAAGGTAGCTTCAGTCATCGAATGATAGGAATCAATTTCGAAATTATATACTAAATACCTGGAGCTCAAATCTACCTTGACTAATTCTTGTTCATGCTCAACCGGCATTGGAATTATCCTAAACAAATGGGAATCTTCACGTTCAGAATTAATTTGTTATCAACAAAAATTCCTTTCGCTGTTAATAGGCTGTAAATTTCCTTCAATTCAGCAAGTTCCCGATGCCGAAAAACATAAAGGCTGTGCAGTCGTTTTTAGGATTAACTGGGTTTTTCCGTAAATTCATAAGAAACTATTCGCTAATCGCCAAACCACTGACCAATCTGCTGCGAAAAGATGTCCCATTTAAAATGAGTCTGGAGGAGCAGCAGGCGTTCGCTACATTAAAGGAAGCATTGGTGAAAGAGCCGGTCTTGAAACTTTACCGCAGGAATGCAAAAACCGAGATACACACTGATGCGTCAAAGGACGGGTTTGCAGCGGCGTTGTTACAATGGCACGAAGGACAATTGCATCCGATCTTATTCTGGAGTAAGAAAACCTCGGAGTCTGAAGCACGACAGCATAGCTATATACAGGAAGCCAAAGCAATTTTCCTAGCGTGCAAAAAATTTCGTCAGTACATACTTGGAACCAACTTTAAGCTCGTAACGGATTGCGCTGCTTTCAAGCAAACGTTAAGCAAGAAGGACGTTCCGCGGGAGGTAGCCCAATGGGTCCTGTACTTGCAGGACTACGACTTTGAAGTGGAACACAGACCAGGAGAACGGCTGAAGCATGTGGATTGCCTGAGTAGGTACCCAATTGATGTCATGATGGTATCTTCGGAAGTCACAGCAAGAATTAAGAAAGCCCAGCAGGAGGATACGATGATCAAAGCAGTTTCCGAAATTTTGAAAAGTTGAAAGCTGGTCTCGTATACAAAGTGGTGCAAGGCACGGACTTGCTGGCAATACCGAAGTCATTAGAAAAAGAAATAATAGCCGACGCTCACAACGCAGGACACTTTGCCGCTCAAAAAACAATGCATACCGTACAGCAGAGCTATTGGATTCCACTTCTGGAAGGAAAAGTAATGCAGATCATAGGAAACTGTATGAATCTACAACAAAATGCTTGGCAAAAAAGAGGGATTCCTGCATCAAATTGACAAAGGATCACAGCCGCTGTATACTATACACGTGGATCACCTTGGGCCTATGGATGCTACTTCAAAGCAGTACAAGTACATCTTCGCAATGGTTGATAGCTTCAGTAAGTTCGTATGGATGTATCCCACAACAACAACAGGAGCAGACGAAGTTCTCAAGAAGTTAAGGGAGTGGTCTGATGTATTTGGTAATCCGGCACGCATAGTAAGCGATCGTGGAGCAGCATTTACATCTTCAAGCTTTGAGGAGTTTGTCAAGGAAAAGAACATCGAACACATATGGAGCACCACATATTGACATATTGAACGCGTAAACCGATCTATTCTGAGCATCATTTCCAAATTGTCGTCGGAGGAACCTGGAAGATGGTATAAGTTCGTACCGCGAGTTCAGAGGGCTATTAACAGCACTGTTCATGTGTCTACAAAGCGTTGTCCATTTGAGCTGATGATCGGCGTAAAAATGCGTTGTGGACCGGATAGCGACATACTTCAGCCAATAGAAAAAGAGATGGTTGATAATTTTGAAGACGAGAGGCAAAAGATGCGACAAGAGGCAAAAGAAAATATTCAGCAGGCCCAGGACAGATACAAGGAACAATTCGATAAAAAGCGGAAATGCGAATACGGATACAAGGTCGGAGATCTCGTAGCCATACGTAGAACACAATTTGTAACCGGAAGAAAGATGGCCAGCGAATTCTTAGGACCATACGAAATAACCAACGTGAAACGAGGCGGACGCTATAATGTTCGGAAGGCAGCAGACGTCGAAGGACCAAGCAATACGACCACAAGCAATAATAACATGAAACTATGGAGCTTTTCTGTAGAAAACGAGGACGCATGGTCATCAGGGACTGATGACTAATCAGGATGACCGAGTGTAAGAAGGAGTGGGCCAGCTGGCCTATTGAGGGGCAGCGGAGATAAGCAACAGCAGTAATAACAGCAGCAGAGGAACAGCTGATTAGCAGCAACAGCAGTAGTAACAGCAGCAGCAACAGCAGTAATAACAGAAGCAGTGAAACAGCTGATTAACAGCAACAGCAGTAGTAACAGCAGCAGCAACAGCAGTAATAACAGAAGCAGTGGAACAGCTGATTAACAGCAACAGCAGTAGTAACAGCAGCAGCAACAGCAGTAGTAACAGCAGCAGATCAACAGCGGACAGAGAAGAAGAGGAACCGAGCGAAGCAGTGAGAAGGAGAGAACAGCAGCATACGGACGTGACTCAAGCAGCAGCAGAAAATCTGCAGAAATAAGCCGTAACATTAAGAACTTTTGTAAGCACACATACCAGGCCACCGCGATAATAATACGAATAAACAATACTCTAAATAATATCTTACATACATGGTTGTACTGTGCGAACCGATGATAAAATACTACTACCTCATCACAGTATTCAAACAGAAAGCTACGAGCCAATTTCATCCTTTTATATACATAAGTAATATAAGTAAAATACTAAAAATTTTTTGTAATACATTAACAGTACCATTAATTAACCATACAGAAGAAATGGATAAGTTAAGAAACGAAATAAAATTGTTAAAAGAAGGTCATCATGACTTAAAAGGACCTTAAGTTCCATCATGTATCTGGACATGCGGCCTTGATTATCGGAATCATAATAATGATAATATTAATAATCTATGCCATAAGAAGAATTAAAGTAGCACGAAGACTGCAAACGATAGCACTTCCCTACCCACTGTAATTGACTGTAAATGATTATCTGTACTTGTAATTATAGCTATAAAGAAAATGTACACAAAAAGGTTCACAAGAATCAAAATACAAAATAATGCCACTTTCGGCCCTTTGCAGAATGTTCAAACATGAACATATTATCGTCAATACAATGCCACTTTCGGCGCCTTGCAGATTGTTTAAACATAAATAGATTATTGTACACATTCACTCATGTAACTACACCGATCTCTAAAGAAATCACATAAAGTAGACAAGTTATGACTGCACTGGTGTAAACAGAGATCTGTAACCCATTAATACGACAACAAAACACAAGTGGAGAAAACACTTAACAAATGCGGTCCTAAAATAAAACTAATGTAAGCATGTACTCAAATAGACACCCTCAGTAAAGTGTATCCTCTGCGTAGGTCTAACGATAATTATAGACTACCAAATTGTACCTCCACCTCATTGTCAAATCACATATAAGGCTCTGATTTTAAGAATAAAATTTAGTTTGAATTTACAACTCAACTCGCAAATGTCTATACTTTTCTTTTAAGGTCTTAACACTAATGCCAAATACCAACACAAAAACCAGCAGAAACCATCAATAT
Organism: Drosophila miranda; assembly: GCF_003369915.1. Classification (NCBI taxonomy): domain Eukaryota; kingdom Metazoa; phylum Arthropoda; class Insecta; order Diptera; family Drosophilidae; genus Drosophila; species Drosophila miranda. The sequence continues at coordinate 23,083,329 of NW_022881614.1, forward strand.
CCACGAGCGACAAATGAAGACACACGACTCTTAGCCTTTCCAGGGCACTGCGAAAGCCGGGGAGCATTGAGGAGCATTATGGACACAGCCACATCTACATCTACAGCTAAGGCAAGCGAAGAGCTTCCCAGCAATTTCCTCAATTTCCCACCGAACATACACACCCATACAGCCGGCACACACACATACACACATAAGCAGGAAGGGGGTGCAGGCGGAAGAGCGAGTAGCAGACACGTAGACAACACTTATCGCTTGTTCGTTTCCGTTTGATTCGCTTCCTAATGTACCGTAGCGTTGACAAGAAGGCAACGCCTTGCCTAGCCCATTGCCCCTTGACCCTTGCCGTCACCCTTCCAACTCTTCTTGTTACTCTTATCCTTCCTGTCCCACTCCCACTCCCACTTACCCATAGACTGCAGAACCACAGTGGAGCAAAAGGGACAACCGGCATGCTTCTTGCCGATGAAATCCGATCCCCAATACCGATTGGTAAGATTTCCAAACTTGATTCTATCTTTTTCGAAGATAACCGATATTAAATAGCCTGTACCTAAGATTTAATCAGTTTGAGGCCACTTTGAACCACTGTACTAGGACGTGTCGGGACGGATGTGCGCCACGCAAATACTGTCGGCATTCATATCCTTCGACCCGAGCGGAAATGGGTTGGGGTAGGAGTGGGGTAAATGGCGTGCGGCAGTGGGGACAACTGTTGCATGTGTCTAGTTAAATAAGCACCACAGCTCCGGCACCGGCATCGGTACTGACACTTGCCCCCCACCCCAGCAATTGTGAAGTGTGGCTCATGCTGTTGCTGTTGCTGGTGCTTGGTGCTGCTGCTGCCCCTGAGGATGATCCGATCTGCGTCATAAGTGTTTATTTGTTGCAAAAAAAAAGCAGACGGGATAAAGCTGTGGGGCAACCTGCACCTGCACGCGATACGTGATAGTTAAAGTGTTCAATGAGCTTGTAAGGACACCCTCTATTTCTCTTGCTCTTCTATAATGCTTTTAATGGCATTTAAATATTGGATTGCATATCGGGATATACGTATGCATGGATCTGTGGGACGCGTGGGAATGCTCTGTGCTGTGTTCGCTTAATCCCAGCGATTGAAAGAATTCAAGTGAAAAGAAGGAAGGCTGCATTTAGCCCCCCTCCATGCAGCTCAATGAAAATAGATTCCTCTGCAAAGGAACTCGATAAGTTTACTCTTTGAATGTTGTTGCAACTGTTGCTAGTCGGAGACCTAATTAACAGTTCTCCCATTTTCCTGAGAACTCTATTTAGAGACATCAACAATTCTGAGAAACGTCTGGTGTAGTTGGTTGGCCTATATATCACTTAAAAAGGTTAATTGGGGACAATAATTTAACCTATGAGGAAATGGCAACTCTATTATGTCAAATTGAAGCGGTACTAAATTCACGCCCTTTGTATACAGCTACAAATGATATTGACGATCTGGATGTATTAACACCAGGTCATTTTATAATTGGAAGGCCAATATTAGGCCAATATTCAGAGGAAAAAATCGGGAATCTGGATAGATGGAGATTAATTCAGAAAATGAAAAGAGAATTTTGGATTAAATGGAAAGAAGATTATTTGCACACACTGCAACAAAGAAATAAATGGAAAATAGGAATGCAGAATATTAAAACAGGACAGATTGTATTAATAAAAGATGAAACCCGTCACCCAGCTAGATGGCCCTTGGGAAAAATAGAAGAAATACATAAAGGTAGGGACGATAGAGTCAGAGTAGTAACTATAAAACATCAAGACGGGTTGATAAAACGACCTATAACTAAAATTTGTCCATTAGCTGGAATTGAGTCAGAAGAGCAAGACTCAGGAATGACTCCAAAAGAGACCAGAAGTACGCGTAGTAGACTTCGAATGTCCAAGCTAGGACTGATGGCAGCATTGTTAATGCTTGTGTTATGTTGCCAAGTGTCAAATGCAAACCTTGCTGCTAGAGGAACGGCGAAGTAGTCAATTGAAAAAATGAACAGTTCCACTTCGATATATTTGGACCCGATGGGGGACGTTGAAATAGTCGCCTCATCCTGGGATTTAATTGTTTATTATATCATGGAATGGAATATTATGAGATAATGGACGCCGAAGATAGGGAAACGTTGGAAGGAAATATGAACAATTTATTAGAAAACCAACATAACCTAGATGATTTAATTAAAAAACAAACATCGGTGGTAGAGTCAACGGTAAATAATCTCAAAAGAACTACCGAGGAAATAAATTTGAACTTTAGAAGTATGAGCGCTAGAGTAGAAAACATAACAGAAGCATTAAAGGAAAGTTTCTATGTGTACAAAGAATCTATAAATTTCTTTATGGTAACAAAGCAACTAAGCTCCTTGATTGAAGAGTGCGATAAAATTCAATCAGCAGTTATAGATCTACTGATAGATATTAATCATGGTAGACTAAATCCAAATATTTTAAAACCTATACAATTAAAGGGAGAAATAGCTAAAATATAATATAAGTTATTAGAAACATTGGTGCTTCCAGGAAAAAGAACAGGAACAGAATTGAAGGAAATTTACAGCCTATTAACAGCGAAAGGAATTTTTGTTGATAACAAATTAATTCTGAACGTGAAGATTCCCATTTGTTTAGGATAATTCCAATGCCGGTTGAGCATGAACAAGAATTAGTCAAGGTAGATTTGAGCTCCAGGTATTTAGTATATAATTTCGAAATTGATTCCTATCATTCGATGACTGAAGCTACCTTGAACAAATGCCAAAAATGGCAAACAGAAGAGATAGAAGAAGTTAGAATAGAAGAGTATGCGAAGGTAATTGGCCTTGGAGCAATGCCAATGATAATGCTTGTGAGATAGCTCCTTTCCAACCAAAGGGTAATTCAAATTGCGTTTATAGGAAGATAGCAGAGACAAGGTCATTTTGGGTCGAATGAGAAAGACAGGGTAGTTGGATCTTCAAAGTTCCAGTAAACACTAATGCTAGAATTCAATGTAGTAACTCAAATCAAGAACTAATTGATCTTCCGCAACAAGGAATTTAAACAATAATACATGTAAGAAGGAGTGGGCCAGCTGGCCTATTGAGGGGGCAGCGGAGATAAGCAACAGCAGTAATAACAGCAGCAGAGGAACAGCTGATTAGCAGCAACAGCAGTAGTAACAGCAGCAGCAACAGCAGTAATAACAGCAGCAGTGGAACAGCTGATTAGCAGCAACAGCAGTAGTAACAGCAGCAGCAACAGCAGTAGTAACAGCAGCAGCAACAGCAGTAGTAACAGCAGCAGATCAACAGCGGACAGAGAAGAAGAGGAACCGAGCGAAGCAGTGAAAAGGAGAGAACAGCAGCATACGGACGTGACTCAAGCAGCAGCAGAAAATCAGCAGAAATAAGCCGTAACATTAACAACTTTTGTAAGCACACATACCAGGCCACCGCGATAATAATACGAATAAACAATACTCTAAATAATATCTTACATTTGGGGGCTCAACCAGTCGCGTACTGCCTGTGTAAAGTGGAAAAAATCAAAAATTGTGTGTCTCATGTCTCAGAAGCCGGCAGCAGACGAAGCGAGACGAAAAAGCAAAAATTCGGTGAAAAAACTGCGCATTAGACTCTCAGAAGCCGCAAGCAGAGGAAGCGAGACAGCGAGTGGGTGAAAAGAAGAACCGAGAAAAAAGGGATGTTTCAAGCCGGCTGCCCACAAGAGTATTGCGCAGTAGAATTATAATGGAAAATACAAGTGGACCACCAGCCGGGAATATACAGCAAAACGAAGGCCCAAGTGGATCAGAAGAAAACAGGATCAATCGCCAGCAAAACGCGAACGAGGAAGCGATGAAGTCAACACTCCTAGAAGAAAACACACAGACGCTCCAACAGCTGGTTCAACTGCTCTCGATGAAAATAAATGCTGATGAAATAGACAAGAAAAATGATGCAAAGCTGGTAGTGGAAAATTTTGCCAAAATTATTCCAGAATTCAACGGAGAAAATATGTCGTGTCTGTACAGCAGTGGTTTATTAACTTCGAGCTAAACGCTGAAGCATACGGACAAAATGACAAACAAAAATACGTGCAAGCCCGAGCAAAAATGACAGGTACAGCCGCTCTTTTTCTCGAGTCCACAGCAGTGTATGAGTACGGCCAATTGCGTCACCAACTTTTACAGGAGTTCGAGTGTGAGCGTTTATGCAGTGCGCAAATTCACAATCAATTATCTATGCGAGTGAAGATTGCCGGAGAAAGTTTTCACGAATATATACTACAGATGAAACGCATTGCTGCACGTGGGACAACAGACACGGAGTCGGTGATTCGATACATCGTCGACGGACTGAATTTAAAAACGGATTATAAGTACACCTTGTATGGATGCAGCTCATACAAGCAGCTGCGAGAGAAGTACGAAATCTACGAAAGAACGCTCGCGGTTGATGGGGGTTTGGCCCCGAAACAAAAAGACTCACAGCCGTTCGGAAAGAAGTCAAATTTCACCAAATATGAAAGGAAGCAACACTGCTAGAATTGTGGATCCCAGGAGCATCTACGCAAGGATTGCCGAGCTGCATTAAAGTGTTTCCGCTGAAATTAGACTGGACACATGTCTAAGGATTGCCCGAGTGCTGCTGCCGTAAACGTTGCATACGAGGAAAAACGCCTGAAGTCTCTTAAAATTAACGACGTGTAAGTCAAGGGGCTCATAGACACCGGTGCAGATGTTTCCCTATTAAAGATGTCAGTGTTCGGCAAAATGAGTGGTATCCATCTGCAAGCCAGTTCGTCAACTTTGAGGGGACTTGGAAACAACATCACACGCTCCGCTGGGCAGTTTACGGCAGAAGTGGAGATCGACGGAATGCGACTGGCACACAAATTCCTTGCGGTGGCCGATCATGCCGTCGGATGCGAATTGTTGCTTGGACACGACTTTATATCCAAGTTCACAATGACATCAACGCCAGGAGGATATAAGTTTTCTCCCCTGCCGGGGGAGGAAACTGAGGACACCAAACAGATAAGTATTTACAACGTGGTCGAAGCAAATACTGACATAAACATTCCATCGCAGTTCAGAGATGCCGTCCAATCAATGATTCAGAACTTTACTGAAAAGAAGCAGACTGCAGTGTGCCCGATCATGCTGAAGATCGTACCGGACGAGAAAATAGCGCCGTTTCGACATTCGACACGTTGTCAAGCAGCAGATCGATGAATGGGCCAACGCTGGGATAATACGACGCTCATCATCAAATTTCGCCAGTCGGACTGTAATTGTCAAGAAAAAGGATTGGAGCAGCCGGGTCTGCGTGGACTATCGTCAGTTGAACAAGATGGTCTTGAAAGATTGCTTTCCCGTTCCAATCGTTGAAGAGGTGCTGGAAAAACTGGAAAATGCTAAGGTGTTCACCATCATGGACTTAGAAAATGGGTTTTTCCACGTTCCTGTGGAAGAAAGCAGCAAAAAATATACGGCGTTCATAACGAAGGAAGGCCTATTTGAGTTCAACCGTGCGCCTTTCGGTTTTTGCAATTCGCCAGCAGTTTTCATCCGTTTTATAAGTTTTGTATTTCAAAACCTTATAAATGAAAACATTCTTGACCTGTACGATATCGTTATACACGCTGAAACCGCCGACGAATGCCTGGGAAAGCTGAAGAAGGTTTTTGATGCTGCAGCTGAATACGGGCTGAAGATGAAGTGGAAGAAGTGCCGATTTCTGCAGTCGACCATTACATTTTTGGGTCATCAAGTTGGAGGAAAGGAAATCAAGCCTGGATTGGAGAAAACCAAAGCCGTCAGCAAGTTCCCGATGCCGAAAAACATAAAGGCTGTGCAGTCGTTTTTAGGATTAACTGGGTTTTTCCGTAAATTCATAAGAAACTATTCGCTAATCGCCAAACCACTGACCAATCTGCTGCGAAAAGATGTCCCATTTAAAATGAGTCTGGAGGAGCAGCAGGCGTTCGCTACATTAAAGGAAGCATTGGTGAAAGAGCCGGTCTTGAAACTTTATCGCAGGAATGCAAAAACCGAGATACACACTGATGCGTCAAAGGACGGGTTTGCAGCGGCGTTGTTACAATGGCACGAAGGACAATTGCATCCGATCTTATTCTGGAGTAAGAAAACCTCGGAGTCTGAAGCACGACAGCATAGCTATATACAGGAAGCCAAAGCAATTTTCCTAGCGTGCAAAAAATTTCGTCAGTACATACTTGGAACCAACTTTAAGCTCTTAACGGATTGCGCTGCTTTCAAGCAAACGTTAAGCAAGAAGGACGTTCCGCGGGAGGTAGCCCAATGGGTCCTGTACTTGCAGGACTACGACTTTGAAGTGGAACACAGACCAGGAGAACGGCTGAAGCATATGGATTGCCTGAGTAGGTACCCAATTGATGTCATGATGGTATCTTCGGAAGTCACAGCAAGAATTAAGAAAGCCCAGCAGGAGGATACGATGATCAAAGCAGTTTCCGAAATTTTGAAAAGTTGAAAGCTGGTCTCGTATACAAAGTGGTGCAAGGCACGGACTTGCTGGCAATACCGAAGTCATTAGAAAAAGAAATAATAACCGACGCTCACAACGCAGGACACTTTGCCGCTCAAAAAACAATGCATACCGTACAGCAGAGCTATTGGATTCCACATCTGGAAGGAAAAGTAATGCAGATCATAGGAAACTGTATGAATCTACAACAAAAAGCTTGGCAAAAAAGAGGGATTCCTGCATCAAATTGACAAAGGATCACAGCCGCTGTATACTATACACGTGGATCACCTTGGGCCTATGGATGCTACTTCAAAGCAGCACAAGTACATCTTCGCAATGGTTGATAGCTTCAGTAAGTTCGTATGGATGTATCCCACAACAACAACAGGAGCAGACGAAGTTCTTAAGAAGTTAAGGGAGTGGTCTGATGTATTTGGTAATCCGGCACGCATAGTAAGCGATCGTGGAGCAGCATTTACATCTTCAAGCTTTGAGGAGTTTGTCAAGGAAAAGAACATCGAACACATATGGAGCACCACAGGGGTACCAAGAGGAAAAGGACATATTGAACGCGTAAACCGATCTATTCTGAGCATCATTTCCAAATTGTCGTCGGAGGAACCTGGAAGATGGTATAAGTTCGTACCGCGAGTTCAGAGGGCTATTAACAGCACTGTTCATGTGTCTACAAAGCGTTGTCCATTTGAGCTGATGATCGGGGTAAAAATGCGTTGTGGACCGGATAGCGACATACTTCAGCCAATAGAAAAAGAGAAGGTTGATAATTTTGAAGACGAGAGGCAAAAGATGCGACAAGAGGCAAAAGAAAATATTCAGCAGGCCCAGGACAGATACAAGGAACAATTCGATAAAAAGCGGAAATGCGAATACGGATACAAGGTCGGAGATCTCGTAGCCATACGTAGAACACAATTTGTACCCGGAAGAAAGATGGCCAGCGAATTCTTAGGACCATACGAAATAACCAACGTGAAACGAGGCGGACGCTATAATGTTCGGAAGGCAGCAGACGTCGAAGGACCAAGCAATACGACCACAAGCAATGATAACATGAAACTATGGAGCTTTTCTGTGGAAAACGAGGACGCATGGTCATCAGACTGATGACTAATCAGGATGACCGAGTGTAAGAAGGAGTGGGCCAGCTGGCCTATTGAGGGGGCAGCGGAGATAAGCAACAGCAGTAATAACAGCAGCAGAGGAACAGCTGATTAGCAGCAACAGCAGTAGTAACAGCAGCAGCAACAGCAGTAATAACAGAAGCAGTGAAACAGCTGATTAACAGCAACAGCAGTAGTAACAGCAGCAGCAACAGCAGTAGTAACAGCAGCAGATCAACAGCGGACAGAGAAGAAGAGGAACCGAGCGAAGCAGTGAGAAGGAGAGAACAGCAGCATACGGACGTGACTCAAGCATCAGCAGAAAATCTTCAGAAATAAGCCGTAACATTAAGAACTTTTGTAAGCACACATACCAGGCCACCGCGATAATAATACGAATAAACAATACTCTAAATAATATCTTACATACATGGTTGTACTGTGCGAACCGATGATAAAATACTAGTACCTCATCACAGTATTCAAACAGAAAGCTACGAGCCAATTTCATCCTTTTATATAAGTAATATAAGTAAAATACCAAAAATTGTTTGTAATCCATTAACAGTACCATTAATTAACCATACAGAAGAAATGGATAAGTTAAGAAACGAAATAAAATTGTTAAAAGAAGGTCATCATGACTTAAAAGGACCTTAAGTTCCATCATGTATCTGGACATGCGGCCTTGATTATCGGAATCATAATAATGATAATATTAATAATCTATGCCATAAGAAGAATTAAAGTAGCACGAAGACTGCAAACGATAGCACTTCCCTACCCACTGTAATTGACTGTAAATGATTATCTGTACTTGTAATTATAGCTATAAAGAAAATGTACACAAAAAGGTTCACAAGAATCAAAATACAAAATAATGCCACTTTCGGCCCTTTGCAGAATGTTCAAACATGAACATATTATCGTCAATACAATGCCACTTTCGGCCCCTTGCAGATTGTTTAAACATAAATAGATTATTGTACACATTCACTCATGTAACAACACCGATCTCTAAAGAAATCACATAAAGTAGACAAGTTATGACTGCACTGGTGTAAACAGAGATCTGTAACCCATTAATACGACAACAAAACACAAGTGGAGAAAACACTTAACAAATGCGGTCCTAAAATAAAACTAATGTAAGCATGTACTCAAATAGACACCCTCAGTAAAGTGTATCCTCTGCGTAGGTCTAACGATAATTATAGACTACCAAATTGTACCTCCTACCTCATTGTCAAATCACATATAAGGCTCTGATTTTAAGAATAAAATTTAGTTTGAATTTACAACTCAACTCGCAAATGTCTATACTTTTCTTTTAAGGTCTTAACACTAATGCCAAATACCAACACAAAAACCAGCAGAAACCATCAATATCCACGAGCGACAAATGAAGACACACGACTCTTAGCCTTTCCAGGGCACTGCGAAAGCCGGGGAGCATTGAGGAGCATTATGGACACAGCCACATCTACATCTACAGCTAAGGCAAGCGAAGAGCTTCCCAGCAATTTCCTCAATTTCCCACCGAACATACACACCCATACAGCCGGCACACACACATACACACATAAGCAGGAAGGGGCTGCAGGCGGAAGAGCGAGTAGCAGACACGTAGACAACACTTATCGCTTGTTCGTTTCCGTTTGATTCGCTTCCTAATGTACCGTAGCGTTGACAAGAAGGCAACTCCTTGCCTAGCCCATTGCCCCTTGACCCTTGCCGTCACCCTTCCAACTCTTCTTGTTACTCTTATCCTTCCTGTCCCACTCCCACTCCCACTTACCCATAGACTGCAGAACCACAGTGGAGCAAAAGGGAAAAACGGCATGCTTCTTGCCGATGAAATCCGATCCCCAATACCGATTGGTAAGATTTCCAAACTTGATTCTATCTTTTTCGAAGATAACCGATATCAAATAGCCTGTACCTAAGATTTAATCAGTTTGAGGCCACTTTGAACCACTGTACTAGGACGTGTCGGGACGGATGTGCGCCACGCAAATACTGTCGGCATTCATATCCTTCGACCCGAGCGGAAATGAGTTGGGGTAGGAGTGGGGTAAATGGCGTGCGGCAGTGGGGACAACTGTTGCATGTGTCTAGTTAAATAAGCACCACAGCTCCGGCACCGGCATCGGTACTGACACTTGCCCCCCAACCCCTGCAATTGTGAAGTGTGGCTCATGCTGTTGCTGTTGCTGGTGCTTGGTGCTGCTGCTGCCCCTGAGGATGATCCGATCTGCGTCATAAGTGTTTATTTGTTGCAAGCAAACAGCAGACGGGATAAAGCTGTGGGGCAACCTGCACCTGCACGCGATACGTGATAGTTAAAGTGTTCAATGAGCTTGTAAGGACACCCTCTATTTCTCTTGCTCTTCTATAATGCTTTTAATGGCATTTAAATATTGGATTGCATATCGGGATATACGTATGCATGGATCTGTGGGACGCGTGGGAATGCTCTGTGCTGTGTTCGCTTAATCCCAGCGATTGAAAGAATTCAAGTGAAAAGAATGAAGGCTGCATTTAGCCCACCTCCATGCAGCTCAATGAAAATAGATTCCTCTGCAAAGGAACTCGATAAGTTTACTCTTTGAATGTTGTTGCAACTGTTGCTAGTCGGAGACCTAATTAATAGAGCTCCCATTTTCCTGAGAACTCTATTTAGAGACATCAACAATTCTGAGAAACGTCTGGTGTAGTTGGTTGGCCTATATATCACTTAAAAAGGTTAATTGGGGACAATAATTTAACCTATGAGGAAATGGCAACTCTATTATGTCAAATTGAAGCGGTACTAAATTCACGCCCTTTGTATACAGCTACAAATGATATTGACGATCTGGATGTATTAACACCAGGTCATTTTATAATTGGAAGGCCAATATTAGGCCAATTTTCAGAGGAAAAAATCGGGAATCTGGATAGATAGAGATTAATTCAGAACATGAAAAGAGAATTTTGGATTAAATGGAAAGAAGATTATTTGCACACACTGCAACAAAGAAATAAATGGAAAATAGGAATGCAGAATATTAAAACAGGACAGATTGTATTAATAAAAGATGAAACCCGTCACCCAGCTAGATGGCCCTTGGGAAAAATAGAAGAAATACATAAAGGTAGGGACGATAGAGTCAGAGTAGTAACTATAAAACATCAAGACGGGTTGATAAAACGACCTATAACCAAAATTTGTCCATTAGCTGGAATTGAGTCAGAAGAGCAAGACTCAGGAATGACTCCAAAAGAGACCAGAAGTACGCGTAGTAGACTTCGAATGTCCAAGCTAGGACTGATGGCAGCATTGTTAATGCTTGTGTTATGTTGCCAAGTGTCAAATGCAAACCTTGCTGCTAGAAGAACGGCGAAGTGGTCAATTGAAAAAATGAACAGTTCCACTTCGATATATTTGGACCCGATGGGGGACGTTGAAATAGTCGCCTCATCCTGGGATTTAATTGTTTATTATAACATGGAAAAAATATTTCCGTATTTCCAAATGATAAAAAACGGGAAAGAATTGATTGGGAAAATGAGAGTTGTGTGTGGTAAACTTTATACTTTTGAAGATCAATGCAATAATGTCTTAGATAATACGGAAAGACAAATTGCAGACCTGGAGGAAAATAATAAACTTTTCATGACTCAGGATAATAAAAGAAAGAAGCGAGCACCATTTGAGTTTATGGGCTCACTTTATCATATATTATTTGGGATAATGGACGCCGAAGATAGGGAAACGTTGGAAGGAAATATGAAAAATTTATTAGAAAACCAACATAACCTAGATGATTTAATTAAAAAACAAACATCGGTGGTAGAGTCAACGGTAAATATTCTCAAAAGAACTACCGAGGAAATAAATTTGAACTTTAGAAGTATGAGCGCTAGAGTAGAAAACATAACAGAAGCATTAAAGGAAAGTTTATATGTGTACAAAGAATCTATAAATTTCTTTATGGTAACAAAGCAACTAAGCTCCTTGATTGAAGAGTGCGATAAAATTCAATCAGCAGTTATAGATCTACTGATAGATATTAATCATGGTAGACTAAATCCAAATATTTTAAAACCTATACAATTAAAGGGAGAAATAGCTAAAATATAAGATAAGTTATTAGAAACATTGGTGCTTCCAGGAAAAAGAACAGGAACAGAATTGAAGGAAATTTACAGCCTATTAACAGCGAAAGGAATTTTTGTTGATAACAAATTAATTCTGAACGTGAAGATTCCCATTTGTTTAGGATAATTCCAATGCCGGTTGAGCATGAACAAGAATTAGTCAAGGTAGATTTGAGCTCCAGGTATTTAGTATATACTTTCGAAATTGATTCCTATCATTCGATGACTGAAGCTACCTTGAACAAATGCCAAAAATGGCAAATAGAAGAGATAGAAGAAGTTAGAATAGAAGAGTATGCGAAGGTAATTGGCCTTGGAGCAATGCCAATGATAATGCTTGTGAGATAGCTCCTTTCCAACCAAAGGGTAATTCTAATTGCGTTTATAGGAAGATAGCAGAGACAAGGTCATTTTGGGTCGAATGAGAAAGACAGGGTAGTTGGATCTTCAAAGTTCCAGTAAACACTAATTCTAGAATTCAATGTAGTAACTCAAATCAAGAACTAATTGATCTTCCGCAACAAGGAATTTAAACAATAATACATGTAAGAAGGAGTGGGCCAGCTGGCCTATTGAGGGGGCAGCGGAGACAAGCAACAGCAGTAATAACAGCAGCAGAGGAACAGCTGATTAGCAGCAACAGCAGTAGTAACAGCAGCAGCAACAGCAGTAATAACAGCAGCAGTGGAACAGCTGATTAGCAGCAACAGCAGTAGTAACAGCAGCAGCAACAGCAGTAGTAACAGCAGCAGCAACAGCAGTAGTAACAGCAGCAGATCAACAGCGGACAGAGAAGAAGAGGAACCGAGCGAAGCAGTGAAAAGGAGAGAACAGCAGCATACGGACGTGACTCAAGCAGCAGCAGAAAATCAGCAGAAATAAGCCGTAACATTAAGAACTTTTGTAAGCACACATACCAGGCCACCGCGATAATAATACGAATAAACAATACTCTAAATAATATCTTACATTTGGGGGCTCAACCAGTCGCGTACTGCCTGTGTAAAGTGGAAAAAATCAAAAATTGTGTGTCTCATGTCTCAGAAGCCGGCAGCAGACGAAGCGAGACGGAAAAGCAAAAATTCGGTGCAAAAAAACTGCGCATTAGACTCTCAGAAGCCGCAAGCAGAGGAAGCGAGACAGCGAGTGGGTGAAAAGAAGAACCGAGAAAAAAGGGTTGTTTCAAGCCGGCTTCCCACAAGAGTATTGCGCAGTAGAATTATAATGGAAAATACAAGTGGACCACCAGCCGGGAATATACAGCAAAACGAAGGCCCAAGTGGATCAGAAGAAAACAGGATCAATCGCCAGCAAAACGCGAACGAGGAAGCGATGAGGTCAACACTCCTAGAAGAAAACACACAGACGCTCCAACAGCTGGTTCAACTGCACTCGATGAAAATAAATGCTGATGAAATAGACAAGAAAAATGATGCAAAGCTGGTAGTGGAAAATTTTGCCAAAATTATTCCAGAATTCAACGGAGAAAATATGTCGTGTCTGTACAGCAGTGGTTTATTAACTTCGAGCTAAACGCTGAAGCATACGGACTAAATGACAAACAAAATTACGTGCAAGCCCGAGCAAAAATGACAGGTACAGCCGCTCTTTTTCTCGAGTCCACAGCAGTGTATGAGTACGGCCAATTGCGTCACCAACTTTTACAGGAGTTCGAGTGTGAGCGTTTATGCAGTGCGCAAATTCACAATCAATTGTCTATGCGAGTGAAGATTGCCGGAGAAAGTTTTCACGAATATATACTACAGATGAAACGCATTGCTGCACGTGGGACAACAGACACGGAGTCGGTGATTCGATACATCGTCGACGGACTGAATTTAAAAACGGATTATAAGTACACCTTGTATGGATGCAGCTCATACAAGCAGCTGCGAGAGAAGTACGAAATCTACGAAAGAACGCTCGCGGTTGATGGGGGTTTGGCCCCGAAACAAAAAGACTCACAGCCGTTCGGAAAGAAGTTCAATTTCACCAAATATGAAAGGAAGCAACACTGCTAGAATTGTGGATCCCAGGAGCATCTACGCAAGGATTGCCGAGCTGCATTAAAGTGTTTCCGCTGCAATCAGACTGGACACATGTCTAAGGATTGCCCGAGTGCTGCTGCCGTAAACGTTGCATACGAGGAAAAACGCCTGAAGTCTTTTAAAATTAACGACGTGCAAGTCAAGGGGCTCATAGACACCGGTGCAGATGTTTCCCTATTAAAGATGTCAGTGTTCGGCAAAATGAGTGGTATCCATCTGCAAGCCAGTTCGTCAACTTTGAGGGGACTTGGAAACAACATCACACGCTCCGCTGGGCAGTTTACGGCAGAAGTGGAGATCGACGGAATGCGACTGGCACACAAATTCCTTGCGGTGGCCGATAATGCCGTCGGATGCGAATTGTTGCTTGGACACGACTTTATATCCAAGTTCACAATGACATCAACGCCAGGAGGATATAAGTTTTCTCCCCTGCCGGGGGAGGAGACTGAGGACACCAAACAGATAAGTATTTACAACGGGGTCGAAGCAAATACTGACATAAACATTCCATCGCAGTTCAGAGATGCCGTCCAATCAATGATTCAGGACTTTACTGAAAAGAAGCAGACTGCAGTGTGCCCGATCATGCTGAAGATCGTACCGGACGAGAAAATAGCGCCGTTTCGACATTCGCCAAGTCGAGTGGCCATCAGCGAAGCCGACGTTGTCAAGCAGCAGATCGATGAATGGGCCAACGCTGGGATAATACGACGCTCATCATCAAATTTCGCCAGTCGGACTGTAATTGTCAAGAAAAAGGATTGGAGCAGCCGGGTCTGCGTGGACTATCGTCAGTTGAACAAGATGGTCTTGAAAGATTGCTTTCCCGTTCCAATCGTTGAAGAGGTGCTGGAAAAACTGGAAAATGCTAAGGTGTTCACCATCATGGACTTAGAAAATGGGTTTTTCCACGTTCCTGTGGAAGAAAGCAGCAAAAAATATACGGCGTTCATAACCAAGGAAGGCCTATTTGAGTTCAACCGTGCGCCTTTCGGTTTTTGCAATTCGCCAGCAGTTTTCATCCGTTTTATAAGTTTTGTATTTCAAAACCTTAAAAATGAAAACATTCTTGACCTGTACATGGACGATATCGTTACGGATACGATGATCAAAGCAGTTTCCGAAATTTTAAAAAGTAAACCATATGACAACTTTAAGTTGAAAGCTGGTCTTGTATACAAAGTGGTGCAAGGCACGGACTTGCTGGCAATACCGAAGTCATTAGAAAAAGAAATAATACCCGACGCTCACAACGCAGGACACTTTGCCGCTCAAAAAACAATGCATACCGTACAGCAGAGCTATTGTATTCCACATCTGGAAGGAAAAGTAATGCAGATCATAGGAAACTGTATGAATCTACAACAAAAAGCTTGGCAAAAAAGAGGGATTCCTGCATCAAATTGACAAAGGATCACAGCCGCTGTATACTATACACGTGGATCACCTTGGGCCTATGGATGCTACTTCAAAGCAGTACAAGTACATCTTCGCAATGGTTGATAGCTTCAGTAAGTTCGTATGGATGTATCCCACAACAACAACAGGAGCAGACGAAGTTCTCAAGAAGTTAAGGGAGTGGTCTGATGTATTTGGTAATCCGGCACGCATAGTAAGCGATCGTGGAGCAGCATTTACATCTTCAAGCTTTGAGGAGTTTGTCAAGGAAAAGAACATCGAACACATATGGAGCACCACAGGGGTACCAAGAGGAAAAGGACATATTGAACGCGTAAACCGATCTATTCTGAGCATCATTTCCAAATTGTCGTCGGAGGAACCTGGAAGATGGTATAAGTTCGTACCGCGAGTTCAGAGGGCTATTAACAGCACTGTTCATGTGTCTACAAAGCGTTGTCCATTTGAGCTGATGATCGGGGTAAAAATGCGTTGTGGACCGGATAGCGACATACTTCAGCCAATAGAAAAAGAGATGGTTGATAATTTTGAAGACGAGAGGCAAAAGATGCGACAAGAGGCAAAAGAAAATATTCAGCAGGCCCAGGACAGATACAAGGAACAATTCGATAAAAAGCGGAAATGCGAATACGGATACAAGGTCGGAGATCTCGTAGCCATACGTAGAACACAATTTGTAACCGGAAGAAAGATGGCCAGCGAATTCTTAGGACCATACGAAATAACCAACGTGAAACGAGGCGGACGCTATAATGTTCGGAAGGCAGCAGACGTCGAAGGACCAAGCAATACGACCACAAGCAATGATAACATGAAACTATGGAGCTTTTCTGTGGAAAACGAGGACGCATGGTCATCAGACTGATGACTAATCAGGATGACCGAGTGTAAGAAGGAGTGGGCCAGCTGGCCTATTGAGGGGGCAGCGGAGATAAGCAACAGCAGTAATAACAGCAGCAGAGGAACAGCTGATTAGCAGCAACAGCAGTAGTAACAGCAGCAGCAACAGCAGTAATAACAGAAGCAGTGAAACAGCTGATTAACAGCAACAGCAGTAGTAACAGCAGCAGCAACAGCAGTAGTAACAGCAGCAGATCAACAGCGGACAGAGAAGAAGAGGAACCGAGCGAAGCAGTGAGAAGGAGAGAACAGCAGCATACGGACGTGACTCAAGCAGCAGCAGAAAATCTTCAGAAATAAGCCGTAACATTAAGAACTTTTGTAAGCACAAATCCCAGGCCACCGCGATAATAATACGAATAAACAATACTCTAAATAATATCTTACATACATGGTTGTACTGTGCGAACCGATGATAAAATACTAGTACCTCATCACAGTATTCAAACAGAAAGCTACGAGCCAATTTCATCCTTTTATATAAGTAATATAAGTAAAATACCAAAAATTGTTTGTAATCCATTAACAGTACCATTAATTAACCATACAGAAGAAATGGATAAGTTAAGAAACGAAATAAAATTGTTAAAAGAAGGTCATCATGACTTAAAAGGACCTTAAGTTCCATCATGTATCTGGACATGCGGCCTTGATTATCGGAATCATAATAATGATAATATTAATAATCTATGCCATAAGAAGAATTAAAGTAGCACGAAGACTGCAAACGATAGCACTTCCCTACCCACTGTAATTGACTGTAAATGATTATCTGTACTTGTAATTATAGCTATAAAGAAAATGTACACAAAAAGGTTCACAGGATATACGTATGCATGGATCTGTGGGATGCGTGGGAATGCTCTGTGGTGTGTTCGCTTAATCCCAGCGATTGAAAGAATTCAAGTGAAAAGAATGAAGGCTGCATTTAGCCCACCTTCATGCAGCTCAATGAAAATAGATTCCTCTGCAAAGGAACTCGATAAGTTTACTCTTTGAATGTTGTTGCAACTGTTGCTAGTCGGAGACCTAATTAATAGAGCTCCCATTTTCCTGAGAACTCTATTTAGAGACATCAACAATTCTGAGAAACGTCTGGTGTAGTTGGTTGGCACTATATCATGGGATTTCTTGGAATTATTTTTCATACAAATTAGAGTGAAAAGTACAGTACATGTGTCCAGGTTTTTTGATTACAAATGTACCCTTATTTTCACGACACAAAAAAGAGGTCTGAAAATTCGTTGCTTTTTTATAGGAAACCAGCTGAAAATATTGCACGAATTAATTGAAATATCGCAGAAAACTGAAGTGTTTGATGACAGGACTAGCAAAGCAAACATCATAGGTTATATTGCTTCGTGGCCCATTTCTTAAATTCCATGGCCTCGTGCTGTTAAATGCGTGAAAACGACCCATTTTCGTTCATAAATTGTAATAGAAATGGCGCATATGCAAACAGTGGCAGTGGCAGTGGCAGGCAGCTGATAGCAGGGCCTGTGGATGGCTGAGCGTGTATAAATACACGTTGCGCATACGCTATGTTAGCAAAGGAATAAAACAGAGCCAGAAGGAGGTACTGAAACTGAAATAGAAACAAACAAACAAAACACGGAGTAGGTACATACATTTGTATACACATAAGAATGAAGCGATTTCGCCTCGTTATGGAACACTCATCAACTGCACCTTTGAACAACAACCACTCGAACACCCACCCACACACACAGCCAGAGCGGGGAGGTGAGGCGAAGAAAAGGAGGAGCTTCCCCCTTTTTGGGACTACATCTGCCGATAAGGAGGGTCGGAGGGTCAGCACGGCGGTTGGACAAAAGTTATGGCAGAAAAACAAACTTGACGCAATTATACTTTGCGTAACATGATCTCAATCAACACCAAAACGGGCAGAGCAGCGCTTAGCCCCCGACCAGAACCCCTTCACCATGGCTGCCAATGCCGTTGATGTCGAGGCCAATACCGCCGACACCGTGGCCACCTTTGAGAGTAAGACCCAGGACCCAGAACCCAGGACCAGGACCAGGACAGTAACAATAGCCAGGAATAGCAGCTCCGCAGAGCATTATATATATATGTACATATATATCGAATATAGTATATGCGTGTAGAGGTGTGCCCCTGTGAGAGTGTTTGTTAGCGTAACAAGCGTGTAAACAACAGGACGGCAGCCGTAAGAGGAGAAGGCGCGCAGGAGCTACTCGAAACGCGCTACTGTGACCGCCTCAAACTCTTCCTGCATCAGTCAGCCACCCAGTGGCAGTCAATGCCGCCCCTTTGACTTGCCTGCCGACAACAGTTGCTCTTTGATGCCGCACCGGCAGTGTCTAGGTCCTGCTCCTGTTTCTTTTGGCTGGGAGTCAGGTGTTCTTTTAGCTTTTCCTATGCGTTTGCAGCTCATTTAATACGTGTCGGCTGCCCCGTGCCTGGCAACCAGATTTAAGCACAAAAGAAGCATTACGCGCCGCAATAAGCCGCAGGCCAACAGTAAAAGGAGAAAAATTGACAGAAAGGGGTTGGAAGGGGCTTATTAAACGTACATACATACATATATATAAGTATATATACAGTACGAGTGTTTATACTGTAAATCTGTATTAATTTGGGGGAGCATTCACTCCGGCTCTCGCTCGTTAAACGGCGATTAAGCAGAGCCCCCAACGGACTCTCCTTTGATGACTTTGAAGTCTCTTAAAAGTCAATTAGAGCGAATAGAGCGGCGCCGGCTATTGGCAGGGGGAGGTGTGGTGTCACAGAAGGGTAAGAGGCAGAAGTTTCGGGCGGGCTCAAGTTCAGTAGGTATGGATGTGGATGGTTCGGAAAGTGTAAGTTGGACACTTGACAGTTTTAAGCTGCCATCTACCATTTTCCGTCTGCCATCGGGCTTCTGCAATGGCCCGCCGTTTGCCATTTACCATTTTCCATTTGAAATTTGCACTCTGTAATTCACATTGATTGCAACTCTTAGCAAAGTTTAAGTACACAAATTAGTCTATGCAATGAAATTAATACCGGCTGGGGGTTGTTGGTTGGGGTAGGGAGGTTGGTGTTCTGGGAGGTCTGCGAGGACGAAGTGATACTCGTGGCTAAAAAGCCGGCTCGACTCGACTCGACTGGGATCCCAGACCAACTTTACCACAAAAACAGGCGGGCAAATACGGAAGGAAGCAGAGCAGAGAAGGTAGAAGGTAGAAGAAGGAGCAGAGGCAGCAGCAGCACGGCCAGGAGCTACTGGTAGGAAGTCAGGAAGGAAGCACCAGAACAAGCAATCCCCGGTCAGCCCCAGAAGTAGCAGCAGCAGCTGGAAAAGCAGTCACGGAGACCCCTTCAACTGCTCCGGGCAGTCAATAACAGCAAAATTAAACCGTACCAGAACATACATATGTACATAAGAGTACACACACACACACACGCACACCCATGCCCCGCCCCCAAACATTTGTATGTCTACCCATCGTTGGGCACCGTCCATATGTTTCGACTTTTTACGAAATTAATTTTACTTAAAGCACATGACCCCCAAGGGGCTGTAGAAGCAGTCCCAGTCGTCTGATATTGAATACTGTATGCATTTGAATTGCATAGAAAGGATTTCGGATTTCACAGACTGCAATTGGATATTTCTGCATACGAAAGTTTTGCTCTCTCTGGAAAAGTTTGACAATCTCCGGCAGCAAATGATGAGTTATGGGGGAGCTACAGGCCAAGATGATGGCACGCAAAACAGATACTTTCTTATGGCCAGCAGCAATCGGAGATTAGCATGAAAACTGCAAGCATATCGGAGAAACACTCCAGAAACAGTCAGCAATGTCTGCAGTCCCTATAACTTTTCAGTTACCAATATTAATTATTTATTCGTAGTCTAGTTTCTCTCGTAATTTATTATTTTGTTCGGCCATTTGCCTGTGCCTGTGCCTGTACCTGTCTCTGTCCTTGTCCCTGCCCCTGGCAATATGACAAGTGGTCGCTGAGGACCCCCGGCTAGCCGCTTCTTGTACATGGCCAAACACTGATAGCCTTTTAATTTAGCGCAAATTACGCAAAATCAACACCAGAAGGCGGCAGGGTGACCACTGATTGAGGAGGGGGCTTGCATGCGCATGAAGTCATAATCAAGAGGAGCTTGAGAGCATCAGAGCCTCAGACTTTGCTACCCGAATAAAAAGGGAATTTTCAAGTGTCTTTTTGAATTATTGATCCTGCCGTCTGTCCCACAGTCGTCGCTCAGCGCATCGTGGAAATTGATGCCAGCCCTGCGTCCTAGCGTCCATAAGTTGCCGAAAGAAGGAAGCATTTTCTGGACGCGGCCGGTCTCCATTATGCAAAGTGCGCGTAATAAGTCGCAAAGTAGCTTGCCTCCTCCCGGGGTTAGGAGGAGGCACTGGATGGGGTTGTCCGCTGCTGACGTGCGTGGTCATTAATGTTGATCGAACCCGGGGAAACGTGGAGTTCTAAATTTCTACCACTTTTTTTCGTACCACTTACTCGTGCGGCCCCCTTTGTTATAAAGAAGAGAGTTTATTTAAATGTTTGCAAATGGCGAGGTTCGCCTGGGTATGCATGCTACCCAGTACTATATGGAACTATATGAAGAGCACGGAGTACACCCGTGTTGCGGCACGAGTGGAGACGATTGGTGCTTGGGTTATGCTTGTTGACTTAAGTGATGAAAATTCTCTGTTTGCTGGGTGTGTGTGTGTGTCGGTCGGTTGAGGCATCCAATCCTCATTTACGGCAGGGGTGGGTACTGGTCGATTTGTTCCGGGGGAGGCTTGCGCAAGCCAAGTTAATTTTCAAATAACAACCGAGACGAAAGTAGATGGACAGCACGGGACGGGACAGGGCAGGACAGGGAAAGGAGTGTAAAGAAGGAAAATATGCGAACCAAACGAAATGAACTGTTAAGTGCTGATGGAGCTGGAGGAGGGGGATTGAAATGGCCGAGATGATGTTGGGTTGTAGCTATTATCTATGGCCGGACAACAGCAGAAGAAGGAGAAGAAAAACCAGCAGCAGCAGCCTCATGGAATACTGCTCAAAAGGATTGCACATTGCAGACTTAATATAATTGAATTTGTCATTTACCCAAGGCACACGGGCAATTGCAAAAGAGCAGAGAAGCAAAGCAAAGATTCAGTGGTGAACAGAGGACAGGGAGGTTGCTTAATCAGTACTCACCTGAGCCAATGGCGCTTGGTGATGCTTGTGTGACAGCATATGGCGTCGTATTGATCCGCTATCCACACAATCAGTATGATGTAAAAGGCCGTTGTAGTGTCATTAAAGAGCTCCGACATGATGGCCTCCATTCCTGCAACGAACAGTACAGTACACACATCACGTTAAATGTCAAATCACATTAGCATCACATTTTCGTATAGCCACACCTACGAGCGCCAGGATAACGGTCAGCAGCGGAGCAATGGGAAACCTAGCAGAGACATTGTACTCCAGCATTGGCAGCAGATCCACTAAGAAAAGGAAACGTAATGTCTTTAGCATCAAGGACGAGCATTTTCTTACGAGAGTAATTACCTATAACACCACAACGGACCTTCTACAGGTCCAAGTGAGCTTGGGAGGGTTCCATCACTCCCCCAGGCTACCGCCTGAACCTAATTACCTATAAAAACAAAGATCTGATGATGCGAGTACCGAAGAAGCATGGAAACGGAGAAAGTCTAAAGAGAAGAATACAAAAGTTAGTCAGAGAGTCTAGCCAATACTCTGTATTACTCTCGTCTGCTTACAAACAACAACATCACAGAAAAGGCAGCTGGATAGCTGCTCCAGGCAGCCCACCACATGGACACAAAACGATAGTGCTCGCCCGTGATCACATTACGCAAATAGCCCTTGTTCTCCTCCTTTTCCGCTATGGTGCGCACCGACGCCATCAGTAGGTCATCGTAGCTGCAAAAGAATGGGGAAATCATTTGGAAAATTCCTTCCAAAAAAGAACTATAGATTGTTTAGGGCTTACCCTAGCAGACGCTTGAGCAGGTAACGTGTTAATTTATCACCGAAACACTCGTTCGTATTGGGATCTAATTGCACTGTGAGCACAGGTATTTGCAGCCGCTTGCGGGTGGCCGATGAGAGGCGCAGGTGTCCATATTCCAGCGAATACTCGACAATGTATTTCTCATCTACGGATGGAAAATGCAACTCATGATGAGATTTTTAAATTAGATAATCCAATTTCTGATTGCTCACCATCATCGTCTTCGTTTTTTAGCTGTATTGCATTGGGGTGATCGTAGGTGTCCAGTATGTTGATGGCATCGAAATAGTAGTACAGGGTCTCGTTGCTGTAGGCAACGGTTGGGCGAACAGGCAAGCCCAGCTTTCGCAGGATCGCCTCATAGCCTTTTAGTCTATTGTAGTTATCCAGAGTCTGAGGGCCCACGTCATAGTAACTGCAACAGAGAACGTTTGTTCACACACAACTGATTTAGGTAACTTTTTGGATGCTCTTACTATGAATCTTTTAGGGAACGCACAACATGCTGATCTTGCTTGATACTCTGCCAAATGACTCGTTTTTCCGCCAGGCGGGGAATAATCTCCACTCTGCAATTAACTCAAAAGTTAGCACAGCAGAAAGAGATGAAGGTTAGCGTGCGCTAAGGACTTGCCTGATGACACCTTCTCGCGGCCAGTTCGGCACCTCCTGCAGACAGGTGCAGGGATTCTTGATGAAGGCATTGTGCACATAGACGAGGGTGAAAAAGAACACCAGTGCTTTGGCCAGAAGCAAGTACTCGATGGTTAGCTGAACCTTCCTGCAAAATAACATGGGAATCAGCATAGGTGCACCTACTCCGATAACCAGATAAGGGGCAATGACTCTTACCTTGGCACCAACTCCGCATAGGCGGCCGCCGCCCGAAAGTAGAACGCATGGAATAGCCTATCACGCATGTTCATCACATTGTTCTGGAATTTAAACAGCGAAAGTTCACAGATAAGCGATTTTTTTTTAAAGCACTTCGTATGCATGTGTAAAAAGTACCTGTCCAGCGCCGCCCCAGGCCGCGATTACGCGCGTTGGCGTTCCCATTTCCATTCGGGTTCCCGTTGATGTTATTGATTTCATTGGCAACGGCGATTGGATCGGCTGCGTTCTCGGGCAGCACCGCGGCCATGACTCCTCAGGGTCTGATCTTGCGAGAGGGGTCGACTGTTAAGAGTAACTTCCGTGTCTTGTCCGGGCCGTGGCTTCCGCAATCTCTGATTTCGGGCCGAAAATAACTCCGCTGTGTTGTTGCTGTTCTTGGTCGTGTTGTTGTGTTTTCTGCTTGGCTTAATTTTTTTTCTGTGGTGTGTCGTCGATAGTCGATAGTATCGACTGGATAGTAGAGCTGCGCGCCTAAGTTTAAAAGTGAATGAGTGACGAGGATATAATTGCAGTCCAGTGGAATAAATAATGTAAGGAAGTACTTATTAGAAAGCGAATATACCTTAAAAACTCTTGGGAATCGTAAAATATTTGTTTTGATATATTTTCCAGGCAGGCGGATAATCGCTATCGATAACTAAATGTTCCATGGTTCATGGTTCCAAACGAAATCAGTTCCGACAATTGCGCGCTCAAAAGCGAAATTCAAATATCAAAGCCCAGAATTTAAATGCCGGGTAGAGTCGCTTTTTATTTTTATTTTCTGCAAACCAATGTACGAAATTAAATGTCTCGATGCTTCGATCTCCATTCCATCATACAAATAAGCTACATTGAATGTCGTTTAATTTTGTTTTACATTGATTGGTGGTTGTGATTTCTTTATTCATGTTACGCATTTGTTTTCTATAGTTCTCATAGTCATATATATAGTTACGCAAATTTATTTTGATGTGTATATAACTACATACGTGGATATTATCCTTTTAAGCTATAAAATCATACTCATAAGATGAGAATGAAAACGATTTCTCTTCTTTCTGCTCTATGCTTTTGTTTTACGTTACTTTGTTTCGTCTCTCATTCTTTGAACTGTTATAAATGTTTCCACAGGCTATTTGGATTGGATTAGTTCTGTTTCGCATTTTTTGTTAAAAATTTCGCTATTGGATTGTTAAATTGCTGTTTTTTTACTCTTTTGGTTTTTTTTTCTTTAGCTAGTTTTGTTTTTGTTTTTTTTTTTTTGTTTTTTTAGTTCTTTGTTCTGTTGTTATGTATGTATGTATATTGTATCTTGTATGGTAGTATAAATTGTTAAAAATCGGTCACATATGTAGAGTGTTTCAATTCTTGTTCAGCTTGTGTGTGTGTGTGTTAGTGTTCTTACGTATGGCTTAAGATTCTTTGGTGTCTTTTTATTAGTATCTTACGATTGGTTTTATATAAAAGTTACTTAGGCAGGCGTGTTTGTCTGTGTTCGTGTCGTTGTCTCTCCCTCTGTGTGTGTGTGTGTTGCTTATGTGCCGACTTACATCTAATACACGCTACACATTTATTAACTTACCATTTAATATGTTCCTCTACTACTCCGTTCTTTGATTCGTTCGTTTCGTGTTTTGACAGGATCTTCCAAGAAGCGCCAAATAGTACAGAATGTACTATGTAATACAGTTCATAGTTTTGGTTTTAGCTACAGCAATGCGAAAAACGAAAGTGTTGCCAATATGCATTTGCACGCGTGTGTGTGTAATTTTAGTGTCTACAGCAGTGTGGTGTGGTGTGGGGTTTGTGTGTGTGTTGTACAAAAAAGACGGCAGCTCTGCATGTAAAGCGTAACGGTTCAACACACTAAAGTATCGCTATCGATATTCGGTAATCGTAATTGTTAATTGTTCCTTAAATGGACCTCCGGCATGATCGTACATACCGTTTTGTTAAACTACGATTCTCCGCACACGGTTGATATATCATATTCTATATGATTTTACTCTCCTTTCGATATAAATCCTCTTTGCTAAAGGTATATATAAACTATTCCATTCTGAAGTATTGACAGTCACAGGCTCTATACGAAGCATGCATGCCCTTTGCTTGTTTTTTTTTTTTGTATTTCCTTTGCTCATTAAATATATATCTATATGTATGTATGCTATTGTATATACTCAATACGTTTGTATATAATATGTATGTAGTATGTTTTCCACTCTAGATTTAGTTTCGATACTCCTCATCTCGTCTCATCTCCTATCTTCTCATATCCTCTCCTCTTCTCTTGGTGTAAAAAAATGCTCTACCCTCAACCTCTCTCTAAACTTCTGTTTTGTTTTTAAAATCGTATTTTTGTACAAACACAAATCGACAAAGGACATTTGTGTAATTAACATAACATTTAAACTATTCGATATAAAAAGTCTTGAGGCGTTAGTGCAGTGTTTCATAGTAGGCCTGTCTCCACGTTGTGCTCCGTTCCCAGGGTGCTCGGGTCAAAGTTCAGCTTCATCTCGCCAGCCAACACGATCTCCGATATGCAGCCCACGATGCCGCTGTAGTAGACCCGATGCGAGAAGTATGCCACATCCGGCATTCCACCTAAAGTACAAAAATAAATTTAGTATTGATTCAAATAGTCTCAAAGAGTGGATATTACTTCCATCCATATCCCAATACATACCAACATATAGACCCGTATCCGTGTTTAGTTGACGCAGTTTCCCAGGTGCTCGCTGCGTGGACGTTTTGCGGCCATCGACCTCAAGATAGCCCTCCTGTGAGTTCCTGCAAAAGGGGATAATCATCGGTAATCTATTTACTTACAGATCAATCATGTTGTCCGTACCTTATGGCTCGCACACGATGCCACAGGCCATCGCTGACCTTGGTGCCATTGAAGAGAATGTCCACCTCACCAGAGCCCAAATCATAGCGGAAGTGCAAGTATCTGGTGAAAATTTGAATGATAAAGTGGTATTCGGTGGATCCTCGGAGGATCGGTACTAACCCCTTTTCAATGCCCAGCGACAAATAGTCGTCGTGCTCATCCGTCGTTCCCTGGCGTCCCGTCCAGAGTATGACGCCGTTCTCTGAATGCGTCTTGATGCGCAGATTAAGATCAATGTTGTAGCTGATAATCTGGCTCATAGTGTCCGCATCGTTGTAGTGGAAATAGCTGTCGGCGCCGGCGAAGCAGGCCCCAAAGTTCTTGCGCACTCCTTGCACCTGCGACTGGTGCTCCGCTGACAGGTCGAACTTCTTCAGAAGGCTCCAGTCCGTGTGGGTCTGTGGTGTGGTGGAAGCATAGGTATCCAGATGAACTTCCAGCTCTGAATGTAGCACAGGCGATAGCAGTTCATCGTCATCGTTGTAATCCTCATTGTACTGCGCTGTCTCGCTGGAGGAAGCCCCGCTGGGTGCAGCCTGTACTTCGGGCTCCGCCTTTTTGTGGTTGCTGTGCGTGTTCGAGTTGGACATGATGCGCTTCATGTCCTCGTTCAGCTGCTTCCGCTGATATTCTTCGGTCCCGTCCGAGGCGTCGAACAGGGACTCATAAAAGACAAAGGCATTGCTGTCGTCCTCGCCCGACGGGCTCGGACTATCCTGGCTGCCCTGGCTGCTGGTTGCCATGGCATTGGGGAACTCCTGCTTTTGCAGACTGGCCACCCAGTCATTGTTGTCTTCGAATGTGAGGATGTCGCTGTCCGGGTTCGTCTGGAAACTTTCATAGTGGGTGGGCAGGCGGCTCGATTTGTGAGCAAAGGCTGCGTTTGGCTTCTGGTGGTGCTCGTGCTTGCTCACTTGATGCTTGCTCGAGTGCTTGGCCATGGTTAGAGCTGCAGTTGGGGGAGGATTTGCGGAAGGAGAAGGAGTTTGCGGCTTTCTCTTCTCTAGCGTCAGCTGCTGTGGCTGCTCCTGCTGCTGCTGCACAAAGCGGAATATGATATCATCTTCGATTTTCTCATTGCTTAGGGCCCCTGCTGGGGCTGTGGCTTTATCATCCGTCACCCGTGGGGCTGTGGCGTGGGGCTTGGCTGTGGTTGTGCTTGTGCTTGTGGTGGTAGTGATAGGGGTGGTGCCAGGTGGCTTATGCAAATTCTTGCGCTTCTTCGAGTGCTTCTTGTGCGCCAGGAATGAGACCTTCTTGGCCACGGCCTCCTCTGTGTCTCCGTCTACGTCTCCACCCTTATTGTGCTTGGTCTCGAGGACCTTGGACTTGTGGAGAGCCGGTAGCAGTTCTGGCGGCACTTCGGCGGCCTTATTACAGCGCTCGTTGTAGATGCTGCAGCGGCACTCGTAGCTCTCCATCTGCGGCACGCACTCCGCCAGGGGTCCGCACGGTCGGGCCACACAGGCGTGGGGGCAGTTGCCAATGTTGCTGCCCCCCAGTGCCTCGGACACAATGCCCAGCGAGTGGCCATTGATATCAATCTGTGTCGCAAAGAAAAGGGTACATTAGAGTATGGCTGCTGGATATCCAAGCTCACTTACCCTCTGAATGCATCCCACAAAGAAAGGCTTGTACTTGAGGTCCAGCGGCAGCCGGTCGACGTGGTTAACACCGCCCACAAAGAGATTCTGCTCCAGGGACAAGTGCCAGAATCCATTGGAGGAGATGGTCATGACCTCCTGGTGCTGATCGAACTGTGGAAAAACGAGCCAGGGTATAGAAGCCATAATTTGATGGGGATTTTCCTAGCCTTTACCTTGAGCACAACCAAACGAGCAGTTCGAGAGATCTTGATCGTATGCCACTGGCCCATGCTGAGAGAGTACTCACTCCTGCAAGGAGAACACCAAAGAATGAGTAACTGATGGAGACTAGGCATAATCTCTCTTACCGGACTACGGCAGGTCCACTTCCTAGGTCGAAGGCAAACTCCACAAAGCCATCGTTCAGATACAGGGCAATGAAGTCGCCTCGCTGCTTTGGACCCGAATACAGGATGAGGCTATCCGCCTGTTCGGGCTTCAGGATCACCTTCAGCTCCAGCCAGATCAGCGCGCTGTCACCCAGCGGCGCATAGCGAAGGAATGACGACCCATTGAAGGCGGGAACCTATTATAATAGTTTGCATTAGAACACCCACAAAGAAAGCCATTAATCGATGAAGCTCACCTGCAGATCCATGCGAATCTCGCAAAGGTCTCCGACGTATCCAATGGGACACAGACAGACGGCTCCCTGATCCGAGGGCAGGCACTTGCCACCATGCTGGCAGGGATAGCGCACACACTTGTCCGTCGAGCAGTCCTCTGTGTTGTTTACAGACAATGAGTTTAACAAAACAACCCCAAAATGACTGTAGAACACTCACGTATATCGAAGCCATTGGTGACGTCGCCCAGCGGATTCTCGGTGAACTTGTAGTCATGCTCGTTGGCCACAAAGCGTCGAATGCAGCCGGAGAATCCGTCGGCCAGTGGCAGGCGCTTGGCCAGGCCCGTGATATTCCCAATGCCACCCAGGAAGACAGGCTCACGGAAGGTGATGCGCGAGAATAGGCCCTGGCAAATAATTAACTCAATAAGAAAGGAACTTCAGGGAGGTGGCTTGCCCCACTCACATTGGATCTGCCCTGGACCTTGGTACCATGATTGAGCACCAGCCAGGCATCCCAGCGATGGCGATAGATGATCACCGAGTTCCATTCGTTCAACATGATGGTCTCCCGGGATCGGACGCTGCCCACGCCAGAGCCGCAGTCGAACCAGAACTCCACGAATCCCTTATTAAGCAGCAGGGCCATGAAATCCCCAGTAAGATCATCGCGTTCTCCGCTCAGCAATATGATGCCGTCAAAGGACTCTGGACGGAACTCCAGGCGCAGCTGGACGTGCTTGTAAGCCCCGTGAAGTGCGGCAAATGCCAGCCAGGAGCGCTTGGCAAAGCGCGGCACATGTGCCCGTATATCTAAGGGGCGAAAAACAGCCGATATTAGCTTCATATCACATCGCCCATACAACATGTATCTCTCACCTTCCTGGCAGCCAATGCCCGTCTTGCCAAAGGGACACAGGCAGCGGGAGCTGGCTGCGGTTGCCTCCAATGCACAGATGCCATCGGATCCACAATCTAGATTGCAGCTGGAACTGCTGTTGGAGATGGCATGGAATGGAATGAGTCATTCAAATATGAAATGTGGTCGCCGCAGCAACTCACAACGTTCCCCCTCGTTCTAATTAGTTTAATGAGGATTCCCTTTCCTGTACCCACCTGCTGGTGCTGGTGGCAATCGCTGGCGCTGGATCTGCTCCTGTAACTCCTCCCATTTCTACATCCGTTCCTGATATGTTGTTCCGATTGATGTATACCCTTGTGATATGCATTTGAACCTTGCTGTTGCTGTTGGTCCTGCGGTTCTTGTTCGAGTTATTGTTATTATTGTTCTTGTTATAGTTCTTGTTCGTATTGCTTGTCGGCTGATATGTTTGCGATTTGCTGTTGCTATTGGTGTTGCTGTTGCGTCTTAAGTTTAATTGATTATTGTTGACATCGTCGTAGATTGACATCATGTCGGACTTGTAGTTATAGTAGTCATCCCCACCATTCGCACCATTGCTCTCCCCATAATCCACATCCAGTTGATTCTGGCTGCTGCCCCTCGCTGTCATGGGGGGGACTGGGGCTCCTGTTGTGGTGGTGCTTGCGGTGGTGGTTTTAGGCGCTGCGGTGGTACTGATTGTGGATGTGCTTGCCGTGCTGGCCGCTCTAAAATCGGCCACATCCGGCTCCGGGCCATCGCCCTCCGAATTGAAATTGATGCTCTCCGCTGATATGTAATAATCGTTTGAATTGACTTTTTGTTGCTGCTGCTGCTCCTGCTCCTGCTCCTGCAACCTCGACCTGGAGTCATCGCCCTCGCTGTAGTCGTAGCTATCGCCATCGGAGTCGGACTCATCTTCTCCGTTCCCATTGCCCCTGGTCCCTGTGGCACCGGGGCCAGCTGCACCGGCATACGCCCCCTGGGACATCAGTTTGCTGTCATCGTTGGACAGCTTTGCACTGAACGAGGCTCCCTTCTGATAGAGGACATCCTCGTCGGACTTGCCGTGACCATCGGATCCATTTCCTGTCGAATTAATAACTGCAAAGCGGAGAAAAAACAGCGAAAATGGAAAAGGTTTAAGGTCATATAACTCGCAATTTAAATTAGTTTTTAACAGGAGCAGAAAAATATAGAACTATGAAAGAGTCGCCTAGCTGAATACCTTTCAAAGTATTTTCAATTGAATCTATTATTATAAAAGCTGTTGAAAATCATAGAACAAAAGAAATACTATAAAAGAGCTGTATGCCTTTAAAAAAAAGTTGAATTTATTATTAATTTTAAAACTATTCTGGCTATAGGAAGTTTTTGTATGAAATGGGAGGAGAGCGTTCCATAACTTTGCTGCCGGATACTCCTCTTCAGACACGCAATTGCGAAACAAATTGAATTGTATTACAAAACTCAAAAATTCCCCAACTGTCAAATGCAGATATAAAGTCGTGTATAGGTTTCCTCTTCTAAAATTAAACCTAGTATTTTACTAGTATTTCACAGCTCATGGTTTATATATTTATTTGATGTCCTGCAGCTGGTGTGTTGTAGCAAAACACCCAAATATTGAATGGAAAATACACATCAGGAGAGAGACGAGCTACAGGATATGCAGCAAGCAACAATATCAATATAGGAATGGCCGGATGAGCAATTCCAAAATAATAATTCACCGACGTAAATGAATAAATGTAAATAATAACAAAGGTTGCAAAGGCCTAGCTCGACACCCATCCCGATTCGATGCCATTTGCCATCTATTACAGGCCGATTCCCGGACAATAACTGAAATTCCAAATCAATTTGGTGCTTTGGGGTTTCGGGATTTCGGGGGATGAGGTCCCTCAACGCACCTTGACAGCTGTAACCGTTCTTGTTCAGCTCGTAGCCCTCGATGCAGTCGCACTCGTACATCCCGTCGTGGATCTCATAGCAGAGCTGATCGCAGGGACTGGTGTGGCCGCAGTGACCTGTGAAGGGAGGAAGAAGGGGAAGAGGAGCCATTAGCATTTTGGGTGAGGTGAGGCGTAATCCACATAGATGTATGATAGGGAGGGGCGTGTTTCTAGTCGAGCCGAGTCCAGTTCATAATTTCACTCCATTTTAGTTCGAGTTGAGTGTCCTGCGTGTCCAGGTCCAGGTCTGGGGCTGTCCGGATAGATGGGTGGATGGGTGGGTCTTCTCTGGGTGTGACCGACGTGTCCGCAATAAATTCTAATAAGCTTTAAGGACTTTGGGGCTGGTCTGGTCTGGTCTGGGTATCCTGCTTCTGGTTTCTTGTAGAGACATACGCTTTTGGTAATTTACTGCCTGGCACTGCTAACATTTCGAGCACAGTCCGGGGCCTGTGTCCTACCTTCCGCCAGCACTCCAACTGTTGAGCACTGCCCGACCACCACACACACACACAAGGTCTTAATGACTACTTAAATAACTAGGATGGTGTTTTCCATCGTTTTCCATAGATATTTGAGCCGAAGAAAGGTTTGGGCTCTATGTTCGATTGTCATTCGAATGCAAATTTTGTGTAAATGCATTTCACTTGACACCGAAAAATGTGCCGCCACATCTCTCTGAGGCGGAAAGAAAAGTATAACATTACTGGCATTACGCATACGCTCGAGGGGCCCGCCACTTACGTCATACATTGTATTAAATGGAACGAACTGGCACAAACACACACACACCCACAACCCGTTCCAAAGTAGTGGAGAAAGAGAAGCAGCTAAAGATGGAGACGGAAGACACGAACACGTCAGCTACTCTGTTAAAGTTCCATCAGGAAAGCCAGTGGCATGAGGCATGGGGCATGGGACATGGGACAATTGAAATCGAAGTGTCAGCATCAGAATCAGCATACACATCATCCCATCAGCTCCACCTTCGGCCCATCAACTGTTGATGTCGTTCCCCAAACGTGAGTGAAAAATCGTCAAACAGAATTCCCATTGCATAACTAGCACATCACATACAGATCTCTCCCTTTCTATTCTTCTGCGAGTGTGCATGTATGTATGTCTGCCTCAACCGCACGCATAATTAAGTTGCTCATTAATGTCAAAGGCATCGGTTATGGTCACACAATAGGGTGACGCTTATTGATATATCAGGGCGCAGTGCCCTCCACTTCAATTGAAATTCCAATACGAAATACCAGAATTTCCGCTATTATACACCTGCATGACAGAGGGAAAGGGGAAGAGGACAAACGGAATCAAATGTCATACGCACCTTGAAAGGCCGCCTCCTCTGGCTCCACAATGGCACTGACAGTGGCGCTGGCCGTTGAGAGGAGGAGGAGCCACACGAACCCCGTTCGATAATGATGATGTTGACGCTTTGAAGTGGACATGGTTCTCTTGCTCTTCTCCCTAGGGCTCGGTTGCTAGTGGTATTGGTAATGGTCCACAGGTGTGCTCAATGGCTCGCAATGCCTGATATGTACTCCTCTTTTTTTGTGGCGATGTGGTGGAATGAAATGGGTCGCTCCTCAGTTCAGTGGTAAAGTTCTCCTGTCGGTAGAGTCCCAGTTTCGATTCTGATTCTGATGCCGATTCCGACTTTGGCCATCAGCCAGCGGCGAGCATTGAGCGTGCATACGTCTTGGCGTTGAATATGCGACTGTTGCTCGGCCTCTTCTGCTGCTGCTGACCTGGAAAATACGCACATACAATTAAACGGGCGACACAAGCGCGCAATTAGTAAACGTAGCCATGGCAACGCCGCCACAACAAATAGACAAAGCCCCTTAATTTCCGTGTGGCATCAAACCCCAAGCAGTCCTGCACACAATGCCCCATTCACCAAAACCCACCAGTCATATCAACGTCCCCTCTTAGTGGCGTGCCACCTGACGTCCTACCTTAAACCAAATATATTTACTGTTGGGCCAAGAAATTAGAAATCAATATGTCGACAATTTGGCAGAATATGTGCCCATACCCGTACCTATCCAAGTCCACAAGCCGATGGACGCAGTCGTACTCGATCTTTTGTGGAAAAATCGAAATCAGAAATGGATAGACTTTGGGGTTTTAGGGATTTTATTCTATTCAGCCAATTGAAAATTGAAATGTCAGGTGCCCGAGATGAGAAGAATATGCGGTGATATGCACTTAAGCCGTGACACACGTAAGGACGGACCTAGTTCTTCCTTCTCTCTACCTCTAGCTACCTCCATATCTTTCGCTGCTTCAGAGGAGTGTGTAGCATACTTACTGGGGCAACCATTGCAGCCGCACCATGAAACCGTTCTACACTCTGCTGCGTGCTCATCTGCTACTGCCTTCTCTTTTTCTATGTTTTTGCTGTTGTTTTATTTATATATACGCTATGCTACTCAACTGGGGCATGCCACTCTGAGTGGCGCGACGAAAGACAGAGCGAGAGAAAAACCTAAGCCTCCGATAATTCGCTGCAAACTGAGTTTGGGTTGTTTCACAGAGATACGTATGTTTATTTGATACTGGGGACTTAATAGTATTATTATTAAATAGCAGGCAATGCGAGCGAGACCGGCAGAATTCTGCTTCAAAAGCTGTGCTTTTAAATCATTGTGTCTCCCCTCTACTCATGCACATACATATACTCGTACATATGTGAACAAAAAGCTCACAAGTGATACGCTAGCATTGGGATCCGTTTGTGGCAATGAAAGTATCATTTATGAAAGCTCCCAAACGGATCGGTTGCGAGACTTTTTCGGTATTTATATTTGTTGCGAGCCTTGGGCAAAAGGCACGTTTGTTGGTTTGCTGGGTATATGTCTAGTTTAGAATTCACTCGGGGATCGTCAACCGTTCCACCCCGTTGGATGTTACTTTCTCCCATCAATCGTTGTGGCAGCCAATTATGTACTATATTTTGTATGCCAATTTTCATATGCCCTGCGCTTTTAAGTCGTGCGGACGGCCCTGGACCGCGCTTAACTTTAGTCTCTCTATTTTTTATATTTTTCCTCTAGTTGATGCGTGTGCCAGTGTCTGTGTGTCTGCCTCGTTGCCTCTGCGAGTGTGCTTCTGTTTGCGTGTGTGTGTGTGTGTGCAGGATGAGGGCTGTTGCCGTGGTAATGGACTCTTTGGTTGTGCGTGCAAAAAAAGTTTTCCGTTTATTTTTTACAAGTTCCTGTTGGGGCTAAAAAACCCATTCCGTAACTGTCTCAACTTGGGATTTATTCATTTTTTTTTTTCGAGCCCCACCAAATGTTGCCGTATTCGTTTTATACCGATTTTTCCACCTTGGCTATTTACGCCGCCAGACTCGAACACACTCAAACTACTACTCGCACGCAGGCATTTAGACAAACGTACGTATAGACCTGTTCAGCAGAGGTTGACATACTACTCGTATCCCCATATCCCATGCTCGCCCTTCTTTTTGTGGCCACCCTCCCACTCTCTCTCTCTCTCTGTCTATGCTTTATATATGTACATATGTCGTATTTCTTTCATTGGGGATTTCATTCTTACTCTACTTTTTCTTACTTTCCGCTTTGTTGTATTCCTTTTTCCTTTTATGCTTTTTATACCCGAAACTCAAAATGAGTATTGGGGTATATTAGATTTGTGGTAAAAGTGGATGTGTGTAACGTCCAGAAGGAATCGTTTCCGACCCCATAAAGTATATATATTCTTGATCAGCATCAATAGCCGAGTCGATTGAGCCCTGTCTGTCTGTCCGTCCGTCCGGCTGTCCGTCTGTCCGTCCCCTTCAGCGCCTAGTGCTCAAAGACTATAAGAGCAAAAGCAACGATGTTTTGGATCCAGACTTCTGTGATATGTCACTGCTACAAAAATATTTCAAAACTTCGCACCGCCCACTTCCGCCCCCACAAAGGACGAAAATCTGTGGCATCCACAATTTTAAAGATATGAGAAAACCAAAAACGTAGAATTGTAGAGAATGACCATATCTTTAAGACTGCGGAATCTGAATTGGATCGTATTATTATTATAGCCAGCATCAAGAAAACAATTTCATTTTTTCTCGCCCTGTCTCTCTCTATCACACACGTAGCATAGGCGGCTTTGCTTAGAGTAAAACATTAGCGCCTAGATCTCAGAGACTATAAAAGCTAGAGCAACCAAATTTGGTATCCACACTCCTAATATATCGGACCGAGACGAGTTTGTTTCAAAATTTCGCCACACCCCCTTCCGCCCCCGCAAAGGACGAAAATCTGGGGATATTCAAAAATCTCAGAGACTATTAAGGCTAGAGTAACCAAATTTGGTATCCGCACTTCTGTTAGATCTTACTATAAAACGTGTATCTCAAAATTTCGCCCCACCCCCTTCCGCCCCCACAAAGAACGAAAATCTGTTGCATCCACAATATTGCACATTCGAGAAAACTAAAAACGCAGAATCATAGATAATGACCATATCTATCAGATTGCTGAATCTGGATCAGATCAGATCATTTTTATAGCCAATAGGAACAAATCAATTTGCAGTGGCACTCTTTGTCGTGTCGTTTAATATTAGCGGCGTCTGCCGGAGGAGAGCCATACTGACTTAGTATCGGGTATAACCGTAGAGTTGCGGTGTCCGCAGCAACTCACAACGTTCCCCCTCGTTTTTTTTGTTTTTGCATTTTTATTGCGTTTTTAATGGCATTTCTTTCTGGTACGACGCCTCCGAATGGCCAGCAAATGTTGAAGGCTGTCGCCTGTGCGGTACCGTCATAGAGAACCCAGGAGTTTGTTTGCCAAATGGCATGCCAGCCACATGCATGTGTGTGTGAGTGGGTGGTATGGAAAACTCATTATTCAGGTAAATGCTGCTGCTTCACAAAAACGTGCGCTCATTTGCCTGGAAAATGTGTGTGCCATGCAATGCCGCAAGAGCTGGCAACTTGAGCGCTGAGTGGCTTTGGAAACTAATTAAAACACATTGCCATCGAACTTAATAGACACCCCCATAACCATACCCATCCCCATACCCATACCCGCAATATCATGAGGTCCATAAAGAAAATTTGACGCGTCGACCCTAAAAAGTTGATCAACCCAATTAGTCGGCTAATGGCCAAAAATGAATGCTTAAAGTGGCATTGATTTGATTGCACAATTAAGTGTTCATCGCTGGCTTCTGAAGACTGAATGGATCCGTACTGTGTCATTTATCACAGATTATCGCCACAGCGGGGGACTCTTATGCCGTCCGAGCGTTAATCGAGAGCTCCACTATAAGCTTTTGGGGGGCGATCCAACTATCGTAAATTCAAAACTTTTGCACCCTGCACCAGAGCTAGGAACGTGACCACAAAGTGAAGAGGGAAATTTTCAAGGGATAACATAACCCCCAGTAAATTCTCCCCGGTCAGAACAAATGATAAAATGGAAGCTGCACGAAAAGTTTTCATAGCCAGAGAAATGCTGGAAAATACAGAACTATGCAGCTGGATGAGTGAAAGTGGTAACTAAATTATTTTGCAGGGATATTCGCTACAGTTTCTGAAATTCATACAAAAAGTGGTGGGCCGCTGCAAGGAAAAATCCCATTCCCGTTCCCGTTCGCATTCCCATTCCCATTTTCATTCGCAAGAGGCATTGTGCACGGGAAAACCTGCTCGGCCAAGGCTTTTCCTTTCAATTATTTAGAAGTTTCTCTCGATTGTGCGGCTGCTTTATTGATTCAAAAGCCGAACAAGGCCAAACAACTACAAAAAGGCGAGTACATCCCGGCCAGAGTGGCCTGAGTGGCTCTCTGGAACGGCGGCTACTGCTCCTGCCCGCTGATGTCACTGATGGCAAAAAGTTTATACCGAAAGCCAATAATGGGAAAGCCCCAGCACTACTCGTAAAACAGCAACAAGAACCACAACACAAATACAACACAATACACAACAGAAAAGAGAGAGCGGAAAAGTTAATTTGGAATGAAACAAAACAAAGCAACGCGAAAAAAAGAAAGCCAGAGAGAGAGGAAAAGAAATGCTGGCAAAATGGAACTGTAGCAAAACGTAAAGGGAAGGGAAGCGAAGCCGTTAAGGCAGCAATAAATTGTGTTTATATAAGGTAGGTAAATAGAGCACAAAATCCGTGAAGAGCCCAGCCAATTGAAGGGGAGCAACCGCAAAATACACACACAAAAACAAGAGGGGGAAGCTGTGGAGAGGAGGATTTATCATTGGGGGCACGCATGCCACAGACAGAGGCAGAGACAGAGACAGAGCCAGTCCCCAGACCACGACTTTCGGACTGACCAAATGACAAGAAGATAGTCGTAGAACGAGAAACAGTGGACGCAGGCTAATTAACCTTATAAAGAAAGCAATTCATATGAATTTAAGTAACAAATTCATTTGAATTATATGTATACATATGTTGTCATATTTGCTCCAGAACAAGTCCAATCTAACACTGATCCACTAGCACTACCCCAGTTCTCATCGGAAGCCCAACATATGAACTACATACATTTGATTTTTGATTAACTCAAGCTTCATCTGTTCATCTACTCGTATTTCCCCAAATTATGATCTCCTTAGAAGATACGCTTATCACATCAATTATGTATTAGTTACTTCTTTCTATGCGATTCTCATAAGAGTTTTCAGTTCGTATCAGAACAGGACCTTGAGAAGCCCACAAAGGCAACAAATTCAAATGTTGGCCCTCTCAGGAGTTTCCCCTGTTGTAGGCTTGAGGCTTGGCGCGTTTTTTTGCTGGTTGCTGCTACCTCTCCCGCCTGGGCATTGAGTGCTTAAATATCTGTTGGCCATGGTAAAATCGCACATTCGCATACGAGTCTGGGGCCTAATTTATGGCAAATTCGCAGGTGCGCGCTTTACCAAGAGAGCTGTCAAAGACCGCGTTCCTTTACGCAACAACAAAGTGGCATCAAAGTGGGAAAGCGGCGGGAAAAGCGCCAGCAAAAATGAAAGCAAAAGAAGTTGAAGAAGTAGAAGTAGAAGCAGGGAAAAACACCGTTGGCCAAAGCAATTTCCCAGCAAATGACCTAAGGACTAAAACAAAAGCAGACACACACACATACACAGCAAGAGTGGGAGTCGAACGTGACGTCTACGTGTAGGTGTGTTTGGGTGTACTGGTGTGTGCTAGTGGGAGTGTGTGTGTGGGTGTAGGAGGGGGGAAGAGAGCAAACACCAAAGGGAATTCTTGTAACTCTGAAAAAGGGGAACTCCCAAAGACTTTTCAGCTGCTCGGAGATGGAGATGTGAATGAACTATTAATTATCAACATCAAAAGCATCATTATGCCCGTACATCATCATAGTCATCACTATCATCATCGTCATGGAATGGAACTTTAGTTTGACCCAAAATTACAACAACTAAAAGTTCAACTCCACTCAGTCTGTGTGTGTTCTTGGATGTGGGTGTGGGTGAGCAATTAGCTACTTGAAGTGGCCCCAATTTCCCTTCGCTGCTCCTGGCCACATAAATTTCCATTATTTAACGTTCCCTGTAACTGTAAACTACATACAACAATAACGGCACTTACTTGCTCTGTTTCTGTTTCTGTTGCTCTTTCTGGCCAACGTCCGACGTCTTCGCTGATTTTTGCCTCTGCTTCTGGTTCTGCTTCTTTCTCTGCTTCTGGTTAAATTTTTCGGCTTTCAGCGATTTTCGTGGTATTTACATTTAAACACGCTCTCACTCACACACACTTCCACTCTTCACTCACCCGCAAGCACACGCACACAGGGGCACATTCAGCTATCGTATAAGGCTGACTTTCACATTACACTTGTAAATCCTCAATTGGTGGCGAAAACCTTGAGTTTTCGCATATAAAACTATGTAGAATTTCCACGTTTGGTTTAGTTTTCTTTTACGTTTCGTTGTCAAGTGCTGCGTTGTTTGTAGAGTGGTTGCTGTTGCTGTATGTATGTATATATATATTATTTTGGTTGTATCCTGCGAACGGATGTCTCTGATGACGGCGGCGCTGCGTTTTGTTTCGTTTTATTATACCGTTATGTTCTGGAGCGTAACGTTTTTACACTCTAATTGACTGGAGACTTCTGAGCGTATCGAAGGCAATTGAAACGATGTGAGCCCCAACGGAGAGCCGAAACGGAATCGCAACTGTGGCAGTTGGCCTAAAGAGAGTGCTACAGAAAGCAAAAAGCTGTCAGAAATACAAAATAAACCCCAACATATTGTTAACAGAACTGAGAGCTACAGCGTAAGCGCGGGAGAGAGCTTCCTGGGCTATCGGTTGGACGATTATCCGGGCATGTAAAGAGGCGCCAATTCAATTCCATGCTAAATATTAAAGCTAATAGGGCTGCCAGGGTAACTAATATCAGTTTCGACTTAGAGAAGATAAAGAAATATTGGCAACGTTAAAGGGTGCCAATCTTTGTACCTATTAGCAATAAGTAAACTTATTTTACAAGGATGTTTCAACTTTTCTGACTATAATCTCGAGTGAAATTAACATTTAATGCACACCTGGCAGCCCTCAATGGACCCTCGATGTCTGCTCTGCAGAAACTTTCTCCCTCGGGCACTGCCGCTCTCTCGCTCTCTCTGTTCCATTGTAAAGCGCATGCGTTGCCAAACATTCCGGGCTTACAACAACTTCGTTGTTGAGAGAGCTTTCGAGGGAGTTGGGAAAGGGAGAGGGAGGAATGAACTGGACAAAGGCATATTAATTCAAGGTGAGTCATTCCCGTCACTATCCGTTGGGTGCAGCTCTCAAACGCATCTATTTTTTGAGCTCTTCCCGGTTATTTCTCGCCCCGTATTCATATAACCTGCACTGTTCACTGTTAAACAACAGCTGCTTGTTGCTGCTACCATTCAGTTTAACAGCCCAATCAACACCTACAGAGAGTAACCTATAAAGGACATAAGCCCATAATGAACTCAACGTCAGGCGTGAACAAAAACAACATGAGACAGGACAGGCGGGTGAC
The DNA here is from genome assembly GCF_003369915.1 of Drosophila miranda. Lineage (NCBI taxonomy): Eukaryota > Metazoa > Arthropoda > Insecta > Diptera > Drosophilidae > Drosophila > Drosophila miranda. The sequence goes on from NW_022881614.1 coordinate 23,123,327, forward strand.
TGGGGGTGCCAGGGTGACCTGGTGGCAGGGTGGCATGATACGCTTCAACTATGACAAAGGGTTGCCGATGACCGAAAGCGGTTGAAAAAAAGGAAAAACGAACAAAACCAAAAAAAACGAGGGGGAACGTTGTGAGTTGCAGCAGACACCGCAACTCTACAGTTACACCCGATACTAAGTCAGTATGGCTCTTCTCCGGCAGACGCCGCTAATATTGAACGACACGACAAAGAGTGCGTGCGAGAGAGACAGAAAATCAGTCTGAGCGTGACGTCGGGCGCTGCGTAGCCACTGCAAATTGATTTGTTCCTATTGGCTATAAAAATTATCTGATCTGATCCAGATTCAGCAATCTGATAGAAATGATCATTATCTGCGTTTTATTCTGCGTTTTTTGTTTTCTCGTATCCTCAATATTGTGGATGCAACAGATTTTCGTCCTTTGTGGGGGCGGAAGGGGGTGGGGCGAAATTCTGAGATTACGTTTTAAAGTGAGATCTAACAGGAGTGCGGATACCAAATTTGGTTACTCTAGCCTTAATAGTCTCTGAGATTTGTGAATTTCCCCAGATTTTCATCCTTTGCGGGGGCTGAAGGGGGTGTGGCGAAATTTTGAAACAAACTCGTCTCGGTCCGATATATTAGGAGTGTGGATACCAAATTTGGTTGCTCTAGCTTTTATAGTCTCTGAGATCTAGGCGCTAATGTTTTAATCTAAGCAAAGCCGGCTATGCTACGTGTGTGTTAGAGAGAGACAGGGCGAGAAAAAATGAAATTGTTTTCTCGATGCTGGCTATAATAATAATACGATCTTATTCAAATTCTGCAGTCTAAAAGATATGGTCATTCTCTACGATTCTGAGTTTTTGGTTTTCTCGTATCTTTAAAATTGTGGGTGCCTCAGATTTTCGTCCTTTGTGGGGGCGGTAGTGGGCGGGGCGAAGTTTTGAAATATTTTTGTAGCAGTGACATATCACAGAAGTCTGGATCCAAAACATCGTTGCTCTAGCTCTTATAGTCTTTGAGCACTAGGCGCTGAAGGGGACGGACAGACGGACGGACGGACAGACGGACGGACGGACAGACGGACAGACGGACGGACGGACAGACGGACGGACGGACAGACGGACAGGCAGACATGGCTCAATCGACTCGGCTATTGATGCTGATCAGGAATATATATACTTTATGGGGTCGGAAACGATTCCTTCTGGACGTTACACACATCCACTTTTACCACAAATCTAATATACCCCAATACTCATTTTGAGTATCGGGTATAAAAAGCTATATATATACATATACACATGTGAGAAAAGAAGCAGGAATGTCTAGGCCAGGCCAGGCCAGGCCATGCCAGGCCAGAGCACTATCCCTATCCCAATTCCACCCAAACGATTTCCAGTGGTGCGAAGGTTCTGGAAATTCCTAAAATTCTTACCCTACCCCATTACGTCACCCTGTCCCTAGGAAATTATAAGTCTACTCCATGTTCATTGCTAATAAAATTCAATATATTTCTTTGTACTTCATCATAGACATGTTGCTTCAATCAAAAACTAGCAAACCAAGTTTCACTTCCGAAAATAACACAAGTATTGAACTACAATCAGCAGGCAACTCAAGAAAAAAAACGAGGGGGAACGTTGTGAGTTGCTGCGGAGACCGCAACTCTACAGTTATACCCGATACTAAGTCAGTATGGCTCTCCTCCGGCAGACGCCGCTAATATTAAACGACACGACAAGGAGTGCGTGCGAGAGACACAGAAAATCAGTCTGAGCGTGACGTCGGGCGCTGCGTAGCCAGTGCAAATTGATTTGTTCCTTTTGGCTATAAAAATGATCTGATCTGATCCAGATTCAGCAATCTGATATATATGATCATTATCTATGATTCTGCGTTTTTAGTTTTCTCGAATGTGCAATATTGTGGATGCAACAGATTTTCGTCCTTTGTGGGGGCGGAAAATGGTGGGGCGAAATTCTGAGATATACGTTTTATAGTGAGATCTAACAGAAGTGCGGATACCAAATTTGGTTACTCTAGCCTTAATAGTCTCTGAGATTTGTGGATGCCCCAGATTTTCGTCCTTTGCGGGGGCGGAAGGGGGTGTGGCGAAATTTGGACACGAAACGGTCAAGGTCCGATATCACAGGAGTGTGGATACCAAATTTGGTTGCTCTGGCTCTTATAGGTTCTGAGATCCTTGAACTCATATTTTGCAATTGACAAAACCGACCATGAAACCTGTGTGTTAGAGAGAGACAAGCGTTGCACTCTGCCTGCCCTGTATTCGAGTGGCAGCAAATGAGGCATTAATATCCAGTCGGAGACCCCAAACGACCCCGAACCGAACCGAACCGACCCGGCTTGTGCCTCTGGCTTCCATGTTTTCGATTATGCCAGGGCAAATTTAGTATTCCACTGTCGACGTTTTCGTTGTTGTCATGGCATTCAATGTTAGCAATTTGTAATGGAAAGTGTTGTCGACGTTTTCGTTGTTGTCATGGCTGCATATCCATCAGTCGAGCAGCCAGCCAAGCGCAAGTAATGTGTCACATTACAAATGTGGTTTCCTTCCCCATTCCACATGTCGCTGGCACACACCCCATTCAACACCACCCCCTCAACGATGGGTGCCAATAACAAAGGCATTAGCTAGACTTCCAGACGGATTTCGAAGCTAGCACAAACATCAAGCAATAAGCCATAAGTGGCACTTTATTAACTTATCAAGCAAAAGCAATCAGCAAGCAGCAGGGGTATGCGGATAAAGATTGGGGCGAAGGAGACCTTAGTGCAACAGCAACATTGCATTTATATAGAAGACCAAGGCCAGATCGTTTATATGCTGACTATCGTGGGACTTGTCAGCCACATTATCATCGCCATCATCAGCGTCGTCCTCGAACCAGCTGCCAATTTCCATCACATTGCGCCAGTTCAAAACCTCATTGTAGCCAAAGAGGCCGCAGATTGTTGCTGTCGAGGCAGGACGGGAGGGTACTCGTAAAGATACCTCATACAAGTGGCAGATAAGCCGTGCTCACCTTGCTCCAAATATAAATCTCGATACTGCTCCCCAGGCTCCGTATTGCCTTCTGTTCGCGTACCACCTCATTGCAATGGCTCTTGGCCAGCAGCTCGTACACCTGCGGAGGGCTCAAATGGGGGGCACACACGTGATGCTGCAGCATGTAGAGAAGAAGCACCCTGAAAGGTGGAATGTGGGGTAGGTTCTTGGGTAAGCTATTAAGGGATATACATACTGATGGGTCCTCTGGTAGCCAAAGGTGGGTGCATCGCTGCTCAGCAGCTCCAGGCACTCGTGGGAAGGCAGCTTACAGTTTCTCAAGTCGAGCTCCACAATCTCCCTCATGCAGAGATCTACAGGAGACAAAGAGAGAGAGAGAGAGAGAGTGGGAGAGTTTGGGCTATTATTAGGTGTGGGGTTCTATTTCAGCTCACCTGATTGCGTTCTATTGGGGTGGCATTCGTTGACCACTTTCCCATATATGGCCCCAGCTGCTCGTACTCTCCATTGGCATCCAATTGACCGTACCTTACCGATGGCGGCAGAAGCATGACGTTTCTCTGAAAGGCAGTTTCCAGGACTGGAAGAAACATTGGGATTCAAGTGCCCCAATCGGATATTCACATGTTCTATTCGCTCTTACTTTGTCTTTCGATGCCCGTTGCTGTTGCCAGGGAGACACTTGAGCGGCTCTTGATGTGCTCCATCCTGTTCAGCAAATGATAGTAGAGTTGCCTCTCGAAGCGAGTGGGCGGCACGTAGCGCAGTTTCTCTGCCAACGATAAATATTCATAAATTCCCATTGCTTACGTGGGGGACATCTGTCATCTCTATCGCGCATGCACGGCTCATTAAGCTCACGTTTTATCAGGAATTCGGCCAGGAGCAGGGCGAATGTGGCGCTCGCATTAAGCTTCCGGCTGCAGGACATTTTATCGAGCAACCCGTAGATGCGCTGGGGCAGCTCGTGCTGCCGATCCATTTCGCTGTCCGCCAGCGGAGCTGGTAGCATGCAACACCCTCTAACTGCAGCCAAAACCAGGCCGAGTTTCAAGGCAGCAAGCAACATGTTATCAGCTGTAACGACAGGATTCATCTATGCCGAACTGGGTCCCGGCCACATCGAAATCACATCGCCTCTCGTCTTTGATTTTACTCCCCTTATGAAGATTAATCGTATGACATTTGTTCTGGTCGCTGTTGTGCGTGGGCGACATCGAGTACTGCCTGCTGGATCTTCGCTGCGATGTCCCACAATATTAAGTTTCCCATATTAATCACAATTTAAAACCGAATACATTACGCTGATGAAAGGATTCTGGAACTCAACAGAGAATCAGTTAAACCAATATATATACGGGATATCATTTTCGCCCTGTTACTCAAGCTGGAGGTTTGGCGCCCCTCTGTTTGAATTTATTAGAGTAGGCAGCAACAGAGCTGTGAACGATAACATTCACTTGGCAGCAAAATACCTTATTGCGCTTGGCCTATCCGAAAACTGGTCACACTGGACTGTCACTTTTTCTTTGTGTAATTTTTTGTAGTGAAAATCTTATAAGTAGAAAACAATTTAAACAGGCAACCCCGCAACCACTTATAATGTCAGAGAACAAGGACGAGACCCTGGCCAGTTTCCAGGTAAAGTACTCTGGCCACGTCCCACCGAGAATCACGAGAAATTTCTGTGATTATTTTATGCGCACATTTTCGGTGCGTGTGTGCTGTGTGTTCGCTGTTTGTGGGTGACGTTGTGTGGGATAATTTTCTCGGATTAACTCAAGATTGTAATGCGAGTGTTCCCCCTTTCATGATATTCGTAGAACATAACTGGCATCGACGATGTCGGAGAGGCCTTCTCCCACCTGGAGGCTGTCAACTGGAATCTTATGGTAAGTTCTATTCTGCAACGTCACAGGCGTCTTTGTCTCGGTCTTCGCACATGCGTATATTCTATTGCGTTGGCGTTTGTTGCTTTGTCTGCTGCAGGATGCCCTGAGCCGAGTCATGCCCCATGACGATGCGCCGCTGTCCAATCCCATACAGGCGGCCCGGCCAGCTGTCCCGGATCCAGTGCAGCCGGGATCACAATCGAACACAAACGGGTTCAGGCCTCCCAGCTACGATGAGCTGCCGGGGCCATCGAATGCCGGCGCCTCCAGCTTCTTCGCATCGACTATGCACAACCATAATCAGAACCACCGGAATCGGTATCCCAGTGAGTATAATGTGATTACGTCGTATATACACAAATTACATGGCACATATCTACTATAGCGTCACAATTGCTAGCCCATCTGACGTCGACCATTAACTTGGATCCCTCCAGTCAAAACTACAACCAAAACTTCATGAACTTCAACATACACTTCAATCAGATGTTGTTCCACATACGATTGCCTCCAACAGCAACGATTGGTAGGTACCTCGCGCACCTGTAAGCCGCAACCGAAGGTAATCCCATCCTTTCTTCTGGATTCGCTTCTTTTAGAGCAACTAAAACGCAAAATTTTCGACGCGACCAATGTCCCAGTGTGTCGGCAGGCCATAAGCGGCTGGCCGCCTTTGAGGGCCAGCGATGCTCAGATAGGGGGAACACAAATTTGTAATTTAGATTTGTCACAGGAAAACGAGCTGATTCTCGTTGATCTAACCGATGATGGTTTCATGGACACAGAACCGTAAGCGATGCAAATAATGATTCTTAAAACTGTATTATAAAACGACTTGTCACGCTATCCTTTTAGAGATGAGGTGCCGCAGCGAACAGATAAGGATTTCACTATCAAGATATTGTACGAGCCGGAAGGCACCTTCACATTGAGCCTATCCGGACAGACTACCATCCAAGAAGTTAAAATGAATGTTTTCTGCGTGAAGAACATACCAGTGAGGCATCAAGAATGGACCGGCTGGCCCAGTGGTTGTAATAATGAAACAACCTTGGCGGTAAATTCTTTCGGCTATCATCGACATGTGTATTAAACTTTGATGATCATTTCAGCAATCGGGCATTGAGCTGAATCACCGATTCGTCTTACGAAACATTGCGGAACGCGTTCTATCAAATTCCAATGTGTCTCTCGATGGCGACAACGCACAAACGAGTTCCAGTTTGTTGAACAACGTATTCGATGTTGTGACTCTCGACAGCGAGAGCTCAGCGGATGAGTTTGAGGATGCCACGGACTTCAATACGGCTGAGTACATATTTACAGATTCTCCGCCCGTTCAACCGCTCAACAGACATCTAAGTGAGGACTCAAAAAGCTTTTTTTTTTATATTTTGCTCTGACTAAAATTGTCGTTTCTCTAGTACCAAACAATACGGATGATGAGACGACTGGGTCCAACCAGTTTGTGGCGAACTACCGGTCCCGGTTCGGTGAGCCCTATCCTGAGTTCTTTGACGGCAGCTTAGATAATGCCTTGCAGCTGGCCTGCCACAAGCCTGCCAAAGAGGTGATAACAACAATAGCACCCAACTATTCCCAAAGAGGAAGTGTATATATCATTCTTAATATTTATAGCGTAAACTCTTGGCCATTTACTTACATCACGGCGAGAGCATACTCACGAATGTTTTCTGTGATCATCTGATGAAAGCAGAGAGCATAATTCAGACATTAAAGGAAAAGTTTATTCTCTTCGGCTGGGACATGACCTACGAGAGCAACAAGGATATGTAATTTTACAATTAAATGACCTCCAACTCGCATCAAAAACATATACTTAATGAATCCATGATGTTTTCAGGTTCCTCTCTTTGCTGACGGCTCGTATAAGCAGCAACGCCTCACTCACGGCCAGAAACATAAAGCTAGACAAGCTTCCGGCCATTATGCTAGTTGGAAAGAGCCGACAAATGGGAAGTAACTGCGAGGTTCTCTCTGTGATTCATGGTACGGCAACTCAAAGTCCCTCAAATCTTTATATTTCATATACAAGCCTTTACTTTTTAGGTAATATTGGTCTGGATGATTTGCTAACAAGGCTCATTGAAACAACCGCCATGTACGAGGAGCAGCTGCAGGTTGAGATACGACAGGAGGATGAAAAAGCGGCACGGGATCAAGTGAAGGCCGAGCAGGACATGGCATACGAGGAAACCCTACAGGCGGACATGGCCAAAGAGGCAGCAAAGAGTCAAAAGGCGGCCGCCCAGGCAGCCGAACGTAAGCGCATTGAGTCAGAGCGAGCTGAGGAGAGCGCCAGGCGCGAGTCCATACGATTAGTCGTAAGTAGCTACCAATTAAGTTAAAGAATTTTCTTAACCAAATCTCGTTATTTGGCAGGCTGAACAGTCGCTGCCTCAGGAGCCGGGGGAGCAGGAAACGAACATATTCAAGATACGTGTGCGAAAGCCCACGGGCGATTTTCTCGAAAGAAGATTCTACACTCAAAACAACTTGAAGGTAAGCGGAGGAAGCATCCCTCTTGATCAAAGCCATTATTAACCTGGGATTCTTTTTGAAATCCCTGCAGGATCTGCTGAACTATGTGACCGCCAATGGGTTCCTCATCGAAGAGTACAAACTGATCAGCAGCTGGCCGCGTCGCGATCTGACAGCCATCGAATCTAGCCAAACCCTGGAGATGCTCAAACTGTATCCGCAGGAGACGTTCATACTAGAAGAGCGATGATTCCGTTTCGTTCCGTGTTAAGAGTTTTGTTTTTTCAATTTCAGTTAAGTATAATAATTTTAGTGGAGCCCCAAAAGTATACAAACAGCGTACACATAATACAAATACAAACATATACTATATCTAATGATAATGGTCTGCTCCAAATAATTGTAATAGTTTTTACAACTATATATATATATATACTCGTACATAAATGAAATATATATAGAAGAAGAAAGTGCATCCAGAAACTGATACATGCCCCAGCAGCAGCCAGCACCAGCACCCAATGACACTTGCGGGATAGCTGATTAGAGAACGGGAATATAAACAAATTTAATGCATTTATGTTGGCTTGTTTTACTTTTATTAATAATAAATTATATAACATGTACTGAACGGCCGGGTGACACTGCGCCTAATTACACATAAAACAACATATAAAACGGTGTAGGGGAGAGGGGGGTCAGGAATCAGGGGTTAAACAATGAGCACACAAGGTTGTTACGAATATAGGCCATCGCAAATGGATGGGTAAGAGAGCGAATGAGCAAGGGTAGGAGAGCACTGTCTAACGCTACATCTTCCAATCCGATCCAGATTCAGGAGTCTAGGTTTTGCCCAGAAATTGTTCGATGGGAGCCAGCACCACCAGCAAAATCAGCACCACAACAAACAACGCCAATACCACACCATAGACTCCCAGCAGTCGCTTGCGCATGGCACCATACTGAAAGAGGGGAAACAAGAATCCGTGTAGTGCTTATATAGAAGATTAGAAGAACCTTGACCTACCGGTGCATCCATTTTGCGCTCCATTGTCATGCCATTGCGCATGGCGTGCTGTTGATGATGCGGCGACATTTCGCCCATCTGGAAGGTGTTAGCCCGCTGGCTGAGGTGTCGTTCCGAGGCCAATCCCGTAATCTGCCAATGATTCAAGCACAAGCCAATCTACACATTAATGGACATAGCCACGTTGCTCTTGTTGGACAATGGATGACATATGAATTAGTAGCAGATGAATGAGCGTTTAGGGACACAACTAGAACCTCTGTACAGGCAGACAATGCAGGGAACCAAGATCTCGATAGAGATCTGGTTTGACTACTCTTTATACACTTTGGGGTCAAATGAAAGGGGTACACACAACCACCCTGGGGTATCAGTCGCTCTACTTACAGAGAATATCAGGTGGACGAGGACATGGACCACCACGAAGCTGACCAAAATCCAGTCCATCCATTCGGGCAGTTCCGCCTTTGGCAGTTTCACCGAAAAAAAGATGGTCACAACTGAAAGAGCAAGGAAAGAGCATGTTATTCCCAGATGAGTCAACTCTTCTGCGAGGGTTACTTACTGCCCAGGATGTGAGCCAGATTGCCGCCCAGCCAATGACCCCAGTTGAAGTACGGCCGCTTCTTGTCATTGGGCCCGGGGCGGAATAAAGCACCAATGGGCTGAAGGAAGCACAGGATCACGGTGATCAGGCCAATGATGGAGTGGGCATGCCACACCGCCCGTTTCAGCTCCACCCAGATGAGGATGTAGGCGGCTATTGTCAGCGACCAGGTTGTGACCATGAGCAGGCGATGCCCCGCGAACCACTGGTCCTTGCCGCAGCTCTGTCTGCCCACCCACGTCTGCTTGAAGTAGCGGGCAAAGCTGATGCCCAACGATGTGGTGCCAATCCAGGCGACGATCATGAAGGCGCCATGCAGCTGCACGAGGATATTGCTCGAACCGCTCAGGTCCTGTACTTCGGCCAGGTTAATGGCCTTGCCCGAGGGCAGGCGACCAATGTCGTGATAGCCCACACTGTTGTCCTTCAGACTGCTGCCGGAGGCCACCAGCAGATGGTACTGTTTCCTTCTCAGGTCAAAGGTGCGTCCCTGCACCACGGTAACCGGATCCCGCTCCACCTTGCAATAGATCACACCATCCACAATCGAGGCATTCAGCAGACGAGCCGAGCTCTGGGACTGCAAAGAAGAAGATAGCCATTCATAAATGGAACATCAGCATGGGACTGTGGACTGTCCCACAACTTACCACGCTGGTCCTGACGGCGGCGTAGGGAGTGGCCGAGGTGAGGGAGGAGTACATGACGACACGGCCATTCTCGGGAACACACTCGGTGGTCAGGTCCTCACCCATCTTGGCATCCTCCGAGAGACCCACTGCCACGTAGGCAGTATTGTTGCCCCTGCCAGACTGTAGCTCGAACTCGTAGATGTCCCCGCGCACTGTCACGGCGGCCACGGAGGTGCAGGTCTTGCTGTTCACACAGCCATCGGGTAAGCCGAAACAGTTCTTGCTCACGCCGCAGCCATTGTAGAAGGGATCAGCGGTGGCTGCCACAGCGCTCGGCGCCACGTAGTTGGGCGGCACATGCGGTGCTCGAGTGGTAGGAAGAGCAGCTCCAAAGGCAGGCTGTGGAACAGCTGTGGGCAGTGGCACGGCACCCAGGTCACGCCTGACAATCTGCACAGGATTAGAGGGAACGCCCACCCAGAATTCACTGTACGATTGGGCAATCGTGGCACTACGGAGGAGAGAAGTTAGAGTTAGAGAAGTGGCTTCTTTAGAGGATCTCTCTACTCACTTGAAGACCACTTGGCCGAGGAAGTCCACCGGGGACTGCCACACCAGGTAGACCTGCGGCTTGGGCCCCGCATTGCTGTGCGTTGCCGAGTTGTTCACGGAGTTCTCGCAGTTCATCAGCTTGACTGTGCCGTCGCGGGCCGGGCTGAACTGGCCGACAATCTGGTGGGGCGGATTGCGGTTGCGAGCCTGCACCATGAAGCCACAGAAGGTCAGACCCTCCGGCACTCCCGTGACATCCACGCGCACCGTCTGGCCCTGGCCCACCGTCGAGGCGGAGGTCTCCACGCTGAAGGGGGCCCCACTGTTCTGGGGCAGCACACTGCCACCCGAATGGAACGGCAGCATTGTGTCGCACACCGTTTCCGGTGCACCCTGCGGCAAGCTCTGGCTGGGCTCCAACCAGGTAGCCATCACTAGCAGCGACATCGTCATCGCCAGCGCACTCCAGCCGAATCGCTCGTGGTCTCTCCGCACCGTCAGCGTCATCTTTTTGAGCACCTGTCGAGAAGACAATGTGAGTCAGAATGTTAATCAAACAAGATGTTCGTTCTTTCGTTGGTTCGTTCGTTCATCGCTTCGCTTCTGGTGTAACCACGAGTGATCAGAAGCGAACCGAACCGTGTCCACGCTTCCGTCTGCACCCCGTCATACGCATCTCCACGTACTACCATTTCCATTTCTATAATTTGCCGACTGTTTAATTACCATGGCATAAATAATTGCACTGCCAACTTTGGCAAACAATGTCGCCCCCGCTTATCGGTGACACGTTTCCTGTGAACTGCCACCAGACAGCCACCGAAGAATTGCAAATGTATCTGCGAATATGTATCTGCTTATCTGGTTGTGTATCGACACACTTGATGATAACTATCTTTCTCTATGACTATAGTCAATGAGGTACTATCAGTGAAGCACTATAGAGTGGGGCCTCAGGTACCATAAGCAAATTGACCAATAAAATGCTGAAATAGTTCTCTCTCTCTCTCTGATAGAAGCATAATAATACCTTGAAAGTTAACCTTAATCGTTTCATAATAGGTAGCAGAGTACCTTTCATATGAACTTGAGTTGAACGATTAATGCATATTTTGGCAAAACTTGTTATAAATCAGTTCTGCAGTTGTTAATGTTCATATAGTAGATTTCCCATGAAAGATCCTAAAAACACAAACAAATATATCACCAAATTCCACTTCTTTCATGCCATATGCTTAAGAGTGCCTTAGATAAGCTCATTCATCGCCAAATGTTCCCAAACCCCATTAGAGTGTTAAATTGTGAGTGTTCAACCTAAATCAGATTCATGCATATTCAAAGTATCATATAATTACGAATGCTACACTGACAGCAGACGGTAGTCATATCGCGACAGATTGTGCCTGACGTTAGGGCTATGTATATTTAGAGGGGAGAGGGCCACCGTATCGTTTAACACCATTTAACTATCGGTTTGTTGGCCACTCAATGCTAATCACTGTGGAGCTCGTCAGGCACCGCTGCGTATACGTAGTGCCCACTACATAGTACAGTAAATCGAGTCGGCGATTAGTGGTTTAGTTTAGCGGTGTAATAAATTAAGCGTTTATTGCGCTTAAGCAAATTACTTAATTATTTTTAGTGGCCGACAATTGTCAGGCGAATTTATGGTGCTTTTTTTGCAGGTGGGTGCCGAGCCAGTGCCATATTATCGAGGTCAGTTCCCCCAGAATGACTCAGAACGTGACTTTTGCTTTCGCTTGTGGGAGACGCCGCGGGAGTGAAACGACCGCAGCATACAAAACCACTATGTATAGTGGATTTTCCCATGTGCCTACACGATCGGCATACTGATGAATTCAGGCTGTGATTCATTTAAAGCGAAGGCGAACAACGATCTACCCAGACAAGCAGCGTGTATGCATATAACGCTCTGATTTTGTCGCTCCCCTCTCTTGAAATAACAAGAATTCGAATTGAACTTGAATTTGAAAACATTTGCGATTAACCTTGAAGTGTTTTCCTTTTCATTATACTATATACTATCTTTATACGAGCTTGTATATATCTGGCTTTAAATGCGTTTTTATTATTGTAAAATTAATTCCATCGCCTTTCTTTGAAATGCCAGCAAAATGCTAATTGAAGCTCGCCACAAGCTTCGGCTTTAGCTCGATACAGTCATTGTTTAGACCTTATTTTTGTTATACCCGATACTCAAAATGAGTATTGGGGTATATTAGATTTGTGGTAAAAGTGGATGTGTGTAACGTCCAGAAGGAATCGTTTCCGACCCCATAAAGTATATATATTCTTGATCAGCATCAATAGCCGAGTCGATTGAGCCCTGTCTCTCTGTCCGTCCGTCCGTCCGTCCGTCCCCTTCAGCGCCTAGTGCTCAAAGACTATAAGAGCTAGAGCAACGATGTTTTGGATCCAGACTTCTGTGATATGTCACTGCTACAAAAATATTTCAAAACTTCGCCCCGCCCACTTCCGCCCCCACAAAGGACGAAAATCTGTGGCATCCACATTTTTAAAGATACGATAAAACCAAAAACGCAGAATCGGTGAGGATGACCATATCTTCTACAGTGCAAAATCTGAACCAGATCGTATAATGATTATAGCCAGAATCAAGAAAACAATTTCATTCTTTCTCGCTCTGTCTCTCTCTAACACACAGGTTTCATGGTCGGTTTTGTCAATTGCAAAATATGAGTTCAAGGATCTCAGAACCTATAAGAGCCAGAGCAACCAAATTTGGTATCCACACTCCTGTGATATCGGACCTTGACCGTTTCGTGTCCAAATTTCGCCACACCCCCTTCCGCCCCCGCAAAGGACGAAAATCTGGGGCATCCACAAATCTCAGAGACTAGAGTGGCCAAATTTGGTATCCGCACTTCTTTTAGATCTCACTATAAAACGTATATCTCAGAATTCCGCCCCACCCCCTTCCGCCCCCACAAAAGACGAAAATCTGTTGCATCCACAATATTGCACATTTGAGAAAACTAAAAACGCAGAATCATAGATAATGACCATATCTATCAGATTGCTGAATCTGGATCAGATCGGATCATTTTTGTAGCCAAAAGCAAGAAATCAATTTTCAGTGGCTACGCAGCGCCCGACGTCACGCTCAGACTGATTTTCTGTCTCTCTCGCACGCACTCTTTGTCGTGTGGTTCAATATTAGCGGCGTCTGCCGCAGGAGAGCCATACTGACTTAGTATCGGGTATAACTGTAGAGTTGCGGTGTCCGCAGCAACTCACAACGTTCCACCTCGTTTTTGGTATATATTCGCGCCATATAAGAACCGCACAATGAGCGCTCACTTTTTATTCGTTCGGACCTTGAAAGTCAAATTTATTGATTGTGAATGATTTATCTAGAAAACATCACATTCACCAGAGACCCAGACCTTTACTGACAGACAAACATGGCCAATAGGGCCGCCACCACGTTCGTCGTCATACTGTGGAAGGTAAAGTGAAAACCTGAAAAATTTCACCTGGCCCCAAAACGGCCGCAGCCATAACAATAAATGCTTTCCATTAAATTCTTGGCACATTAATAAGTGTTTTGGCCATATAGCCATTGGCCCCCCCAGCTCCCATTCGCTACGGCTTGGCTTGGTTGTTAAGCTTTTGTTTTGTGAACGTGAGACAAAACTGATTAGCGACTTTTCCACAACAAATACACAACAACAATGAGCCATTATGTGGGCTCCTACACTTGGCTCTATCATGCTTATTATATGGTATTTGTCCGTATGTATGCATTTGTATATACCCATACTATGTGGTGTGCCCGCTCCCCAATAGAGGTTGTCATGCCCTTGTTAAAAAGCCAGTTTTCAGACTGGTAAAACAAAAAATAGTCGCAATTTGAATGCTGTCAGTGTACGAGTGCACACAACGTTTGCTATATGCATATTGTACATGCGGATTGTACAGATCTGAGAAACATTAAGCTCTGCTTTTGACAGCACCACTCTAATGGCTTTGATCAATATTAAAAGTTGAAAATTTTGTAGACCCAAAAGATCAATGTGGATCAGAGCCAGTAGATAAATGAATTGCGGCTGGGCAAAAAATAAAATAGGAATCGACGAATTTACTTCATCCAAGCATATTTTGTTATCTCGATCGGAGAGAGAGAGAGTCTTAGAGAATCTATAGATATTAACTGCATTAATCTGCTGACGCGGCTTACACGCGGTGTTATGCTGCGCAGCGACTGTGTCCCAACATTCTTCAAGCACATTGCCGATGCTGCGCCTCTCCGGTGTTCTGTTACGAGACGCGGCCCATTTGGTCCACTTACCCGACTGGTAAATACCCGACTGGATCGGATAAGTTACATGTTTAATTTGAAATCACTCTAATTAGATACAACCCTCTGAATGTCGCGTGAAGTTCTGGAGTAGTGTCGTTAAGTAGTATGTGCTTCGTTGACAAATATTGATAAGATTTCTTTGGCTTTATCATGCTCCCGGATAAGACTAACCAATTCAAGAAATATGCCTCTATCTAGCTGTCTTATCTTGTTTATCAGCCATAAAATAGTTAGGGGCTTGGAAGTTCCCAGCTCGTAGAAATTTAGTAGCACACGCCAAACTATTGACCCCACGCTAGTGCCAAGGGTGGGGATGTGACTTGGTATAGGATGGGGTTCGGTCAAGGTGGGCTAACAATTTTCTTTGCTGTGGCAATTGCTGGTCATTTCAAGGCAATCTTAACCGGACATCGCGTGCCACGAATTGTGTAAACTGGGTTAACACTCGCTTGTGTTCGCTTTTCCAGGGAGTACCCAAATATACAACAGGGAGGGTTTGTCATGGGGTTAGAGCTATAATTTCAAGGAGGTACATACATATGTATATATTCCATCCATTCTATGCCTGGCAGATTGATCAACATTTGCTGCTTGTGTGTACAGGAGGAAAACCCGAAGTGGCATGTGTCAGGGGGCTTCTAGCTTCTTGATGGGTATCGTCGTTCTTTCTGGGAAAATTAATTTCAAACCTCCCGTTGATAAAAGTTGTAACGTGTCACCTACGCACGTCTGTGTATATAAATCCTGCCAGGCTAGCTGTTATTCAGCGAAGGGAAGCACACGCTTTGGGTTTCCGGCCTCTGCTCGTCGGCTATTGGAGTGATGTTCTTGCCCCCCCTCCTGCTGGTGGCCTATACGCATTATACCGCGAATGAAGTAGCGTGTCACGACGAAAATGCTTAACCGGGAGACACTGTTTATCCCTGAATAGAATTGTGGAGGTGTGCTGGAAAGGTATCTCAACTCCGCCTCTGGTGTTGTCGAGGTCGTGTCGCCCACCCTACCATGGCCATTCCAAACCGTTCGATTTATTGACGGAATGGCCCCTTTGTCCGGGGCGTCCTACATGTGGAATTTTCCAGCGAAAGCAAAGCGGTAGATTAATACATTATAAAGTTTATTCACTTACTGGCTAAAACAATAACATTACCCGCAAATACCATAATATAATCCCCCACATTAAAAGAGTAGCTAAATGAAATATATGTATAAAATTCCTACAAATACTTGGCTATGTGTCATACAAACGATATACTAAACAAGTCCGAAATGGACAAACTAACTTGCTTGCTGACTCCGTAATGTTACGAAACCAATTCGAGTGGGCACTTCTCCCTCTCACTCACCGACCGGCCCTAGTTCCCTTGTTTCAAGTTGTAATTTATTAATAACAGAATTCAAGTCCACTCATACCTTTTCTCCAGTTCATGGCTCCATCGGCGAAAGCGCTTTCCTCGATGAATACCTAAAGCTGCTGTGGTGGAAGAACACTTAAATGGGCACAAGGTTGGGGGAAATCATATTTGCAGATCGGCGAGAGTCACGAGAAGCCACTACCGGAATCAAATCTAATTCTCTCCTAATCACCTCCGCACAGAAATCATAATTAATTACACATTTACAAACACGAATACAATTACTCCGTCAATCCGTTGCTTCCTCTTTTTTTTCTATTCTCTTTCTCCCGACTGTTATCTATGTTTCCTTTCCACCTCCTGGGCAAAAGGGAACAGCACAAATTCTTTCCCCTGCTTCTGCAGGTGAAAGGTACGCGAAAGCAAAGAAAAGGCCAAACGGCCAATCTCCGACGGTGCTAGATTAACACTTCCTCTCCGCCGATCTGCTCGCGACCAAGGGACGGGCCCTCCTTATCTGCCGCGTCGCGCTCGACTACTAAAGTGCAGACGCCAACACCTCGGGAAGCTAGCCGCTTGGGGGGACCGAGCGTTGCCCAAATGTCTTCTCCCTCTGCTTCCACGCTCGCTTCTCCGATGGCTGATCGCTTTCCAGACAGTCCCAAAGGTTTAAACGCCACTTTGTTAGGCTTGAGGCTGCTGTTGTTTGCTGGCTGGCTTCCTTGGACGATCGAATCCGCACTGATTAACTCGATTTACTAAGCGCCAAGACTACAAATGGGACAACTCTTTATTCTCCTTTAGCCCTTCTCGTCTCTTCCCGCAGCACTTACACCAACCGGACTCAGCGCTATACGGCTTCTGACGACTGAATAGCCCACTCGCCTTCAACCAAGAATCTCGCAGTCGAATCTTGGATTTAGATATTTAGATTCCCTAGAGTTTTTCACTAAATTCTTGGTTTTTCCTTTCCGTCGGACCGATACGCAACCGACTCAATTGACTTTCACGAGGGAATAGCCGATAGGGACGCCAACGTTCTGGCGGCAAATCCTCTAACAGGTCCCTGGATGCATTTTCAACAGAGATAGCCTGACGTTTTGACCTGTTACCGTCTTTTTGGTTTTCCCTTGACCTGTCGTTCGCCTGCCACTCTGAGCACTAGATGGCGCCACAAAAAACTCAGCATTCCCTGTTACAAGCGCTACAAAAGCCCCCCCGAAAGATCAGGCTTGGGGGTCACACTCCCAAGAATGATAACAGGACAGCTTGAAGCAGTTGGTTTACTGACGAAGATCTTTCGCGTGAAACCGTCCTACGTAACGACCCTGCAAATCCTCTAACTCATAGCAGGCCTGCCCTATCTTCTTTTTGACCCTGGCCTTCAGAAAGCCCGGACCCAACTTCGCGCTGTACCCTGACTGAAAATTGCTCTGCCTGAAATTTCTTCGGAACACCTCCTGGCCGACATTGTAGGATATGTCTCTCGACCGTAAGTTATACTGCCGTTCATTCTTATCGTTCTATTTTTTCATGACTTCTAGAGCCTTGCTTCGAACCAAGTCTAATGAATCCTCCCGCGAGAAAACTGCTGACCTGTCGTCCATCACCCGCAATGCTCTCAGAAGCTTGTATGTTGCCCCGGAAGTGATGAAATGCTGTCCGAACACCATATAATAAGGAGTTGCATTCAGACTTGCATGCACCGCCGAACGCAATGCGCAGCAAATGCTGCTGAGGTGCTCGTCCCAGTCCTTCTGATCCTCGCGCACATAAGATCGGATTGCTGCAATCACCGAGCGATTTACACGTTCGGAAGCATTAGCTTGGGGTGCGTACAGGGCCGTGAGAGTGTGCGAAACTTTATATTCCCGGAGTAGCTTTTGGAATGCCTCAGACTTAAATTGTGTGCCATTGTCGGATACTATTGTCTCCGGAACCCCGAAAGCATGAAAAAGATCTTGCTGCATGTATTTGACTACCACGTCCGCGGTCAACTACTTCACTGCCTTAAGAAACACATATTTAGAATAGTGATCGAGGACGATAAAGATGCCTATATGTCCACTTCTTGAACGGGGATATGGCCCCAGGAAATCTACATATAATTTCTGGAAGAAACGTTGTGACTCGGGCGCAATTCCAATCTTCGGTCTCTGGATTGTATTGGGGGCCTTGGTAGTCTTGCAGACATCACAAGCCTGGATATACGTCTTCACATCGGCAACCAAACCAGGCCAGTAATAATACCGTCGTATCCTTTCTAGGGTTTTGTGAATGCCTCCATGGGAAGCCAGTGGATTGTCGTGCGCGTTACGCAAAACGTCAACCACTAACCCTTGAGGAATCCAGAGTTTCCAAATGAACACATCATGTAGCACCTCTCCTGTTGCGTGATCTGACCTACGATACAACAAGTTATCTACAATTTTGAGATCTGGCAACTTATTAATATTTGCCCTAACCCTTTCTACGATCTCCACGTAATCTTCTGCCACCAACAACCCATTGCTCGCGTCTAGAGTCGCCACTTCCTCCTCATTTACGCGAGAAAGAGCATCCGGAACCACATTAAGCCTGCCGCTACGATGCTCGATTTTAAACGAGAAACTCTGCAGCTTTAATGCCCATCGGGCTAGACGTGAGTGTAAGTCAGTTTGTGACATGAGCCACTTTAAAGAGGCGTGATCAGTGATTACAGTAAATTCATGCCCCTCGATGTAAGCTCTGAACCTATTTATGCAAACTATTGCGGCCAGACATTCTTGTTCGGTGACCGAATAATTCTTTTGGGCTTTGTTGAGTTTTTTCGATACAAACGCAATCGGATATTCGTCCCCCTCCGGTGTCTTCTGCACCAGCACTCCCCCAACGCCTGTCTTTCTAGCGTCGCAGTGAACATAGAATGGTTTGCTAAAATCAGGACTACGCAAAACTGGCGCTGAGCAAAGCATCTCCTTCAACTTTTCAAAAGCCTCCTGACCCTCTGGAGTCATTGAAAATTTCTGTCTGGGTTTGAGCAAGTCCGTGAGAGGCGCGGCTACCGATGCGAAGTTGCTTATAAACTTCCTGTACCAGCCTACCATACCTAGGAAGCGACGCAGAGACTTTAGGGATTTTGGCAAAGGAAAATCGGACATAGCCGAAATCTTATCCGGATCTGTACGAATAACCCCTTCGCCTACTATATGCTCCAAATACCGCACTGACTTCATGCAAAACTTGCTTTTCTCCACATTCAGCGTTAACCCTGCCGCTTTTATGTAACTTGCCACTTCACTCAACACTCTCCGATGTGACTCAAAACTGTCCGACACAATCAAAAGGTCGTCCAGGTACACAAAAACTTCATTTCTTAAACTGGCCGGAATTACCTTGTCCGTCAGCCTTGTCATGGTCTGCGAAGCATTAGTGAGACCAAAAGGCATTACCTTATACTGGTAGAGAGGTTTCCCCGGAACCGTGAACGCGTTTTTATCGCGTGAGCTCGGCTCTAAGGGAACTTGCCAATAGGCATCCTTAAGATCCAGGCTCGAAATAAACAACGCCTTAGGAAGACGTCCTAAAATCCCATCAATTTGTGGTAACGGATACGCGTCTTTTTTGGTCACCGCGTTAACTTTCCTACTATCTAAACATAGCCTCACCTTTCCTGGCTTCTGCACCAATACTACCGTTGATGACCACGCACTATCGGATTCCTCTATCACCCCTAAGCTGAGCATCCGATCTATCTCCGCATATAACAATTTCTCTACCGCAGGAGATACAGGGAAGTGTCTCTGCTTCACGGCTTTTGCATCACCTACATCAATTGAATGGGAAAGCAGAGCCGTCTTTCCTAGACCGGAAACGGAAAACGAAGGAAATAAATTGATGGTCGCTTGCAACTGGTCCATTTCCCCTCGGCTGAGGTTCTGCGGTTCATGAACTATCTCTGCCAGCGACATGCTGGGTGGTAATAAATCGAAACTTGACCAAAAATCGATTCCTAAATACAAGTCCTGGCTGAGCGATGGAATAATGTGCAGCTCAAGGTCCTTCACTGCACCCTTATACTGCACCGGTGTCCGCAGTCGTCCCACTACCTCTTGCCTCCGTCCATCCGCAGTGGAAGCATTTACAACTCCTCTCTTAAAAGGAATTCGGCTTTGGATTACGCGTTCTGCTAACTTTCCGCCTATAACACTCATAGCTGCTCCGGTGTCCAATAGACCAAGGACCGTCTGATCCAACAGGCGAACTTCCGCATATGGACGCTTGTCCTTCTGCTTGTAACGAATGCAATTTATCGCTTTCGCCGCCTGCCGGAACGCTCTCATCCTTCTTGCACTCCTTGTGAGGGACTTATTACTGGGTTGGTCGTTGGTGAAAAGCGAATGGGATCTGGCATGGACTAGTTGTGGCCAGACTAAAGCTTGGGGTATGTCGGATTCTGATTTCTCAGACGGAAGCTGGGCGGTAGTTTTAAGTATCCCTACTGGGATTTCGCCTCTGCACTCGACTGCATGCGCTGAACACTGACGCTGAACACTGCCGTTTTTTTGGCACTTGCTACACGACGGCTTATATTTATTAGGTGCTCCGCACCCAAAGCAAAAAATTTTCCTTTTGCTATCGCAATCGTGGTAGCGATGCCCCTCCTTTCGGCAATTCCAGCAAATCAGTGCCATGGCTGGTACCCTTGACTCCGCCTAACGTCGTCGAGAAAACCCTCCCTTCTACGACAGACTTCTCTCAAACGTTCTACGGAGTCGATCGTCCTCTTCTTCTACATCCGAGAATTCGGAGGCCTCCTCTAATTGGGCTTCCTCTACCAATTCCGCAACCTGTTTCCGGAAAGGAATCAATTTCTGGTACCCTTGACTCCGCCTAACGTCGTCGAGAAAACCCTCCCTTCTACGACAGACTTCTCTCAAACGTTCTACGGAGTCGATTTGGACATTCAGGAGTTCATGTCTAATTTCAGGTCGCAAATTGCGCATGGGACATGGGAGTTTCCAAATCATCCATCAGCTGTATCAGGGCGTCGTGGAAGGAATCGAAATATTCTTTTTCTTTTTGCTTCCTGTCCCTTATCGCTTCTCTGATATCCACATCGGTTCGAGAATCCCTAAACTGCTTTCTTAGGGCTTGGCATAACCGGTCCCATCTCATCGATCCGGAAGTCTTGTGGTAACGCCAATAAAAATCTCTGGCCTTTCCGTCAAAAAGCAGACTGGCGTTACTACACAGAACTGGAAAATTTCCCTCGAGAGTCTGATGCGTCAAAGCCTCTACCCTATAGAGAAAATTATCAATGCTCAATCCTTCTTGGGTCCCATTAAAACGTAATTTCCAACTGACTATTCAGTCCCTGTCGGAATGTTTCCTCCACTTCTCTGTCCCTATTTTGTTGGACCGGATTATCCGCTTCCCCACGTCTATTCCCTTGAGGAATGCTATTGCCAGTCTCTTGGAAATGTGCTGCTATGCTGGACTGAATGATTTGAGCCATTTTGTCCGTGAGCTGGGCTACCACCTCGTTTTGCATCGTGCTGATGGCCTGTGTAACCATGCTACTAACTCTTTCAGCGGTTATGGCTGCTGCATCGTTTTGCTTGGCCTGGGACCTGGTATTATGAGGAGTACTTCTATCGACGCATAGCGTCTTGCATGTGGGACAGGTAGTATGGGTCTTGACATGTGACTCAATACCAGTTTTGTGAAACTCGTGGCTGCACTTTGTTTTCAATGTAGGAGCCGAAGCCAAAGTTTTCCCACACAACTGGCATTTTGGCGCCGGAGGCGGTTCAGGCTCGTTATCGGGGTTCTCCATTGTACAAAAAAATAAATCAAACTTAATTCCTAACTGTCCTGACAAAAATATATCCCACAAAAACTACACGACAAAACCTAAACACTTACTTATCAAACGCAGACAAAACCAAAGTTAAAAATGTGTTAATAGTAAAACTAAATTAAGTATTCTAGTTAAAAGTCAGATAACTTATGCTAGCAAACCTAAGATGACCTAAAAATTCAAAAATAATAAGTAATTGTACCTGAACTCAAATTGCAAAGAGAACTGATTCCTCGTGTTATAATTCATAGCTTCCTACGTTGCCAACTTAGGGTCAATGGCCCAGCAACCGCCACAGCTGTTTTCAAGTCTCGCTTCCCTTGTACAGCGAGAGAGCTAGCAAATCAACAGCCCTACCAAATAACACACATGGAATGTAAACCACAAGAATAGAACGCAAAGAATATGATACGATAAAATAAAGTCATAAAAATTTTTGCCTTACGCATAGCTGATCCCCATGCGAAACGGACCCTATGCTAATTGAGACCCCAATTCCTAAGCACAAAAGAAAATGAAAAGAATGTGTACGCGCGCAGACGCCTTGCACTTGTCGCTGTCTAATCAAAACCAACAACAACTGCATGCGCGAGCCGTGGCCAGCTGCTGCTTTGATTCGCGCCGCTGTCGTCCAAACATCTCGGCTCGGCACTCTACACTTGAAATGAGCATTCTGCTTCTGATTTCACTCGTGGCCAACGGAATTCTATAATCAAGATTAATCCGAGTATGTCCAACGCGCTAAAGCTCATCAGCAGCAATGGCTAAGCCTTCCGCACAGTCCTTCAGCCGTGGGCAGGGTTCCGTAAGTAAACGAGATTCCCTCTGCAGTCCTATGCGCCCGAAAGACCATGTTTAAGACTCCTGCCTCAGAAAAAGTAGGGTATTATTAAGATCGATGCACTTTTCGAAACGCTCCTCAGACGTGGCCGGATGAAAAGTCAAAACTTCTGCTTCCGTTTTCCGAATCGTCTGACGAGCCCTCTACTTGGTGTTGAGAAAAGAAGATATTCTTGAGCAATGACCACTTCCAGAGACCACTTCCGCCCCACGTTGGGCGCCAATTAAAAATTCATGATTCATAAATTTAACGTGTCACCTACGCACGTCTGTGTATATAAATCCTGCCAGGCTAGCTGTTATTCAGCGAAGGGAAGCACACGCTTTGGGTTTCCGGCCTCTGCTCGTCGGCTATTGGAGTGATGTTCTTGCCCCCCCTCCTGCTGGTGGCCTATACGCATTATACCGCGAATGAAGTAGCGTGTCACGACGAAAATGCTTAACCGGGAGACTCTGTTTACCCCTGAATAGAATTGTGGAGGTGTGCTGGAAAGGTATCTCAACTCCGCCTCTGGTGTTGTCGAGGTCGTGTCGCCCACCCTACCATGGCCATTCCAAACCGTTCGATTTATTGACGGAATGGCCCCTTTGCCCGGGGCGTCCTACATGGGGAATTTGCCAGCGAAAGCAAAGCGGTAGATTAATACATTATAAAGTTTATTCACTTACTGGCTAAAACAATAACAATACCCGCAAATACCATAATATAATCCCCCACATTAAAAGAGTAGCTAAATGAAATATATGTATAAAATTCCTACAAATACTTGGCTATGTGTCATACAAACGATATACTAAACAAGTCCGAAATGGACAAACTAACTTGCTTGCTGACTCCGTAATGTTACGAAACCAATTCGAGTGGGCACTTCTCCCTCTCACTCACCGAACGGCCCTAGTTCTCTTGTTTCAAGTTGTAATTTATTAATAACAGAATTTAAGTCCACTCATACCTTTTCTCCAGTTCATGGCTCCATCGGCGAAAGCGCTTTCCTTGATGAATACCTAAAGCTGCTGTGGTGGAAGAACACTTAAATGGGCACAAGGTTGGGGGAAATCATATTTGCAGATCGGCGAGAGTCACGAGAAGCCACTACCGGAATCAAATCTAATTCTCTCCTAATCACCTCCGCACAGAAATCATAATTAATTACACATTTACAAACACGAATACAATTACTCCGTCAATCCGTTGCTTCCTCTTTTTTTCTATTCTCTTTCTCCCGACTGTTATCTATGTTTCCTTTCCACCTCCTGGGCGAAAGGGAACAGCACAAATTCTTTCCCCTGCTTCTGCAGGTGAAAGGTACGTGAAAGCAAAGAAAAGGCCAAACGGCCAATCTCCGACGGTGCTAGATTAACACTTTCTCTTCGCCGATCTGCTCGCGACCAAGGGACGGGCCCTGTTTATCTGCCGCGTCGCGCTCGACTACTAAAGTGCCGACGCCAACACCTCGGGAAGCTAGCCGCTTGGGGGGACCGAGCGTTCCCCAAATGTCTTCTCCCTCTGCTTCCACGCTCGCTTCTCCGATGGCTGAGCGCTTTCCAGACAGTCCCAAAGGTTTAAACGCCACTTTGTTAGGCTTGAGGCTGCTGTTGTTTGCTGGCTGGCTTCCTTGGACGATCGAATCCGCACTGATTAACTCGATTTACTAAGCGCCAAGACTACAAATGGGACAACTCTTTATTCTCCTTTAGCCCTTCTCTTCTCTTCCCGCAGCACTTACACCAACCGGACTCAGCGCTATACGGCTTCTGACGACTGAATAGCCCACTCGCCTTCAACCAAGAATCTCGCAGTCGAATTTGGATTTAGATATTTAGATTCCCTAGAGTTTTTCTCTTCACTAAATTCTTGGTTTTTCCTTTCCGTCGGACCGATACGCAACCGACTCAATTGACTTTCACGAGGGAATAGCCGATAGGTACGCCAACGTTCTGGCGGCAAATCCTCTAACAGGTCCCCGGATGCATTTTCAACAGAGATAGCCTGACGTTTTGACCTGTTACCGTCTTTTTGGTTTTCCCTTGACCTGTCGTTCGCCTGCCACTCTGAGCACTAGATGGCGCCACAAAAAACTCAGCATTCCCTGCTACAAGCGCTACAAAGTCTATAACCAATTTTACATTGTTTATGCATAGGTATATGGTGTAGTTTAAATGGAAATTCGAACTAGAAGCGACAGTTTCCGACTCAAACCCAATTCCCAATAGAAAAAGGGATATGGAAGAACAAATCCATGATTCAAAAATAAAACCGCACTGAGAGCTGAACAGGTGCACACTGGCTCGGAAAATGGGAAAACTATGTCACACGTGTAGAACCGGCTGCGAAAAGACCTCTACTGTTCCGTCATGATATTGATTTGATTTGATGAATGTGCATATATAAAATTGCAATTAGATGACATCATGTAGTAGATCAGAGAAGGTACGTACATATGCGCATACGAGAGCATTCAAGGAAAACTTGTAACGACACACATAAAAGTGAAGCCAAAAGCAATTGGATGTGTCGTTAATTACAACAGTATGTGTCTGTTGCATAGTACTACGGGGGATAGAAAGCGAGTGTCACAGTTGATTAATCAACGGAGCTAGGGATTGCATAAAGGAAAAACACAAACACACAAGTGTGCCAATTTCTGGTGGCCAGCGTCACGTCCAGAGATAAAGACATCGTCTCCAGCTCCACGCCCTCTTTCCAGGTAATTGCTTTTTAGCGTCTTGTGCTCTATTGCATTCCATTCCATTTCGTTTTCATTGCCTATACCTTCTCCTAGTCTTCGTCGATCCCCTGTTTACATCACCAACTTTTGGGGACTGCGCAGGCGCAACGGCTGACATCACTCACTTGACAATGGATCGCATCAGGTCTTTGTTTTACACTCTCGCGTAAAAAGTTGTTTAATTCATTACTATTTTCCCATTGTATTAGAAGAGTTGCACTAAGCTGTGCCATAGAAATTGAAATGCCTTGTGGATCTATGTATGCAGCTGGGGTCTGTGATCTCACACACTTTCCCAGGCTCTCGGAGCCACTCTCACACAGCTTCGTATCATTCACACATTGTTGAGGAACCGGTTCCAGCGTACGAGTACATGCGACATAGTTGAGGTAGAAAGAAACAACCGACACAGACACAGTTTTTTTTCCATATTTATTTTTGCGCGAGTCTCGCGCTCACACTCTTCGCTAAAGGTACCCCCAGCACCTTAGGAATTTTTATGAACTGAAGCCTAGTAAACTTGAAACAAGTTGTTTTCCAATTAGCATGATCACTTTTCGATCTCATCCAATGGGAGCATCGAAGATTCCTCTCAAATATTGGCAGTGGGTGTGGCAGTTTTGTGTTAGTTTTCAAGTTTAACTTCACTTTCTGTGGGGTGGAGTAGAGTAGATCTACATATTTGCATATTGCATGCCATTCCTAAAATGCTTGCACACTTTGTTGTGTCTGTGCCACGGCACACCTGTGCCCCAGCGTTTTACCGCGGCAATCGGCCTTTGGTACATAGAACACGCCACAGGCGGGCACAAAACACCATTTATTGCAAATAACTTAAAACTCGTTTGTCAAAGCACGCACTAACCTAAAATTTCTGTTAAAAAACGTTAAAAATAACTCCAAGCTCCGTGCGTATACTTCTCTGTGGAAGTTTTAACCGCTTTTGCGCCGTAACCGAACCGAAAGCAACGCGATACCGCCAACGACTGTGTGGGGCTCAGTGGGGCCACCGGGCTTTTGGTAGTTACTGGCCTGGCGAGCTCCCCAAACAGCGCGATGAACGTTGCCGAGAAAACGAATTTTATATTTTCATAAAATATTTATTTAATCTGATGGAAAATTGAATTTTTTTATTACATAATTTACACTCATGATTTTGAAATCATTTGGTTTAAATTTTAACAGGCTACAACGAATACCATCTTGACTTGTTTCCATTGCTTGCATGCACATCAAAATCGATACCAACAATGCCCGTAATGGCATATTTCTTGCTCTAGGCAGAGTGTGGCCAGGTGTACGTTAAACTGTCGGTTAAAAATTCAAATTTTGTATGATAGCTAAAAGAAATGTATTATGTGTGAGAGTTAACAAAAAATCAAATGTGTACAGTCTATGGGCACAAATTACAGTAGGCAAAACAAAAAATCTTTATATTTATGCTTCGAGCCAAAGATTTAGGACTCTTTATGAATAGCAAAATCGAGGAATATGATTTTCGATCGTGGAAAAATAGCGATAAGCCCAATGTTTGGTGTTTAGTCTGACACATCTGTATGGTAAGTGGAGTGGACTTAGATACCCCGTCTAGCTCACACACCGTGCATATTTTTAAACTTTTCATAGTATTTTCCATTATTTTTCAAGACGCGTTAGTATTCATTAATTTCTGATCAGCATCAAAATCCTGATGATCCCGATTCGTCCGTATATTTACGGTATATTTTTAAAATGACACAGTATATTTTGGTGTATTTCTGAGGGTCGGACGGTATATTTTGCAGATAAGTCCGATAAACACTGCAATAGAGCTGTCAAACCATCGATAGTGGCGCTGCTTAATAGTTTTGAATATAACGATTCTGTCGATTCTGTCGACTGTGTCATCGGTGGTCTTACACCTCTACACGCAGGGTGACCGTTTACGGTATTTTTAATAATTTTCGGTAGTTTTTGATGTCAAAATTGAACCGACGGTATTTTTACGGTAAATCCGTATATAATGGTATATTTTGCCAGTTTCATCAATCTATTAAATTTCATTTTCAACGTTATATAGAAATTCAATAAAAATTATTTAAAATAAGCCAATCAAGTAGAAAATTGATTCATGAATCGTATACAATTTTGTGGGCATGGCTAAATGTGCTGTATAGCTTAGAATATTCGACGAAATATCAAAATTGATGAATTTTTTGAATCGGTAATGGCCCGGTTGACAACATTTTAATCCTTGTCGTTCACATTCAAAAAACTTATATTTGGCGCGCACCACTCGTATCTAGTCGATAGTATCAATAACAGAACTTGAATCGGGTAAGGACCTCTTTCACCCGGTTCACAACAATTCCATACACAATGTTGCGGGCAACATTAATTGGAAACCGTTTTTTAGTCCAAATACAATACATAAAAGTAATTAAAAGTAGTTAATTTTGTAGAAATTGTAATCATCGATGGGATAAAGCTTAGTGGGCAAAGCTTTAAACTCTATATAGCTTGTAATATTCGAAGGGAGATATTTTTGGCAACACCCGGTTCACAACAAATGAGTCCCATTCCATGTTGCTAATTCCATGATCACACACCCTGGGGGAAGTGGATCTTATAGAACTGAGAAAATGTTTGTCATCCTAGGCTCTAATTAATGCAGAAACTAGTCAGTCTCTGTTTTAAACGATATTTTGAAGCTCATCGTCCTTCTACAGAGACCAAGAACTGGTACTGGGATCAGGATTTATTTACAAACACCTAATCAAATGCATGAATAGGCCTTAAAAATGCAATCTAACACAAGGTCTTTATTAATTACATTTGAAAGCAGCTTGGAAAATAGGGCGAGTTTGACAGGTCGGTATATAAAACAAAAACGTTAATTAGAGGTGGAGAACTATCGATAGTAGGCGCCATCGATAGTGGACGATAGAATTTCAGTTTCAATGCAAACCGTTTTATCAAAGACGTTCCAAGATGTCAATACATCCTTTAAGGTGTCTGCAATGTTTTGCGCTGAGTGATTGGTTGCATCTTTCAGTTTCCTTGTAGCTAACGATGCGGTTTTGATTTTGATATTCATGCACGAAATGGCCCGTGACGGTTAACAAGCTCGAGATGGCACTTGATGTCCACAAGTCGCATTTAATAGCAATGTCAGAAATCTCCTCCAAAATCGTTGACAATTTCGCCAAAGTTTCTTTAAAGAGATTGGCCATCATGACGTCTCCCAAAGGTGTCCGACTGGGAAGTTTGTATCGCGGATCCATAGCTTGGGAATATTTGATAAAGTCTTCATTCTCAACGATACTAAAGGGCTGCACATCTTTTGCAACCATCTCTGTTAAAAATTTTTGTGCCATAAACAACAGCTCTTTTAAAATACGACTCCATCGACCGCATACTCGATCTGCAACTCCTGCTTGTAGATGCAATGTTTTCGCTGTCAGTACAAGCACGATTCGGTCGCAGAATTTTTTTCGCTGTCGGTGCTGCTGCAATCGCAATTCGCTGCAGAGCTGCGACGTTTGCCTTAAATTAGACAAAAATTTCGTATACTTTCTAATTGCTTGCGAAGTGTATTACTTTTAGAAAAAAGCGATTCATTTCTCTCTTTTGTATCAATTGAATATCAATGCTCGCCACAAATAAACCAATGCGCACAAATTTAAATCATACTATCGACCACTATCGTCCACTATCGAAACATTGAACCATCGATAGTGCCATCGATTGTTCTCGACCTCTACGGCAAATATGTCTTCCTCTTTCTTTTATTTCCGCCACAGCCTGAGAAAGTTGAAAAATCATGGGTGAGTTGTCAAAAAAGAGTAGTTTTTATGTGAAACAAGCAAATTGTGTCGCAAAACAGTGTAGAAATGGAGTTGTTAATGTCGGACGGCTAAAACAGTAAGTGAATTTATGTTGAACAACCTGAGAGACTGGGTCCTACCAAAAAGTTGAAAGAGTTGGGATTTTGCGTTTGCAAAAATCCGTTGAAATCTAATGAATCGTGCAAACTAATGGCTTACGATCTGGTTTTGACAATAGAACACACCTCAACGCAGCTATTGCAAGTGATATTTAGCGATAATAGTCTCCTAAATGAAATTTGCAACGATTCATTCGATCTAACCTCACAAAGTCAAAGCCGACTAAACTGTCATTTGTTTACATTGTGATGCCATAGTGAACCTCGATTTAATCCAATTAATTGAATGTTTTCAGGCAAACCAAGAGGTCTGCGCACAGCCAGAAAGCATGTGAACCATCGTCGCGACCAGCGTTGGGCCGACAAGGACTACAAGAAGGCTCATTTGGGCACCAGATGGAAGGCCAATCCCTTCGGCGGTGCTTCCCACGCCAAGGGTATTGTGCTCGAGAAAGTGTACGTACGTGGTCTCAGAACATCTCCAAAGTGTTTTCCTAGGTGTGCCGAAAGAATCGGCGTCTTGACGCCTCGCAGTATATTTTTGTGTTTTGTTGGGTCTGAAACGCAAATCACAGGATTATACTGTGAGATGCTGGGCGTGCTATCAGAGAGTGTGAAAGGAACCTAAGTGCATTTGTATTTCATTGTATCTAACAAATATATTCTAATCCACTCTTATTTGTTTAATTGTAGTGGCGTTGAAGCCAAACAGCCCAACTCTGCCATCCGCAAGTGCGTGAGGGTGCAGCTCATCAAGAACGGAAAGAAGATTACCGCTTTCGTGCCCCGTGACGGTAGCTTGAACTACATCGAGGAGAACGACGAAGTCCTGGTTGCCGGTTTCGGTCGTAAGGGTCACGCCGTCGGTGATATTCCCGGTGTGCGCTTCAAGGTTGTCAAGGTGGCCAACGTCTCTCTGTTGGCTCTTTACAAGGAGAAGAAGGAACGCCCAAGATCTTAGATGATACGTCTAATCTTTTTCCAGACACAGAGTTAGGGTTTTACAAAACTAAATAAAAAAAGAAAATTTAATTGGCTTTATTTTAATTTCTTTAAATGTAGTTTTTAAATATAAGTGAATGTAGGAGAATCGGCGTTCGCTGCCAGACATGTCAGCACACTTTCGTCTGGGGATTCGCCGGAACCTGGTTCCTGCTAGTATCGTCCGGGGTTGTTGAAATTGTTTGCCGGTGGTCGACGAGAGCGAGGACCGCGGGTGCGGGCACCGCGGGGTTGGTTGTATCCACGGTTACTGGAGGAACCTTGATCTTGCATGTTGGCATTGTTTTGCCACACAATGCGTGACCGATTCTGGTTCGAATTTTGATTTCCACGCGCTCCGCGAACCCTACGGTTGTTGTTTGGCAAGCCACTGCGCAACGTGCGATATCGCGTGTTGTCCGACGGGAAAGTGGCCTCGGCCTCGCGTCCCTCCTCCTTTAAAGAGAATAGATCGTGTTAAAATGTTGATCAGCAGCGAATAGGGGGTGGAATAGTTAGTAGCAAATATGGGCAAGGACTTTAACAACAACTGATGTTAGTCGCATTTCAATTATCGCATGCAGGAGTTTCACCAAACTGAAACCACGCCATGGCTACTAGTCAGAGATTACGCTATCTTTGGTAAAAGCGCGTCCTTCTTACCTCAACACCCACTGTCTGCTTCTCACCCTCTGAGGAGACTCCATCTGTGCCCTCGTTGCCTTCCGCCTGATTGGGCTTGTTATCCGTTAGCTCAGACTGGCTTGTGCCCACATTTTGGTCTGCAAAAGTGAACAGGTTATCTTTATATCCCAATCGAGGATGGCCTGCATATGCTTACTCTCATTTGCGAGCTGCTGGGAGTCTTCACCCTGGCTTCGTTCAGCCTCACAGATATCTTCTGCTCCGCCCAAGTCACTCTCGGCAGCGTTGCTTTCGGCTGCCTCGTTTGGCTTCTGGGGTAATGTGGCTGCTGCGCCATCACCACTTGGCCCAGCACTCTCGTCGGGAGCCACCGCTGCGATTCCATCTACCTCTGCTGTCTCCACACGAACTGGCTGCTCACTAAAGTTGGACACTTGCGGGGAACTGACAATTTCCACGGAGCTACTGGGAAGGATTCTATTACCGTCTGTATGAAGACATTAGTTTCCGACTTACCTCTCTGTACGCCGAGATGCTGCCGAAGATGTAGAGGCGACCGCCTGCTTCCATGGGTAGGTCTCGGCTTGTGGCAATTTTGCAGGATTCGAAGAGTCTCCACTGCCACTGGTGATAGCCTGGCTTTGGTTGTTCTCCTGGGTAGAGGCAGAGGCAGCCACTACTGCCGCACCTGCTTGGTTGTCCAGCAATTGGCTCTCCCCTTGGACCTGAAGTTGCTGCTCCTCAATATCCACCTCGTTATTGTCTTGAGGATCGGACGGCATTTCGTTTTCATCGTCCGCACCCTCGTTGTCCATGTCGTTGTCCTGCTCGTAAGAATCCTCGTAGCCCTCTTGATCGGCCTCGCCACCATCGACGGGGCCGTCATCAGCATCCGCCAAGACAACGTCCTCATCATCAGAGTCCACCACCTGAATGTCATCCTCCTGATCTCGCTGCGACGAGGTTGGCATCTGATCTACGTCCATCCCGGAGTCTCCAATGTGAGTGGCGGACAGCTCTTCGCTGTGCATAGGAGTACGCAGCCGCTTCATCTTCTCTGGGACCCCATCTTCTGTATTGGTGGAGTCACCTTCCACGTCGCGAGGACGTTTGATGCCAATGGATGAACAGCCACCCTGAGTGGTGGTCACATTGCTGCTGGACGGCGTGTGTCTGCTGTGACTGCTGACTACCGTCGAGGAGCTGCTGCTGCTGCCAGAAGTGCTGGGCTGCTGGCTCTGGTTGTTCGCATCCTGGACACTTGGCGCCGTCGGATTCGGTGTGGAGGTCGATGTCGATGTGGAAGTAGAAGTCGACGAAGAGCCCTCTACGCGTGGCGATACTAAGGCCACGACCTGCTGCTGAGACCCTCCTGTAAATAGCTGCGAATCGTTTTGCTGTGGATGCTGAACGCTTTCCGCCTCTTGGGAACTCTCGGCGGCGGAGGTGGCTCCCATCGGTGGAATGGCGGCCACCGCTACAGCCGCCGAGCTGGTCGACGGCATGTAATCTGTGTGCGAAGATGTGGGCGATGAGGAAGCCATCGACTCCAAGGCTCCACTGCCTGTGGTGTGAACCTGCTGCTGCGGGGGAACTAGGGCAGTGTTGGCCACGGCAGAGCTGCTGCCACTGGCCGATGCAGATGTGGTAGAGGTCGACGACGAGGATGTCGAAGCACTGCCCGCCGACGGCTGCTGGCTGGTGGGCAGGATGGCAGCCGTCCGGCTGTTCTGCACGGAGATAGGTCTGATGCTGGCCAAGGGTGTCTCCCCGCCACGCCAGGGGGTGACAGTAGCCGACTGCTGCACTGTGGCCGACCCCGACATGGGCTTCACATTGGCAGTGCGTGGTGATGAGGACTCTGATATATTTCCTTTCTCCGCGACAGAGCTCGTAGAGGGCTTGGTCGACTGCTGGGAGCCCAGTTGACGCTGGAGTTGATTGATGCGCATGTGCAGCGCCTCGTTCTCTCGAGTGAGCCGCAAGTTGACCTCCTTGTTTGCGGCAATATTCTCCTGCAGCTCCTTCTCCAGGCGGGCGACGGTCTCGTCGTATTGGGTCTTGTTGCTGGCGAGGGTAGCCTCCTGATTGACCAGATCCGTTCTGGCCACTGTAAGGTCTTGGATGAGCTTGTTCACCTTTACCTTGTGATCCTGACGGGCGGCATTGGAATCGTTTTCGGGCTCAGTCAGGTGTTTCTTGAGAGCATCGTTTTCAGTGGTCACCATCTCCAGTTCCTCCTTGGCGGCTCTATACTGGTTGCCAACTTCTTCCAGCTCGGAGCGAACCTTCTCCAGGTCGGCACTGATGTCGGCTCCCCCCTGTTGCGCCTGGAGAGTCACGTAGCTATCCCTGTAGCGCTTGGCCACCTTACGCAAGGCCAACTCCTTGCTGTCCTTATCCTGCAGAGCCTTCTCCTTCGTCTCCAGGTCATCGGTGGCTTTCAGCAGTTCCTCTTCCTTCTGCAACAGTCGGTTCTTCAGCTCCATGATGTCCTGCGACTGGCGTGTGTTTGTCTGCCGGAGATTTATGGACTCCTCCATCTGCTTTTTGCGGGCCTCGTCCAGGGCTTGTACTTTTCCTGTCAGCGCTGGCAGCTCTGCCCTCAGGGAGCCAATCTCTTCGTTTTGTTTCTTGCTAAGTTCCCTTTCAGCCGTGAGCTGCTTGGCCAGGCTCTCGCGCTCTGTCTGAATCCGCTTGAACTCCTCTGGATTGCGATTGCTCTTCTCCACCAAGACATTGGCTCGCTGACGCCATTTGACGGCCTCGGTGCGCAGCGAGGTGTTCTCCAAATTGAGTTCTTCGATCTTCGATGTTAGCTTCTTGTTGCCGCATTGAAGCGGGAACAGTTCCTTTTCCAAACTCTGGATGCGGCTAGTCAGCTCCGTCACGCGCTGTGTGAGACTGTTTCGCTCCTCTCGCAGGATGCGATTTCTATCTGTGATGGCGTTCAGGGTCTCGATCTTGCGCAACACCTCGGCGTGCTTAGAGGTCGAAACCACGTTGGTCTGGTTCCTGGAGCGTTCCTGGTTTAGACAGGCATTCAGCTCGTCCACCTTCTTCTGCTGAATGGTGAGATCCGACGCTAGGCGTGCATTCTCAGCCTTTACAATGTCCAGCTTTGCCACACATAGATCCTTCTCGTGGCGCAGGAACTTAATGATCTTCAGAAGCTGCTCGTTGCTGCGGATCTCTTCTACAGCCATGCCGGAAATGTTGAGACTTTGGTCGGCATCCATAGCCAGAGATTCGTTAAGAATGGAGCTGTTCTGACCCTGACCCGAACCCGACTGACTCAAGGCCGTCAGCTTTGTGGCCAGTGCTTCAATCTGATCGTGCAAAGTCGCATTCAGAGCATTCAAGTCGGCCACGCGCCTGTCCGACTCCTCTTTCTCCTTCTCCAGAAGGCTCTGGGCCTCGGCGTTCGACTTGACCAGCGCGTCGTGGGCGGCCTGCAGCGATTCCCGTCCCGTCTTCAGCTGGTTTAGCTCGTCCCTCAATTTGAAGTTGTCAGTCTTCAGACTGGTAACGTCTTGGATGTCGGTAGAGTGCAAGACCATTTCGTGGGCATACTTTACTTCCACTTCGTGCAGCGACTCGGCCAGCGTCGTGTTCTCAGATTGCAGAGTTCGGATTGTGCGACCCGATTCGGTGAGCTTCTCAAGAACAGTCTTCAGCTCATCCTGGGAGGCCTTGACCTGATCTGTCTGGTTTATGGTCCTGCTCTGTTCGGTGACATTCGAGAGCATGGCCTCGGCCTCCAGTTCGTCGATGCGTGCCCTGAGCTCGCCCTCGGCGTTCTTCCATTTCTTCATCTCATCCTCGTGATTGGCCACCATCTCGGAGTGCAGCTCGTGCAGGCGCTTGACTTCGGCCTCGGCAGTCTGTGACATCTTGTAGAACTGCTCGCCATGCGCCCGCAACGAGGCCAGCTCCTTCTTGAGCGATTCAATCTCAACCGCAGCCTGGTTGTACTTGAGCTCGAATTCTCGGGCCCTTTTGTTGGCTGCCGTTACGGGATTCTCATTCATCGAGGGCGTCAGGCTCTCCTGCAGTTTCTTGCTCAGATCGTTCACCTGAATCGTCTTTTGGGCAAGCTCCTCGCGGACACTTACGAGCTCTGCTTTCCACTTCTCGGCTTGCTGCTTCTCTTCGTCCTTCAGCTTGATGGCAGTCTCGGTTTGGCGCTTGAACTCGGTGACAGTCTCTTGGAATTTTTCCTGCTCCTCCTGCTGGTGACGTCGCTGGGCAGCCAGCTCTCGAGCTGCATCACCTAGCCGCTGCTCGAGGCGCAAGCGTCCCTCAGTCTCAGATCTCTCGAGGTTGAACTTGATAAACTCCAAATTGTTGAGCAAAAGCGACTGGCTTTGGTGATCCCGACGGAAGCTCTCCTTCTCGATCTGCAGACGGGCGGACGTGTCCTTTAAAGAGCGGTTCTCTTGCCGCAGATTGTAGGCCTCTGCTTCGGCGGCAGCCGACTTTTTCTGGGCCGCCAGTGTTTCATCCTTGAGTAGGAAGCTGGTCTGCTCGTGCTTGATGATAGTCTTTTCGTAGTTCCTGTTTCGATCCTCAAGGGCCGATATCTGATTTTTGAACGCCTCAATGTTCCTGTTAAGTATATCGATCTGCTCTTTCT
The DNA here is from genome assembly GCF_003369915.1 of Drosophila miranda. Lineage (NCBI taxonomy): Eukaryota > Metazoa > Arthropoda > Insecta > Diptera > Drosophilidae > Drosophila > Drosophila miranda. The sequence continues at coordinate 23,158,874 of NW_022881614.1, forward strand.
GGAAATCGGTGGCATTCAGCAGCTTGCAGTTGTTGGATGTCAGCTCGCGAACTTCCTTGCGCATCGAATCGAACTGTTCCTGGGCCAGAGCGTCGTTCTTTCGCTTCTCGCTAGTGTAGTATTCGTAATTCTCCTTAAGCGATGCGTATTTGTTGCTCTCCTCCACCAACTGCTTCTCCAGACTGTGTATGCGCTGCTCCAGCTTCCCGACCTCTTCCTTAGTGTGTTCGCTAGATTCGCTAACATCCATATCCGCAGACGAATCATCCAGATTGACGGTCTGACGACCCTGTCTCTTTTGGGCAGCAAAGAAATACTTCTGGTAGCGCTCACACTTGGAGCTTAAAAGATTATGCGCATTGTTCTTCTCCGTGAGCTGCTCCTCCAGCAGGGAACATCTTTCTTGGGCCCTCTTGCCACGCTCTTTGTCCATTTGCAACATTTCCGTATTCCTTTCTTTTTCTTGCTCATCCATTGTCTGCGCTAGCTGGTGCGTCAACTGCAAGAGTTTCTGGTTCTGTGCCTGCAATTCGACGATCGAATCAAAGGTGACTAGCTGATCGGTAATGACGTCAAAATTGTTTGATTGGCTCGTGCTATCTCCCGACCTGTTGCGATTTACGTGGGGGACTCCTGCACGCAGGCAATTCAGCTCATCCAGCAGCGAGCACACCTGCCGGCCGAGGTCCTTCGTGGATTTTTCCAGCAGATGGTTCTTCTTTGTGATGGATTTCAAGTCGAAGGTTACCGTCTCCAGTGTCTCCTCTAGGCATTGTTTCTTTTCAAATAGTGCATCCCGCTCCGGGATTATATGGTCGTAGGCTTCTTTCAAATTTTCGAAATCAATACGCAGCTGCTCAATCTCAGGGACACGCTCTTGGATCTCCTTATACATGGACTCGATGTGCAGCTTCATTTTGGACTTATCGAGATTCGCTAGCTCCAGCTCGTCGAGGGCCTTGACATACTTCAAGTACAGTTCGGTGATCGTGAAGTCGGGATGGATAACCCGACTGGCAACAGCCGCACTCGGAGACAACTTGCAGATTGCCTCCTCCAGACCTCGACCCTTGGACTGAGCCAGTAAGCGATTTGCTTCGGAGATTTCCCTTCTTAAATCCGTTATTGTTGCATCGCGTTCTGCTAGCTCAGAGCTGTGCTGCTGCTTTGTGGAACTCAGCTCGGCCTCTACCTTGTCGAGCTGCTCAGTCACTTCGCTCAGCATGCGCTTCATCTCGGCGATGCCCTGCAATAGCTCGTTCTTGTCCGCCTGATTCTGATCCTCTGTGCTCTTGTAAATTTCAAAGAGCCTGTTCTTGGCATCGAGCTCGTTCTTTAACATGGCAACGTACTTTTCTGATGCCATGGACTGCTTGTAGGCGTTGCTGGTCAACTCCCTTATCTTCTCGTTCAACTGGCCAACGGCCTCCACGACCTGGGCATGCTCGGCCTGTAGTATTTGAAGTGCATCGCACTTCAGACTCAGACTGTTCTCCATCTGGATTGTGTTCAGGGAGTTCTCTCTGCGGATGTTCTGCAGCTCGCTGTTGTTGCGGTTAAGATCGCTGTTGAGCAACCGAATCTCATTTTGCAGCATGATACGCTCGTTCTCGATACGCTGCTCCTTCGTCTGTAGAGCCACCTCTTTGCTTTGGATCTCGTCTACGCGCGCAATGGCTTCGTATTTGGCAGAGATGGCGTTGCTCAACTGCTGACGGTAGCTGTGCAGATCCTCTTTCAGACGTTCTAGCTCTGCATTCTGACGTTCTATCAACGTCAATAGCGAGTCACGCTCCTCAATTATACTGTTCTTCTTCTGCCTGAAGGAGGACGCGATCTGCTCGTTGCTTCGGACGGTCTCCAGCAGATGATCACGCTCTGCGGAAACTTGGTCCAGCTGGGTGCGCAGCTCATTAACATTTTGATCGAAATTCGACAACTTCACCTTATAATCCTCGACCGCGTTCTGCAACTCCTCCCGCTGTTGTTCAGATTCGGCTAAGGAGAAAAAGATTTAATGGAAATTAACATATGCTTGTATAGCTGCTAAACAACTCACTGAGCCGGTGGGCAGCAGCGCGTTCTTTGCAATATTCCCCGAAGAACTGGTCGATATATGACTGCAGTTTTGTCTGCATGCCGGCTGGCAATTGCTCCAGCTCGTCCCGAGCAAACACATTTTCTAATCTCTGTGGACCACTGAGATCCATGCTGACGACTATTTTACTAACTTTTATTAGTTAGATTTATTGAAAAAAATTTTTAAGCGCAAAAACAAAAAAATAAACTCCGCTCGCGTCTGTCAAATTTCAGTGTAACCCCCGCAGCAGAAAAATAGCAAAACTCGTAGCCATTGTGCAAAAAGCCGGAAAGACGCTATATAAAGGCAATATAAATGCATTCTTATGAATAAATATTAAAACAAAAATGCATACGTATGCTAGTAGGCATTGCCTACGCATATGCACTAACTTTAACCGACTCTGAATTGATTTTGGCTATATCATCCATTTTTGTTGAGACACACAGCCACAGACTTTTGGCTAGCCGCCAGCAAACCTCCCTCCAGTGCTTTGCAAATTCGAACACAATGTCATCGGCAACCATTGTAAATGTTTAAACATATAATATGCATTCTCGTTTTTCCGAATTCTACACTTACCTAAACGATTAGCGGCTGCACGATTCTTGCAGTACTCATCTGCAAACTTTTCAATGTACCCCGACAACTTCTTTTGCAAGTTATCCGGCACGAGATTTAACTCGTCGGGTTCAAGTATGTGGTCCAACGATTGTGGACCGCACAGATCCATTTTCGCAGTGGATGTTTGTTTAATAAATGCACTCAAACTATACTTTTTTAATGGAAAATAAATAAAATTATCTTTGTGACAAGGCGGACAGCGAAAAATGGAGTGACCATCAGAAACATATCGAAATATGCCGTGTTACCATCAGAAATATACCAAAATACGTCTTATTTTAAAAATATCCCGTAAATATACTGACGAATTCAAGTTCAATTTTACATATTCCTAGCAATATATCACATTTAGCCATGCCCACATAATTTTTTACGATTCATGAATAATTTTTCTACTTGACTGGCCTATTTTAAACACCTGCTTTTATTGGATTTCTATATAACGTTTAAAATGAAATTTAATAGATTGATGAAATTGACAAAATATACCATTATATACCGATATACCGTAAATATACCGTCGGTTCAATTTTGACCTCAAAATATACCGAAAAGTATTACAAATACCGTAAACGGTCGATACTCGTGATTGCAGTGCTGTAAAATGTAAAACGCTAAAGTGACTATCTGGCAGCACTAATTTCCGCGCCAAATTCAAAATCTTTGAGTTTCTTATGAAACTTGAATGTTTCTTGGACATAGATACGTTATCCAACTGATGGGTTGTAAATAGAGCTCTTGTGTTGCCTTCTGATGAAGTCCACTGTCTAAGTAAATCATACCTACCGCAGTTGCTGTTGCAAGCATTGCACACAACTAAAGCAGCCCCTTACATAACAGAATGGTAAAGGCGTTAAGCCAGCAGACAGCCATCAATGTGTGTACTTCATTCAGCCTGGCCCCGGACCAACGTGTGCCGGGCTTCATCTGCGATAAGAGAGTCGAGTCTCGAACTGCACCTACCTGGGCGAGCAGCATGCACTGGGAGAAACCTCCACGACGAAGGTGGACGGAATAACTGGTTTGATGCTGCGTCCCGCAACATCGTTTCTGGCAATCCACCAGCGATCTGCTTATCAATAATTTGTTTTTCTCCTTTTTCTGCATTTAGGCAGAGATTCGCTGACGATAGCAGCTCAAGTGTCACACGCCCACATTTTTGGAAAAGTCGATCCTCGCTTGGACTGCGGACCGCGGACCACGGACCGCGCACCGATCTGGGCAATCAGCTCCAACTGCGGCTATTTGCACATACGCCACGCCAATAAACTTGTACCCACCACCGAGGCACGCTTTGATCCTCATTCTCGGTCTTCATCTTGAGTCTCATCCTCAGTTTTTGGTCTTTAGTCTCGAAGGCGGTCGGCACACGCTTGCGTTCGGTTTCTCCCCTCCGCTTTTGGCCTTTTCTTTCGTTTGCCTGGCTTGGCCCCTATGCGCATAAATCCACGCGGAGCCACGGATCCGAGGTTGAGGCCGAAGCCGAAGCGAGCGCCGGCGGCAATTATCGCGATATGATAAACAAATATTTTGCATCTAAGGTAAGAAGCAAGAGGCATTCCCGGCATTCTGGCGCTTAATTATGAACTCTGTTTGCACTGTGGATGGGGCTGCCATTGGGGGCTGTGCTGGCATTGGGCATATACGCGTGGCCTCACTCGGACTCGACTCTCTTCTTCTGGGAGGGTTGTCTTTTGGGCTTGGCTGGGCCGCTGCCAGCAGTTGTTGCAATATGCAATTTAGAAGCTTATCTCCAGCGGGATACCAATCGCTTGGCCGTAACCCCCACGAGAGTGTGTGGAGAGTGAGATGGGAAATAAATATGGCTCTATTTTAGAGACTGAGTTGAGAAAGATGTGGGGGAATGGGAAAAATCACTAAGAGAAAACTAAATGGGATACTAATTTCGATAGAAATATCAAAATCTCTGCCAATTAGACCCCCTGGTTGGGCCATATAACACCCTTCCCCAGAGGTTCCGCACCTTAAAATATTTGCATACGCTTCTATGGGTGTATGGGTGAGAGCCCATGCACGTGTATCTGTGGACAGCATACACACACATATACAGAGCGACATTGGAGCCTCCACCAATTGAAACAAACCAAATGCAAAGTCGTCTCTCCCACAACAAATGGAACGGGAAACAGGTTTCCACCTCGGAAAGTGAGACTCAGAGCCAGGCCAAAGCAAAGACTCTGACTCTGGCTGGAGAGGGGCTCCAAGTCAAAGGTAAGAGCCAAAGCCATAGCCGGAGCCAGAGAGGGAGAGAGAGTTAGAGAGAGAGAGAACAAACGAACGAACGAATATTAAATAAAGTTTGCTTCATTCGATTCAAAAGAACTTGCCGCTCTGTCTCTTGCTCTGGGAGATCGACTTCGCCTGGCCACTGCCACTGCCACTTGCCTCTGACTCCGACTCCCGACTCCCGACGCTGTCTCTGCCTCGTTCCGCTTTGCTGAGCAGCTGCCACTCTCTGGTCGCTCCGGCTCTGGGCCAAGACTGCGCGAAAGGTTTTGCTCGTGCGCTTTTAGCTTTTCGCTTTTTGGCCTTATGCATCGATACCGACTGAGGCATAGACAGAGGCACCGACCCGACATCCACATCCACATCCACATCGAAATCGCAGCGGGTTCACCTCTGAGAGAGCGTCGGGCAGTGGCAGAGTTTAGTTGGTTTGCGGTTCGTCATCAGCGTGGTTCATGTGGCTCTAGCTTTAGCTCTGTCTCAAGCTCCGTTTCCATTGACATCGGCATCGCAATCGCAATCTCGGTCCACGGCTCCGTCTCCGGTTATAATCATAAATATATCTACATACAGACTGGCCTGGCCGCTGGCTCTATACCAGAGATCGGTGCGAGTATATAGGCCCAGTTTTGTTGTAGTGCTGTGCATTTTCCCAAGAGTGCGATTGTATCTGTATTTTTCGGTTTGTGAAATGCTGAAGCCCTTGATTTTAAGCAACAGATACGCTCATTAGTCGCGTCCCCTCAGAAGCTTGCGATCTGAAACGCGTTTGTCAGGCCAAATCTTGGCTATGACCTCCGTGTGAGCTCCGAAAGTTGTGTACCGATTCGCGAGTGCCCAGAGTGCGAAAATGTCCAAGCCATTAGCCGATCGCAGCATTGCGAAATCTTAGACCAAATGTGGGTTAGGGTCTGAACCAGAAACACAACCAAATCCGACAGCGAAAAGACACAGAATTAACACAGACGGACAGAGGCCGACAGACAGACCCTGTGACTGCCATCAGTGGCGACAACAACGTATGAGTAGATTTATGGTTGGAACTGTAACTGCAATATAAATGCTTTCTTATGAATAAATATTAAAACAAAAATGCATACGTAGGCATTGCCTACGCATATGCACTAACTTTAACCGACTCTGAATTGATTTTGGCTATATCATCCATTTTTGTTGAGACACACAGCCACAGACTTTTGGCTAGCCGCCAGCAAACCTCCCTCCAGTGCTTTGCAAATTCGAACACAATGTCATCGGCAACCATTGTAAATGTTTAAACATATAATATGCATTCTCGTTTTTCCGAATTCTACACTTACCTAAACGATTAGCCGCTGCACGATTCTTGCAGTACTCATCTGCAAACTTTTCAATGTACCCCGACAACTTCTTTTGCAAGTTATCCGGCACGAGATTTAACTCGTCGGGTTCAAGTATGTGGTCCAACGATTGTGGACCGCACAGATCCATTTTTGCAGTGGATGTTTGTTTAATAAATGAACTCAAACTATAATTTTTTAATGGAAAATATATAAAATTATCTTTGTGACAAGGCGGACAGCGAAAAATGGAGTGACCATCAGAAACATATCGAAATATGCCGTGTTACCATCAGAAATATACCAAAATACAACGTCTTATTTTAAAAATATCCCGTAAATATACTGACGAATTCAAGTTCAATTTTACATATTCCTAGCAATATATCACATTTAGCCATGCCCACATAATTTTTTACGATTCATGAATAATTTTTCTACTTGACTGGCCTATTTTAAACACCTGCTTTTATTGGATTTCTATATAACGTTTAAAATGAAATTTAATAGATTGATGAAATTGACAAAATATACCATTATATACCGATATACCGTAAATATACCGTCGGTTCAATTTTGACCTCAAAATATACCGAAAAGTATTACAAATACCGTAAACGGTCGATACTCGTGATTGCAGTGTTGTAAAATGTAAAACGCTACAGTGACTATCTGGCAGCACTAATTTCCGCGCCAAATTCAAAATCTTTGAGTTTCTTATGAAACTTAAATGTTTCTTGGACATAGATACGTTATCCAACTGATGGGTTGTAAATAGAGCTCTTGTGTTGCCTTCTGATGAAGTACACTGTCTAAGTAAATCATACCTACCGCAGTTGCTGTTGCAAGCATTGCAAGACGTTAAGCCAGCAGACAGCCATCAATGTATGTACTTCATTCAGCCTGGCCCCGGACCAACGTGTGCCGGGCTTCATCTGCGATAAGAGAGTCGAGTCTCGAACTGCACCTACCTGGGCGAGCAGCATGCACTGGGAGAAACCTCCACGACGAAGGTGGACGGAATAACTGGTTTGATGCTGCGTCCCGCAACATCGTTTCTGGCAGTGCACCAGCGATCTGCTTATCAATAATTTGTTTTTCTCCTTTTTCTGCATTTAGGCAGAGATTCGCTGACGATAGCAGCTCAAGTGTCACACGCCCACATTTTTGGAAAAGTCGATCCTCGCTTGGACTGCGGACCGCGGACCACGGACCGCGCACCGATCTGGGCAATCAGCTCCAACTGCGGCTATTTGCACATACGCCACGCCAATAAACTTGTACCCACCACCGAGGCACGCTTTGATCCTCATTCTCGGTCTTCATCTTGAGTCTCATCCTCAGTTTTTGGTCTTTAGTCTCGAAGGCGGTCGGCACACGCTTGCGTTCGGTTTCTCCCCTCCGCTTTTGGCCTTTTCTTTCGTTTGCCTGGCTTGGCCCCTATGCGCATAAATCCACGCGGAGCCACGGATCCGAGGCTGAGGCCGAAGCCGAAGCGAGCGCCGGCGGCAATTATCGCGATATGATAAACAAATATTTTGCATCTAAGGTAAGAAGCAAGAGGCATTCCCGGCATTCTGGCGCTTAATTATGAACTCTGTTTGCACTGTGGATGGGGCTGGCATTGGGGGCTGTGCTGGCATTGGGCATATACGCGTGGCCTCACTCGTACTCGACTCTCTTCTTCTGGGAGGTTTGTCTTTTGGGCTTGGCTGGGCCGCTGCCAGCAGTTGTTGCAATATGCAATTTAGAAGCTTATCTCCAGCGGGCTACCAATCGCTTGGCCGTAACCCCCACGAGAGTGTGTGGAGAGTGAGATGGGAAATAAATATGGCTCTATTTTAGAGACTGAGTTGAGAAAGATGTGGGGGAATGGGAAAAATATCTAAGAGAAAACTAAATGGGATACTAATTTTGATAGAAATATCAAAATCTCTGCCAATTAGACCCCCTGGTTGGGCCATATAACACCCTTCCCCAGAGGTTCCGCACATTAAAATATTTGCATACGCTTCTATGGGTGTATGGGTGAGAGCCCATGCACGTGTATCTGTGGACAGCATACACACACATATACAGAGCGACATTGGAGCCTCCACCAATTGAAACAAACCAAATGCAAAGTCGTCTCTCCCACAACAAATGGAACGGGAAACAGGTTTCCACCTCGGAAAGTGAGACTCAGAGCCAGGCCAAAGCAAAGACTCTGACTCTGGCTGGAGAGGGGCTCCAATTCAAAGGTAAGAGCCAAAGCCATAGCCGGAGCCAGAGAGGGAGAGAGAGTTAGAGAGAGACAGAACAAACGAACGAACGAATATTAAATAAAGTTTGCTTCATTCGATTCAAAAGAACTTGCCGCTCTGTCTCTTGCTCTGGGAGATCGACTTCGCCTGGCCACTGCCACTGCCACTTGCCTCTGACTCCGACTCCCGACTCCCGACGCTGTCTCTGCCTCGTTCCGCTTTGCTGAGCAGCTGCCACTCTCTGGTCGCTCCGGCTCTGGGCCAAGACTGCGCGAAAGGTTTTGCTCGTGCGCTTTTAGCTTTTCGCTTTTTGGCCTTATGCATCGATACCGACTGAGGCATAGACAGAGGCACCGACCCGACATCCACATCCACATCCACATCGAAATCGCAGCGGGTTCACCTCTGAGAGAGCGTCGGGCAGTGGCAGAGTTTAGTTGGTTTGCGGTTCGTCATCAGCGTGGTTCATGTGGCTCTAGCTTTAGCTCTGTCTCAAGCTCCGTTTCCATTGACATCGGCATCGCAATCGCAATCTCGGTCCACGGCTCCGTCTCCGGTTATAATCATAAATATATCTACATACAGCCTGGCCTGGCCGCTGGCTCTATACCAGAGATCGGTGCGAGTATATAGGCCCAGTTTTGTTGTAGTGCTGTGCATTTTCCCAAGAGTGCGATTGTATCTGTATTTTTCGGTTTGTGAAATGCTGAAGCCCTTGATTTTAAGCAACAGATACGCTCATTAGTCGCGTCCCCTCAGAAGCTTGCGATCTGAAACGCGTTTGTCAGGCCAAATCTTGGCTATGACCTCCGTGTGAGCTCCGAAAGTTGTGTACCGATTCGCGAGTGCCCAGAGTGCGAAAATGTCCAAGCCATTAGCCGATCGCAGCAGTGAGAAATCTTAGACCAAATGTGGGTTAGGGTCTGAACCAGAAACACAACCAAATCCGACAGCGAAAAGACACAGAATTCACACAGACGGACAGAGGCAGACAGACAGACCCTGTGACTGCCATCAGTGGCGACAACAACGTATGAGTAGATTTATGGTTGGAACTGTAACTGGGCTAAATGCTTGGCCCAGCAACTGCCATCGTGCCACCAGCCAACGTACAACCCACCGACGACTAAGGGAAAAAACTAACGGAATAATGCAACATTAAGCAAAATGCTGCTGGCCCTGCAACAGCAAAGACCCCTACAACACCAACACTTACAGCAAGAGAAACATCAACCTGCCACCGCCTGCGCCACCACCACCGCCGACATCATTGTCGCTACCGTCAACATCACCCACACCAACAACAGTGACTCCACCAACAATTCCAACAACAATAGTAGCTCAAACAACAATTCCATCGTTTTCTTCAACAACACGAAGATTTTCTTCAATAACATAGACTCCCACAACAACAACTGCAACAAAAACCACAGCAATATTAGCAACAACAACAGAACCAACAACTTTTACAACAATTGCAACTATAACAACAACAACAACAACATCACCGTTACCACGAGCGCCGTAGCATTCACCGTAGTCGCAACGGACACCGTCGCCGTCTCTGTTGCCTTATAAAAATGGAACCCTCATATGATCACGAACATCCACATCATCTGCTAACAAATTACAAGTAATATTTACATTTTTCCCATGCTAAAGTTTTTTTCTCGCTATTTAATTATATCCAACCGAAGCGAAGATACATATCTGCAAGATAATAACCATAATGAAAAATGGAAAGAGTGCGCCTGTGGTGGTGAGGAAATTCTCTAGCTCTACGATAGTATGCATCTCTCTCTAAAAGATCGGCATATACATAGCATATGACAGGGGACTTTTTCAAGACTTGGTCGCTCACACAGATACAGATACAGAGGCACAGAAAGCGGGCACGACAGCCAAAGGCCGACGGGGATTTCATATGCTCAGAGGTACATGGTATATAGTGGCTATATATAGGGCCTGAGAAGTTGCTTAGATTCTCCTTAGCGGGGCCCCAGCACTTGCACTTGTGTCTGTACCCGCTTCTCGCTCCACTGTACGGGTTCTTCCTTCCTCTCCTCTCCGCCACGAATATGTAAATGGCTGGACGAGAATAACTTAAGAACGTCTTCGGACGGGGCTCGAAATTGGTCAAGTGGAAAGTAAACCAAGAGACCGACCGGGCTAAGTCCGAACGCGGGTGGATCGCCCTGGGAAAAAGTGTGTATGCAGAGGGCAAGTCCGCAAGAAGTTTTAATTTTTGTATATTTTGGGTCATGCGGCTTTGACCATTAAAAAGATTTAGCTGCGATCTACAGAGCTTGATAGCTACGCATGAGATTTTAATAGTTGTAGGTATATACATATGTATAGATAGATATATAGTATGTCTGTGCATATATGTACATACATATGTATGTGACTGACTGATTCCGCGGTTTCCGACGGGAAACTTTCGTCTACAAATTGGCTGAAATTATGAATGGAAATGAAGCCATGAAACGAAATTAAATACTGATGAAAACGATTTGATAAATCCCCACAAAATTCGAAAGACATTTGGGAACATCTAAGCGATGCCCCAAGTGATCTTGGGCGAAAGCTTGTCGCATATTTCGTCACATTGTTGGAATCTTCCTTTTGGAATTGGCCACAAATCAATTCGTATTCAAGCGAAGCGATGCCATTCAATTTGATCTCTTATGGCAGTCACATAAATCAAGCCAAGGCATCGATCTACCCAAACTCTGCTAACTCCAGACCCAATCTAAATAGTTTTCCACATAAAAAAAAAAAATAAAATCCAATGAGCCATAAACAACCAGCTGTGTATATGGATTTTCCATCAAGTTTGGCAATTAATTAAGTTTTCATTGGGACTTGGGCCTTGGCGGTGCGGAGGAAATCTCAAACTTTAACAAATTCGATCTGCGCCTATTAGTCTCCAATTAAAATAAGACTTCCTATTAGTTTCCAATCATAACACCGATTCCTGGAAAGTATACATACATATATGGAAATTGTGTGACGTCTTAGGTGAGATACTCGCAGACATAGTTGATACTGGCTCTTTTCTGGATTTCCCCATTCGAGACAGGAACTAAAACTATTCACTGACGTAAAGGCCATTCCAAATGGTTTTTTTCTGGAATCTCTCTCTAACTTTTCATGCATTTAAATCAAGTATCGACATGTGAATTGGCTAATAAGATTACACGAGAGCATCAGGAATGTTGGGGTGTACAGATTTAAGCAAATGAAATCTTCAAGTAAGTGGTTTATTGTCCCTATCCTATCTATGATAACATTCCTTCAGTATTTTTGTTAAGGACTTATTGTTTTTGGAAGAAAAAATTACAAATATATAATCTTAAAGGCGGAATGGACCAATCCATTTAATATTAAAACTATTCAACACTCGCGTTGTAAAAGGAAACTTTTAAAAGGATCTTCATGAGAACTTCTTAGTTTTTCGACCGCCTACTTTCGAAGACCAGATGGGATGTAAAACCAATGACCAATGTAATATCATTAAGAGGGTAACTGTAAGTATAATCTCTTCAAAAAACCCAAGAAGATCCGGTGTGGGACTCCCCAATGGCGAAACCCTTTTGCTACACGACTTACAGGTCTGTTCGCCACTAATTTTCGGACTGCTTAAGTAGAGATTCTCGATATGCAATTACTCTACTTATTCGTATATGCATGAACAAGTGGAATACACCTCCATTTCCAAGCCATCCATATAATTTAGGGCCGCTCAAGCTGCGAGGGAGTCTTAACCAAGTATCCGTGTATATGGTGTATCTGTGGGAGGTGTATGTGTGTTTGTGTGCGTGCTAAAATCCATTCAGTTTTTGTATCTTTTTTATGCTCTTAAAATCGCTTGTGTGAGAACTGGGTCTTCGCCGTTTCTTTAGCGGAGAGCCACGATGCAGGGGCACGGATCGGCCGACGACAGCAGCAATAAACGTCATTAGCCGAACGAATCCGAAGAGTGATGATGATGATGATGAACGCTTGCTTCATTAGTTTAATTATGTGGCATGGGGGGCCCTTATGTGTTGTATCCCCTATATGCTGTACACAGATATATGCGCCTCCATTTTCACTGTGCGTACAGATCCCATTCGTTGGGCAGCACAGGTAGCGCAGCGCGTACCTTCGAGCTGTTACACGTTCATTAAAGCTAAGATGGCGGCTCTTCGGGAACGGATGCTGGGGCTGTTTATGCTTATTGGTTGGTCAGCAGCATCTACATACAGATGACTGCACACACAGGCAGACACGCGCTACTATATGTGTATGTATTGCATGTAGCTGCTCCATGCATATGTATGTATGCGTAAATGGCCGATCGCCCGACAACTCATCGCTGGGGCAAGGGGCCTGGCAGTGGCCTGGCAGTGGCCTGGCACTCGCACTGGGCCTGCGACTGCGTCGTTAAGTTATTCAAGTACATCACACCTGGGCCGCTGCTGCAGTCACAGCCAGACCCAGAGCCAGACACAGCAGCAGACGCAGCCGCAGCTTCAACTGGAACTGAAACTGGCTGAAACGAAACTGGTATCTGGCCTCTTCTGTAAGCCACAGAAATCTGTTGGCTGTTAGCTGTTGCTGTTGGGAACAAATGTATTCGGTCCGGGGCGCCTGCATTTGCAGCTGCAGGCAGCCAATAGACTGCAAATGGAGCAAATGGAGAGCCGAGGCAGATGCCTCTTGTGCAGGCTTGCTGGCCACACCCACCTCCGACTCCACTCCGTTTCTGCCTCTGAATGCGGCCGAAAACCAAAATGGCTTTTATTACCTTGTCGCACCGCTTACAACGCGACCAATGCGATCGCTGGCGAGGCGCCAAATGATTTGCCAAAGTTACCATAGATCCAGGATATGGGTTTCCGGGGGGATGAGCTATCCGATGGTTGTTGATAATTGTAGTTGGAACGGACTTGTACATTCTTTAGTTAGTTTTATGCAAATACTTGATTAATAACCAGATAGATAGAAAGAACACCTGCTTCGAAGGTGCTTTGTCTCGATATAGTTTTAGTCGATGTATAATGTATAATGAAATGGAAAGACAACTCTCTAAATCAAGTGATCCCATGATCATTCAACTGAAAGGGTGTATGACAGCTTTTGAGCTCAGCTTGTTTGCTTTCCCCCTGCTCTTCCGCTATCCAAATTATGTAGAGAGAAAACCCGAGACAAATCTGTCCAATTGTTGTCAAGACCCTGAATACTCGCCATTTTCATTCCCTCGGGTCGCAGGACTAGACAAAGTTAATGACAGCTTTTCCCTCGCAGTCCGACATGACCGTGGGACTGTCTTAATTACTGTCCCATTTGCAGGAATCCCTGTGATGTCAATCCCAGAATGTTTTTCTAAAATTAGCCAGGAATATGGAAAATATAGATTAAGGAGAATGCTGACCGGGTGACGCTCTTTGTTTCTGACAATTGTCCTCCATCCATGATCTGCTATTTGTATTTATTTTTGTATCTGTGTGTGGTGGAGCACATGGGAAAGGGGGAAAGGTAGGGGCTTCTGAAAAGGCTGTCTTGAGCAGCGCGGCAGAGCGTCCCATGAATCACAATATGCTAAAGCGCCTGACACTCTCCAGATCAATAGGGCTTCGGCTTCAGCTCTGGTTGCGGCCTCCAGTACGGCTCCTGAATGGAGTGGAGCTTCGAGGCTTGTTAAAGGGAGGAGTTGCCCACTTTTGTGGCAGCCAGGGAGGGCATCGGCCGCTTCCTCCCCCTGTTCAGACTCCGGTTGCAGCCACCAGAGAAGTCGCTCTTGTCGTAAACAAAACGTTCCACAGTCCCCAACTTGGCGCTGGACATCGAGTACTTGGACAACGGACAGGGGACACTGGACAGCGGACAACGGACAACGGACAGGGTACTGGGGCAAGTAGAAGGGGCAGCGACAGACAGAGCCCGGACAGAGCGGCTGGCCGCAATGTGGAATATGTGGCATTTTGCAAAGATGTTGACATTTTGCGCGCATAAAAATGCCAACTTACTGGCCACTGTATGTGTCCTATTTTAAAATCAGGGCCATGGCTAAGCAGTCCTCCAGCAGGCTTGTGGCATGGGGCAGAGCAGAGCAGAGTCTTAAGCTGAAGCAGCGGCTAAGCCGCATCTGCAGGAGCTTGGAGCTTGGTAGCTTCGTGGATCGTGAGCGCGCTTAGGATAAAGCCAGACTCAGAAACTGAGACTGCGGCCAGAACCGAAACGAAACGAAGCCGACCAGACAGTCGACAGTTTTGGACAGGTTGGACAGCGGGCCGACAGTCGGACAGTCGGATGGACGGACGGTAGGGCCTGGACGATATAATTTTGTGTGCCCCTTTGCAACGGCGGATCGGCGTATCGGCGGCGGCGAAGTATTTAGCAGCCGCAGCCGCGGCAGCCGCAACCGAATATCAAAAACGTAACGACGTCACCGAAAACCCTCAATAAATTATCGAGACTTCATCCCGTGGCTGGACTTGGAGTCGGGTCTGCTAAGGAGGGAGGGTCGCAAGGGTATGGGTTGGGTACAGACTTGGCTAACAAAAAATTTGCAACTTTGTCGGCATTGTCAATGGACTGCGCGGCTGTTGCTTTTGCTGCTGTTCCTGCTGTTGCTGCTGCATCGAAGAAAGTCCACGGAACTAGAGCGTCTAGTTGTGGCACAGACAGAGTCGAGAGTCCATAACCATGGCATGGCTAACAATTAGGCCCAGAGGTTGTAGGTAGGCAAAAGAAGCAGCAGCCTGGCTCTGAGCTCTGAGCCCTGGCTCTGGCTCTCTGGATGGGACTACCGCTTTGGGGCACACAATAGACCAAAAGTGTAGTGGGCAGCAATAAATTCAAACGGTAACAAATCGAGGAAGGAAGGGACGAACGAACGCATATACTGAAACCGAAACAGATCCCAAAGGAGCGACCGGAATCGGGGATCGGAATCGAGATCGGGAGCTTTGGCAATATTTAAACTTGTCTTCGGATCTGCTCTCCATGCTCGCGCTCCGCCTGAATTCTTGGAAGGCGAATTACTTTGAAATGAGTCGATATGTCGCAACTTTTAAAAGTTATGCATAAAGGCCCAAGAACCTGGTCTGGTCCAGGCCGTGGGCCACAGCCACAGCCTCATTCCAAGTCGCAGTCGCAGTTCCAGCTTCTGCCAGCCCATGAGCTCCAGCTTCTTTGCTTACTCGGGGCGGCCTCCTTTGATAATACAATAATTGGGCACGCGCCCAATTTACATTTATGTCAGCTGACATTAAGGAGCGCATCGCAGCAGCAAGGGATCCATGCCGATCCAGGGCCCTGCCCCTGCCAGACTCGAGTCCGAGTCCGAGTTCCAGTTCTAGTTCTGTGTGTGTCTCTCTGGTGTCTGATAAATGCAAAGTTCCTCAGAGCTTCCCTGCCCTTTGTGTTTGTATCGCCCTGTGCGTGCCAGCAACGCGAAAATTGTCATCGTATTTAGCAGCCCTTTTAAATATCATTATAGGGAACATTGCGACGGCCCTGTTTGCCGGCGGTACGTAATTTCCTGCAGTAGCCCCTGGGGACAGGGATTAACAATGATCATGAATGCGATATACAGAGTGCGGACGCGCCTTGTTTGAAGGGATTACTCCATCATAGTCGGGATTGGGTGCGTTCTTTGATTCGTCTAGATATTTGTAAATTTGGTGGATTCTTCATTGGGCTTAACCTTTCACTGTTCTATAGAATAGTTCAAAGCACTGCTCTTCATACAGAAATCATGCAGAGGAAGCTGTCTTTCAGATAGATGACAACCCTAGTCACCTACGAGTGAAATTATTGTTTTTTTTTGGATACAGTGCATAGATAAAGATGTCAGTTTTACAGACATATCAGAGTCGTTATTAGTCATAGTTTGAGGAATACCAAGAGATTTGGTCCACATCAGTCTTCGAATATATATGATAGCCCATTCTGTAAAAACTTTATTTAGGCCCTCTTTCCCTTTAAGAGAGTACCCATACCTCCCACCAATCTATCAACCATATCATTTCCCCAACTATTTTGCAGCTTTAAAAAATATCCACACATCTCGCGTACATCGACGGGCAGCGACTATCCGGAGCATGGAGGCTACTTGACGACGGATGGCCGCCTGATGCACGATGGTGCGGGCGAGGCGGGCCTCTACCATGTGCGCCAGGGCAGTGAACACTCCTCGCCCAGCCTGCACTCCCCAGCCATACAGAGCTCCGGCTACGAGAACGAGCACTCGCTGAACGAGGCGGTTCTCTCGGTGCACAGCCACTCCCCGATGCCGATGGTGTCGAGTGCGTATGTGGGCGGAGGTGGAGGCAGTGCGTCCGGGTCGCTGATCAGCAGCAACATACCGCTGCTGGGTGGCGGTGGATGCTCCTCGGTGCTGAACAAGTTTCTGTCGTATCCACATCCCGGGATGGTGAGTGGGGGCTCCATGGAGGAGTGCGCTTCGCATTCGCCTATCGAGCCCGCGTCCATGTGGAGCTACGACTACAAGGGCGATCTGTGCGCCCCCAAATGTGGCTATCTGGAGAGGCACAAGACCATGGCCGCCGATCTGAAGTACAGGCCCGGCGCAAACCAGTCAAAAAGTGCCAAAGAGTCGCGCATCCGCCGGCCGATGAACGCGTTCATGGTTTGGGCCAAGATCGAGCGCAAGAAGCTGGCCGACGAGAATCCCGACCTGCATAACGCAGACCTCAGCAAGATGTTGGGTGAGCGTCTAATCATTCCCTGAATCCATAGCTTAAGCTCGTCCAAAATGTCAGCTATGAGGGATCTGTAATCTCTTCTCCTCATCTCGTTCCAGGCAAGAAATGGCGCTCATTGACGCCGCAGGACCGCAGGCCGTATGTTGAGGAGGCGGAGCGCCTGCGCGTGATCCACATGACGGAGCATCCGAACTACAAGTACAGGCCGAGGCGCCGCAAGCAGTCGAAGCTGCGCTCCATGCAGCCGGGAGGCAAGGATCAGGCAGAGAACTCACGTGCCGCCGGGGCAGGAGGGGGCAAGGCAAGACCGAAGCTTTCCACGCCGCCGCTGACGACGGCCACCGCCTCCTCCAGCTATACCACGCCCACCGACGAGAGCAGGTGCTCCTCCACGCCCCAGAATCCCAACCAGAACGAGAATCAGTACGAGCAGCCGCTGAAGCCCACGTATTCTCCGAGCCCCGTGGACTGCTACAGCAATGCGAACAGCACTGAGCAGATCGAGTCGCTCGCCGCCAATTGCCCACCCGCCCTGCTCTCAGAGTCCTCGCCCACGGGAGGCGTTGGGAGCTACGACAGCTCCCTGCTGCTCAAGAAGCTAACAAAGCCGCCGACCAGTCGAGCGGCCAAGGCGCGTCAGGATAAACTCTCCAAGGCGGAGGAAAAAAGCAAGGCGCAGGCACAGGCACAGCAGGGACTGTACGCCGCCTCCTCTCCGCTGGCCCCCACTTCGGTGGCGGTGGTGGCCGCCCGAGGCATGTACGTAACGTGCAACAATCGCGGGCTGCTCGATCATGGGCACTCCGTGAAGGGGACCTTTTATCCGCCAGTGTCCGCATCAGAGGACGAGGGCTCGATGCGTGGCAGCGTTGGGGGAGTCTTACAGCAGCACTGTAACTTGGCGACATCCACAGCTACGTCCTCTGCCTCCTCTGTGACTGTCTCCGCCAGCGAGATGAGCGGCTACACCGTGTCCATGTCGGACAACTGCAGCAACCTGCTGGGCGCCAACGAATATCTTTCCAATCCCCATCCCCATTCGAATCCCAGCGCCAATGCCTACGGTATGCAGTACGAGGATTTTCTCCGCTATCAGAGCAACGACCTGGATTACAGCTCCGCCGAGCAACACAAGGACAACGCCTCGGACGGATCCGCGTCGCAGAAGTGCCTCAAGTACCCGGACACAAATCAGAACTACGACGACTACGAGGCGGAGGCGTACAACAATGCAATGCTGTTGTCGGCCCATGGATCCGGCGGAGCGAGCTACTACACCCAGCTTCCGTACGCCCCCACCGGCCTGGCGGCCTTCCCGCTGCAGCTGGCGGTGCCCTTCCAGCAGACGGCGCCCGGTCCCTATGGAACGCAAGCCATGCAGAGCAGCTACCTCCACTACGGTAACTATGGGGGATACGAGGGCATGGCCCAGTCCCAGACGCAGACACATCAGCAGCAGCAGGTTCCACACCAGACACCACCTGCTCCTTCTGTCTCAGCGCCTCCTGCTCAGACAGTGACCTCGAATCCAGCAGCCATGCAACAGCACCCCCATCATCATCACTTTGGCCCTGGACCGGGGGCATGGTTGGAGTGGGAGTCGGGGAGATGGTCTTCGAGCAACAGCAGCGGAAGGACGACGAGATTAGCAACATCCTGGCCGGAGTGCGCAAGACCTGCTACAGCAACTGATTCAGGATCGGCATACTATACATATGTACATATGTAATTTTTGGTAACTAGAGATTAGTGAGTGGTTTAGGTTTTCCTGTCCCTTTTTGAACCCCACCCCCATATAGATTATCCAAACAACATAAATTGTACAATGTTTAGAAGTTTTATAAAGCGAAGATGAATAAAGTATAGTCGAAGTAATCGAATCGCACATCGAAGAAAAGTAGAAAGTACGCGCCACGTGCTATAGAAGTACAGTCAAATTAATCGAATCCAATCAAATCGAATCGCATCTCATATCGATGTCAATGTGAAGGTGGAACACATCTTTGGGTCCACATAGTCGTGTGGAACGTGCCTGAACCTGACAGCCAACCGATATATACTGCGAACAGGAGTCTGCGCAGTGGGCGCCATCATCATCAGATTGGAGTGTAAAATTTTCTTTTCTCATTCACTACACAAACGAAATTCTTACGTTACATAAAATTTTAAACACACTTTTCCACGGATTTCCGCAATAGTTTTCGGCCTTTTCAGTTGGATTTGGACGACTTCGAGTCCCAGGATCGAGATTGAGTGAGCAGGATGTGCAAGTATCTGAAAACTGCATGATAAACGTGCTGCTCCATTCACCAGGGCGCCAAGTAGACGAAATCAATCATCCAAAATCTGAGACAAAATTCAGCTTTATTTCTAGATTGCGGTTTTCCGTAGTGTAATTCGTAGTCGAGCTATTCGTGTCACCCATTGCGGATGAGCTAGAACTCACTCCGCACTCCGATTGCAGCATTATTTCGCAGACATATCCATAGGCAAAATCGATAAGCCTCAGGTCGAACGCTTTTCTTGACACCACCGCGGCCGCCGCCATCTGTCTCCACTCACCATCCCACCACCATCTGCTCTGTGTAAACTCGTAGCCCATCGCCAGCATTCACCATGTCATTCATAGCCAAATTGAAAGCCACGCCACTGCCACCGCTGAAGAACATACTGAACGTGGCCGTGCAAACGGCCCGACAGCAAATTCCAGAGCGCAAGGAGTACGAGCAGCCCGGCAGCAGCCAACAGAGGCCCCATCAGCCACACCAAAACTTCGCCAACGGCCACGGCCAGGCTATGGACACGGGCATGGACGGCGGTGACCAGACCACGGAGATGAGCTCGAATCCATTCCGGAATACGGGCAACTGGTCAAACGAAGGCGATGCCGAAGGCGAGGGCGACTACAAGAACGAGTACCAGAGCACAACCTTCAACGAGTACGACGGGAGATACCAGCAGACGGACGGCTTCAGGTGCGTACCTATGAAATCAGTTTCCTTTCCCGCAGCTGTGCCTAATCCCAATCCTTACTCCGATCGCTTTGCAGGCAAGGAAGCATCGCCTCAGAGGGCAGCTCGTTTGTCTGCGAGGGAGAAGGTGGCGGCGGCTGCAAGATCGACGAATATCAGGCGGCATGGAACGTGACCAACGCTATCCAAGGCATGTTCATCGTATCGTTGCCCTTCGCCGTGCTCCACGGCGGCTACTGGGCCATCATTGCCATGGTGGGCATTGCACACATCTGCTGCTACACGGGAAAGGTGCTTGTGCAGTGCCTCTATGAGCCGGACCCCACCACCGGCCAGATGGTGCGAGTGCGCGACAGCTACGTGGCCATTGCCAAGGTATGTTTCGGGCCCAAACTGGGGGCCAGGGCCGTCAGCATCGCCCAGCTGATCGAGCTCCTGATGACCTGCATCCTCTATGTGGTGGTCTGCGGTGACCTGCTGGCGGGCACCTATCCGACGGGCTCGTTCGACTCCCGATCTTGGATGCTGTTTGTGGGCATCTTCTTACTGCCGATGGGCTTCCTCAAGTCCCTGAAGATGGTCTCGACCCTGTCCTTTTGGTGCACCATGTCCCACATCGTGATAAACGCGGTGATCCTCGGCTACTGCCTGCTGCAGATCGGCGACTGGGGCTGGTCGAAGGTGCGCTTCAGCATCGACATGGAGAACTTCCCCATCTCGCTGGGCGTGATCGTCTTCTCCTACACCTCCCAGATTTTCCTGCCCACGCTCGAGGGCAACATGACGGACCGCTCCAAGTTCAACTGGATGCTCGATTGGTCGCATATCGCGGCGGCCGTGTTCAAGGCCGGGTTTGGGTACATCTGCTTTCTGACCTTCCAGAACGACACGCAGCAGGTGATTACCAACAACTTGCACTCGCAGGGCTTCAAGGGTATGGTGAACTTCTTCCTGGTAATCAAGGCCATCCTCAGCTACCCCTTGCCATACTACGCCGCCTGCGAGTTGCTCGAGCGGAACTTCTTCCGCGGCCAGCCGAAGACCAAGCTCCCCACCATCTGGAACCTCGACGGAGAGCTGAAAGTCTGGGGTCTGGGCTTCCGTGTGGCCGTCATCGTATCGACCATCCTGGTGGCCATCTTCATTCCCCACTTCTCTATCCTGATGGGCTTCATTGGCAGCTTCACGGGCACCATGCTCAGCTTCATCTGGCCCTGCTATTTCCACATCAAGATTAAGGGTCACCTGCTCGACCAGAAGGAATTAGCTAAAGACTACCTCATCATTGCCCTAGGCGTGCTCTTCGGCGTTATCGGCATCTACGATTCGGGTAATGCCATGATAAATGCATTCGAGATCGGTCTTCCGTTCTAAGTTGTATCCACTATTTACACATCCACCAATCGAAGTAGATCTAGGCTTATTGGTCCTCTCGGGCATGGCATGTCTTCCAGTTGCTACGGCATCATCTGGCTGTGCCCAAAGGTGTTCCAAAATCCTAGATCTGTTCATCAAAAAAACTCGAAACGAAAAAAATAATAATAGTCTATAAGAAACGAAGCGAAACGCAAGTCTTCCAAACAAGCGAACAAATGTCTTCCAAACACGTATAATAATGATTTATCATATATGATGAAGTAAAGGATAAGTGAATCGATTGATATATAATTAAATATATACACATACGAAAAGAGAAATATTTATTGTACTAACGCGCATTATAAAATATAGAAAAATTTAAGAAATTTAATAATAAACTGTACACCATTATACAGATACGGATCTAAATGTTATAGATAGAAACCATTGTGAAGATTTTTTTAACGTTTAAATATACAGTTACCTATACACACTAGTCCTAAAAACGACACTAGCCTATTTTAAACTCTCAATAAAGACGTCATCTCTCAAGTTGATCCAAAACAAATTGAAACAGTTTTTTTTTGTTTTTGAAAAATGATATTTATTTGTTAATCTGGATTTTCGGATCGGCTTGTTTATTGTATAAAAGATATATTGTCATGGAAACTTATAATATGGGATTTGATATGGATGTTATTAATCGTTAGTTTGAGGTCTTGAAAAACTTGTGTTCTTGAGTACTCCTGGTATGTTGGAATGCACCTTTCTTAATATTATGCACTGCACAGGTGGTGCTCGGGGCTGTGATGTATTCGCTCTTGTACTGACTCGATCCCGTACACTTTGTGTCGTTGCCGAGGCTGATGGAGGACTGGTTGCCCCTACGGGTGACCACCCGTTCGGTGTGTCCGTGGGCACTGTATGAGGGAAAATCGATGCCGCCGCTGGAGGTGGATACATGGCGCCTGCCATGGGCTCCCACATGGGTGTGAGATTGGGAGGGAAAATCGATGCCACCGCCCAACACTTGGGTGCGTGTGACAGTTGATCTGTTGTCTGTGGCAGTGGCAGTGCTTCCTCCGAAAATGATTCGGGACATGGACGAAGAGTTCTTCACGTTGCTCTCCCTGTTTTCCTTGTGTACACTGCAGCTGCGGCGCTCACTGGAGAAGCTGGTGTTCTGGTCCGACTCCCGGTTCTGCCGGTGGATGCTGCTATAGCTCTGACGATTGCTGGCATGGGGCGTGCTGGAGGGTTGCTCGTGCAAATTCAAAATACTCTTCCGCATCATCTTCCCGTTTGAAGTGAGACTGCTGCCATTGGCTGCAGCCGAGTCGGTGGCGGCGTTCTTCCGATGGAAGATCGTGTTCGAGACATCCGAGGAGAACTCGCTCTTGCGGTGATGGAAGTGCTTGGAGGAGCTCGTATGGGATGTGGAGCTGCAGGTAACAATGTTGTGGCTGGAAGTCCTGTCGCCCGAGATCACTCGTGATGTTGAGTCATCAATCACGTTTTGGCCACCGGCTACCACGCGGGAAGACGAGTCACCAGTTATATTAGTGGTGACGTTTCTGCCAGAAACCATGCGAGCGGATGAATCCCCAGTAATGTTGCTCGAGACGTTCCTTCCGGACACCACACGGGTGGATGAATCTCCAATGATGTTGCTGGAGACGTTCCATCCGGAAACTACCTTTGAAGTGGAGTCTGCGGTAACGTTGCTGGTGAGTGTTTTTCCAGAGACCACTCGAGTCGTGGAATCTCCAGTTATGTTGTTCGAGACGGTTTTTCTCGGCACTACACGGGAGGTGGAGTCTCCAGTAGTGTCCCTGCTGATCTGACCTCCACGATTCGTAGTGCTGGTTTGGAGGGCCTTGCTGGAGATGTCCGATCCACGGACTGCAGTATTCACAGTGTTCACTGCACTATTCTCGACGACACTGTGGCTCCTCTGCATCGCGGTGGTTTCTTTATGGATGTTTTGGGTGTTCTCGATGTTCGTGGTCGTAGTGTTTTTGGCCACGTTCTCGATCACTTTTATCTTGGCTGGGCGCTTCACGTACTCGGTTTCGGGCTCCTTGTGGAGGCCTCCTATAACGGTGGTCACCTTCGTGGTGGACACAACAATAAGACCGTCCACTGGGTTCTGACTGTTGGAATCCACCTGCTTGACAGCATCCTTCACTGTCATGGAACCTTCCAGCTTGAGGTTATCCACCGGTCGCTTAGCGGTCTCTCGTTTTGTAGTTTCTACCGTTGTGCTGTCGGTCTCCGTGCGGTCGCTTTGCCTGTAGAACTCTCCCTCCGGTTTCAAGTTGTCCTTTGGCTTCTTTTGGACGGGCCGCTCGGCTGGACAGAAGGGTTTCTTATCAGGTGTGAAGAATTCTCCTTCGACCTTCAGGTTGTCGCACGGCTTCACCTGTTCGGGCCGCTTTACATGATGATACACGTCCTTTTGTGTGAAGGTCATTTCCCCCTCGGTCTTCAGGATTGTCCTTTCTGATGACTGTCGTCACTCTATCTGCCGGCCTGAACGCTTCCTTCTCAGGCATGTGCATCGTGCCCTCGGGCTTTAGGTTGTCCACATACCTCTTCTGCTCTGGTCGGGAGGCAGGCTCGTATTTCGGCTTTTCAGGGGTGTACATAATCCCTTCTGGCTTCAGGTTATCCTTGGGTCTTACCGCCTCGGGGCGATCCCCGTTTGTAACTGCTGGCTTTTCTGGTACGTAGAACTTACCCGAGGTCTTCAGATTGTCCTCCGGCCTAACCGGGGAGGGTCTAACGACGTGTTGATATTCAGTTTTCTCTGTGAAAGTCATTTCTTCTTCAGAACGCAGATTATCCTTGTGAACCACTCTATTAACTTTATCGGC
Organism: Drosophila miranda; assembly: GCF_003369915.1. Lineage (NCBI taxonomy): Eukaryota > Metazoa > Arthropoda > Insecta > Diptera > Drosophilidae > Drosophila > Drosophila miranda. The sequence continues at coordinate 23,183,311 of NW_022881614.1, forward strand.
GGGCTTGTATTTCATTTTTTCTGGCATAATCTCCCCCTCTGGTTTTAAATTATCATGGGGCTTCTTTTGCTTGGGGCTTTCGGCAGGCTGGAAGTCTGGTTTGTCAGGCGCGTAAAACTCTCCCTCCACTTTTAAGTTATCCTTCTGCCGCACAACGGTAACCCGCTCGCCGGGTTGGTATTTCGGTTTGTCGGGGCTGAAGAACTCTCCTTCCGGCTTTAAGTTATCCGATGGTTTTACTTGCTCTGGTCGTACGACATATTGATATTCCTTCTTCTCAACAAACGTCATTTCCCCTTCCGTTCGTAGGTTGTCCTTCTGGATTATCTTGGTAGTTCTGTCGCCCGACTTGTAAATCTGTTTCTCAGGCTTCGTAAACTCTCCTTCGGGCTTCAGATTGTCCACGGGTTTCTTCTGGACCGGCCTCTCAGCTGGTTTGAATCCAGGTTTATCCGGAGTGTAGAACTCTCCCTCAGGTCAGAGATTGTCTTCAGGTCTGACTTCGTAAACTCTCCTTCGGGCTTCAAATTGTCCACGGGTTTCTTTTGGACTGGTCTCTCAGCGGGTCTGAATCCAGGTTTATCCGGAGTGTAGAACTCTCCCTCAGGTCGGAGATTGTCTTCAGGTCTGACTTGCGTTGGACGTTCACCTGGTCTGTACATGGGTTTCTCGTGACTGTAGAATTCTTCCTCAGGTCGGAGATTGTCTTCAGGTCTGACTTGGGTTGGATGTTCTCCTGGCGTATACTTCTGCTTTTCGGGACTGTAGAAGTCACCCTCGGGCTTCAGGTTATTCGTGGGTCTGACTTGATCGGGTCGTACCACGTATTGATACTCCTGTTTCTCAACGAACGTCATTTCACCTTCGCTACGTAGGTTGTCCTTACGAATGATCCTTTCGTTCTTATCAGCAGGTTTGTAAACCTGTTTCTCAGGCTTCGTAAACTCTCCTTCGGGCTTCAAATTGTCTACGGGTTTCTTTTGGACTGGTCTCTCAGCTGGTTTGAATCCAGGTTTATCCGGAGTGTAGAACTCTCCCTCTGGTCGGAGGTTGTCTTCAGGTCTGACTTGCGATGGACGTTCACCTGGTATGTACTTGGGTTTCTCGGTTCTGTAGAATTCTCCCTTAAGTCTCAGATTGTCTTCAGGTCTGACCTGGGTTGGACGGTCTCCTGGCGAATACTTCTGCTTTTCGGGACTGTAGAAATCTCCCTCGGGTTTCAGATTATCCTCCGGCTTCTTCTGGACAGGTCTTTCAGCGGGTTTAAATCCTGGTTTATCCGGAGTGTAGAACTCTCCCTCAGGTCAGAGATTGTCTTCAGGTCTGACTTGCGTTGGACGTTCACCTGGTCTGTACTTGGGTTTCTCGGGACTGTAGAATTCTCCCTCAGGTCGGAGATTGTCTTCAGGTCTGACTTGCGTTGGACGTTCTTCTGGCGTGTTCTTCTGCTTTTCGGGACTGTAGAAGTCACCCTCGGGCTTCAGGTTATCCGTGGATCTGACTTGATCGGGTCGTACCACGTATTGATACTCCTCTTTCTCAACGAACGTCATTTCACCTTCGCTACGTAGGTTGTCCTTACGAATGATCCTTTCGTTTTTATCAGCAGGTTTGTAAACCTGTTTCTCAGGCTTCGTAAACTCTCCTTCGGGCTTCAGATTGTCCACGGGTTTCTTCTGGACCGGCCTCTCAGCTGGTTTGAATCCAGGTTTATCCGGAGTGTAGAACTCTCCCTCTGGTCGGAGGTTGTCTTCAGGTCTGACTTGCGATGGACGTTCACCTGGTCTGTACTTGGGTTTCTCGGTTCTGTAGAATTCTCCCTCAGGTCTCAGATTGTCTTCAGGTCTAACTTGGGTTGGACGTTCTCCTGGCGTATACTTCTGCTTTTCGGGACTGTAGAAATCTCCCTCGGGTTTCAGATTATCCTCCGGCTTCTTCTGGACAGGCCTCTCAGCTGGTTTAAATCCTGGTTTATCCGGAGTGTAGAACTCTCCCTCAGGTCAGAGATTGTCTTCAGGTCTGACTTGCGTTGGACGTTCACCTGGTCTGTACTTGGGTTTCTCGGGACTGTAGAATTCTCCCTCAGGTCGGAGATTGTCTTCAGGTCTGACTTGCGTTGGACGTTCTTCTGGCGTATTCTTCTGCTTTTCGGGACTGTAGAAGTCACCCTCGGGCTTCAGGTTATCCGTGGATCTGACTTGATCGGGTCGTACCACGTATTGATACTCCTCTTTCTCAACGAACGTCATTTCACCTTCGCTACGTAGGTTGTCCTTACGAATGATCCTTTCGTTTTTATCAGCAGGTTTGTAAACCTGTTTCTCAGGCTTCGTAAACTCTCCTTCGGGCTTCAGATTGTCCACGGGTTTCTTCTGTACCGGCCTCTCAGCTGGTTTGAATCCAGGTTTATCCGGAGTGTAGAACTCTCCCTCTGGTCGGAGGTTGTCTTCAGGTCTGACTTGCGATGGACGTTCACCTGGTCTGTACTTGGGTTTCTCGGTTCTGTAGAATTCTCCCTCAGGTCTCAGATTGTCTTCAGGTCTAACTTGGGTTGGACGTTCTCCTGGCGTATACTTCTGCTTTTCGGGACTGTAGAAATCTCCCTCGGGTTTCAGATTATCCTCCGGCTTCTTCTGGACAGGCCTCTCAGCTGGTTTGAATCCAGGTTTATCCGGAGTGTAGAACTCTCCCTCAGGTCGGAGATTGTCTTCAGGTCTAACTTGCGATGGACGTTCACCTGGTCTGTACTTGGGTTTCTCGGGACTGTAGAATTCTCCCTCAGGTCGGAGATTGTCTTCAGGTCTGACTTGGGTTGGACGTTCTCCTGGCGTATACTTCTGCTTTTCGGGACTGTAGAAGTCACCCTCGGGCTTCAGGTTATCCGTGGGTCTGACTTGATCGGGTCGTACCACGTATTTATACTCCTGTTTCTCAACAAACGTCATTTCACCTTCGCTACGTTGGTTGTCCTTACGAATGATCCTTTCGTTCTTATCAGCAGGTTTGTAAACCTGTTTCTCAGGCTTCGTAAACTCTCCTTCGGGCTTCAAATTGTCCACGGGTTTCTTTTGGACTGGTCTCTCAGCGGGTCTGAATCCAGGTTTATCCGGAGTGTAGAACTCTCCTTCAGGTCGGAGATTGTCTTCAGGTCTGACTTGCGTTGGACGTTCACCTGGTCTGTACATGGGTTTCTCGGGACTGTAGAATTCTTCCTCAGGTCGGAGATTGTCTTCAGGTCTGACTTGGGTTGGACGTTCTCTTGGCGTATACTTCTGCTTTTCGGGACTGTAGAAGTCACCCTCGGGATTCAGGTTATCCGTGGGTCTGACTTGATCGGGTCGTACCACGTATTGATACTCCTGTTTCTCAACGAACGTCATTTCACCTTCGCTACGTTGGTTGTCCTTACGAATGATCCTTTCGTTCTTATCAGCAGGTTTGTAAACCTGTTTCTCAGGCTTCGTAAACTCTCCTTCGGGCTTCAAATTGTCCACGTTTTTTTTTTGGACTGGTCTCTCAGCGGGTCTGAATCCAGGTTTATCCGGAGTGTAAAACTTTCCCTCAGGTCGGAGATTGTCTTCAGGTCTGACTTGCGATGGACGTTCACCAGGTCTGTACTTGGGTTTCTCGGGACTGTAGAATTCTCCCTCAGGTCTCAGATTGTCTTCAGGTCTGACCTGGATTGGACGTTCTCCTGGCGTGTACTTCTGCTTTTCGGGACTGTAGAAATCTCCCTCGGGTTTCAGATTATCCTCCGGCTTCTTCTGGACCGGCCTCTCAGCTGGTTTGAATCCAGGTTTATCCGGAGTGTAGAACTCTCCCTCAGGTCGGAGATTGTCTTCAGGTCTGACTTGCGATGGACGTTCATCTGGTCTGTACTTGGGTTTCTCGGGACTGTAGAATTCTCCCTCAGGTCGGAGATTGTCTTCAGGTCTGACTTGGGTTGGACGTTCTCCTGGCGTATACTTCTGCTTTTCGGGATTGTAGAAGTCACCCTCGGGATTCAGGTTATCCGTGGGTCTGACTTGATCGGGTCGTACCACGTATTTATACTCCTGTTTCTCAACAAACGTCATTTCACCTTCGCTACGTTGGTTGTCCTTACGAATGATCCTTTCGTTCTTATCAGCAGGTTTGTAAACCTGTTTCTCAGGCTTCGTAAACTCTCCTTCGGGCTTCAAATTGTCCACGGGTTTCCTTTGGACTGGTCTCTCTGCGGGTCTGAATCCAGGTTTATCCGGAGTGTAAAACTTTCCCTCAGGTCGGAGATTGTCTTCAGGTCTGACTTGCGATGGACGTTCACCAGGTCTGTACTTGGGTTTCTCGGGACTGTAGAATTCTCCCTCAGGTCTCAGATTGTCTTCAGGTCTGACCTGGATTGGACGTTCTCCTGGCGTGTACTTCTGCTTTTCGGGACTGTAGAAATCTCCCTCGGGTTTCAGATTATCCTCCGGCTTCTTCTGGACAGGCCTCTCAGCTGGTTTGAATCCAGGTTTATCCGGAGTGTAGAACTCTCCCTCAGGTCGGAGATTGTCTTCAGGTCTCACTTGCGCTGGACGTTCACCTGGTCTGTACTTGGGTTTCTCGGGACTGTAGAATTGTCCCTCAGGTCGCAGATTGTCTTCAGGTCTGACTTGGGTTGGACGTTCTCCTGGCGTATACTTCTGCTTTTCGGGACTGCAGAAATCTCCCTCGGGTTTCAGATTATCCTCCGGCTTCTTCTGAACAGGCCTCTCAGCGAGTCTGAATCCTGGTTTATCCGGAGTGTAGAACTCTCCCTCAGGTCGGAGATTGTCTTCAGGTCTGACTTGCGTTGGACGTTCACCTGGTCTGTACTTGGGTTTCTCGGGACTGTAGAATTCTCCCTCAGGTCTCAGATTGTCTTCAGGTCTGACCTGGGTTGACTGTTGTCCTGGCGTATACTTCTGGTTTTCGGGACTGTAGAAATCTTCCTTGGGTTTCAGATTATCCTCCGGCTTCTTCTGGACTGGTCTTTCAGCGGGTTTAAATCCAGGTTTATCCGGAGTGTAGAACTCTCCCTCAGGTCGGAGATTGTCTTCAGGTTTGACTTGCGTTGGACGTTCACCTGGTCTGTACTTGGGTTTCTCGGGACTGTAGAATTCTCCCTCGGGCTTCAGGTTATCCGTCGGTCTGACTTGATCGGGTCGTACCACGTATTGATACTCCTGTTTCTCAACGAACGTCATTTCACCTTCGCTACGTAGGTTGTCCTTACGAATGATCCTTTCGTTTTTATCAGCAGGTTTGTAAACCTGTTTCTCAGGCTTCGTAAGCTCTCCTTCGGGCTTCAGATTGTCCACGGGTTTCTTTTGGACTGGTCTCTCAGCTGGTTTGAATCCAGGTTTATCCGGAGTGTAGAACTCTCCCTCTGGTCGGAGGTTGTCTTCAGGTCTGACTTGCGATGGACGTTCACCTGGTATGTACTTGGGTTTCTCGGTTCTGTAGAATTCTCCCTTAAGTCTCAGTTTGTCTTCAGGTCTGACCTGGGTTGGACGTTCTCCTGGCGTATACTTGTGCTTTTCGGGACTGTAGAAATCTCCCTCGGGTTTCAGATTATCCTCCGGCTTCTTCTGGACAGGTCTTTCAGCGGGTTTAAATCCTGGTTTATCCGGAGTGTAGAACTCTCCCTCAGGTCGGAGATTGTCTTCAGGTCTGACTTGCGTTGGACGTTCACCAGGTCTGTACTTGGGTTTCTCGGGACTGTAGAATTCTCCCTCAGGTCTCAGATTGTCTTCAGGTCTGACCTGGATTGGACGTTCTCCTGGCGTGTACTTCTGCTTTTCGGGACTGTAGAAATCTCCCTCGGGTTTCAGATTATCCTCCGGCTTCTTCTGGACCGGCCTCTCAGCTGGTTTGAATCCAGGTTTATCCGGAGTGTAGAACTCTCCCTCAGGTCGGAGATTGTCTTCAGGTCTGACTTGCGATGGACGTTCATCTGGTCTGTACTTGGGTTTCTCGGGACTGTAGAATTCTCCCTCAGGTCGGAGATTGTCTTCAGGTCTGACTTGGGTTGGACGTTCTCCTGGCGTATACTTCTGCTTTTCGGGATTGTAGAAGTCACCCTCGGGATTCATGTTATCCGTGGGTCTGACTTGATCGGGTCGTACCACGTATTTATACTCCTGTTTCTCAACAAACGTCATTTCACCTTCGCTACGTTGGTTGTCCTTACGAATGATCCTTTCGTTCTTATCAGCAGGTTTGTAAACCTGTTTCTCAGGCTTCGTAAACTCTCCTTCGGGCTTCAAATTGTCCACGGGTTTCTTTTGGACTGGTCTCTCAGCGGGTCTGAATCCAGGTTTATCCGGAGTGTAAAACTTTCCCTCAGGTCGGAGATTGTCTTCAGGTCTGACTTGCGATGGACGTTCACCAGGTCTGTACTTGGGTTTCTCGGGACTGTAGAATTCTCCCTCAGGTCTCAGATTGTCTTCAGGTCTGACCTGGATTGGACGTTCTCCTGGCGTGTACTTCTGCTTTTCGGGACTGTAGAAATCTCCCTCGGGTTTCAGATTATCCTCCGGCTTCTTCTGGACAGGCCTCTCAGCTGGTTTGAATCCAGGTTTATCCGGAGTGTAAAACTTTCCCTCAGGTCGGAGATTGTCTTCAGGTCTGACTTGCGATGGACGTTCACCAGGTCTGTACTTGGGTTTCTCGGGACTGTAGAATTCTCCCTCAGGTCTCAGATTGTCTTCAGGTCTGACCTGGATTGGACGTTCTCCTGGCGTGTACTTCTGCTTTTCGGGACTGTAGAAATCTTCCTTGGGTTTCAGATTATCCTCCGGCTTCTTCTGGACAGGTCTTTCAGCGGGTTTAAATCCAGGTTTATCCGGAGTGTAGAACTCTCCCTCAGGTCGGAGATTGTCTTCAGGTTTGACTTGCGTAGGACGTTCACCTGGTCTGTACTTGGGTTTCTCGGGACTGTAGAATTCTCCCTCGGGCTTCAGGTTATCCGTCGGTCTGACTTGATCGGGTCGTACCACGTATTGATACTCCTGTTTCTCAACGAACGTCATTTCACCTTCGCTACGTAGGTTGTCCTTACGAATGATCCTTTCGTTTTTATCAGCAGGTTTGTAAACCTGTTTCTCAGGCTTCGTAAACTCTCCTTCGGGCTTCAGATTGTCCACGGGTTTCTTTTGGACTGGTCTCTCAGCTGGTTTGAATCCAGGTTTATCCGGAGTGTAGAACTCTCCCTCTGGTCGGAGGTTGTCTTCAGGTCTGACTTGCGATGGACGTTCACCTGGTATGTACTTGGGTTTCTCGGTTCTGTAGAATTCTCCCTTAAGTCTCAGTTTGTCTTCAGGTCTGACCTGGGTTGGACGTTCTCCTGGCGTATACTTCTGCTTTTCGGGACTGTAGAAATCTCCCTCGGGTTTCAGATTATCCTCCGGCTTCTTCTGGACAGGTCTTTCAGCGGGTTTAAATCCTGGTTTATCCGGAGTGTAGAACTCTCCCTCAGGTCGGAGATTGTCTTCAGGTCTGACTTGCGTTGGACGTTCACCTGGTCTGTACTTGGGTTTCTCGGGACTGTAGAATTCTCCCTCAGGTCGGAGATTGTCTTCAGGTCTGACTTGCGTTGGACGTTCTTCTGGCGTATTCTTCTGCTTTTCGGGACTGTAGAAGTCACCCTCGGGCTTCAGGTTATCCGTGAATCTGACTTGATCGGGTCGTACCACGTATTGATACTCCTCTTTCTCAACGAACGTCATTTCACCTTCGCTACGTTGGTTGTCCTTACGAATGATCCTTTCGTTTTTATCAGCAGGTTTGTAAACCTGTTTCTCAGGCTTCGTAAACTCTCCTTCGGGCTTCAAATTGTCCACGGGTTTCTTTTGGACTGGTCTCTCAGCGGGTCTGAATCCAGGTTTATCCGGAGTGTAGAACTCTCCTTCAGGTCGGAGATTGTCTTCAGGTCTGACTTGCGTTGGACGTTCACCTGGTCTGTACATGGGTTTCTCGGGACTGTAGAATTCTCCCTTAAGTCTCAGATTGTCTTCAGGTCTGGCCTGGGTTGGACGTTCTCCTGGCGTATACTTCTGCTTTTCGGGACTGTAGAAATCTCCCTCGGGTTTCAGATTATCCTCCGGCTTCTTCTGGACAGGCCTCTCAGCTGGTTTGAATCCAGGTTTATCCGGAGTGTAGAACTCTCCCTCAGGTCGGAGATTGTCTTCAGGTCTGACTTGCGATGGACGTTCATCTGGTCTGTACTTGGGTTTCTCGGGACTGTAGAATTCTCCCTCAGGTCGGAGATTGTCTTCAGGTCTGACTTGGGTTGGACGTTCTCCTGGCGTATACTTCTGCTTTTCGGGATTGTAGAAGTCACCCTCGGGTTCAGGTTATCCGTGGGTCTGACTTGATCGGGTCGTACCACGTATTTATACTCCTGTTTCTCAACAAACGTCATTTCACCTTCGCTACGTTGGTTGTCCTTACGAATGATCCTTTCGTTCTTATCAGCAGGTTTGTAAACCTGTTTCTCAGGCTTCGTAAACTCTCCTTCGGGCTTCAAATTGTCCACGGGTTTCTTTTGGACTGGTCTCTCAGCGGGTCTGAATCCAGGTTTATCCGGAGTGTAGAACTCTCCTTCAGGTCGGAGATTGTCTTCAGGTCTGACTTGCGTTGGACGTTCACCTGGTCTGTACATGGGTTTCTCGGGACTGTAGAATTCTCCCTTAAGTCTCAGATTGTCTTCAGGTCTGGCCTGGGTTGGACGTTCTCCTGGCGTATACTTCTGCTTTTCGGGACAGTAGAAGTCACCCTCGGGCTTCAGGTTATCCGTGGGTCTGACTTGATCGGGTCGTACCACGTATTGATACTCCGCTTTCTCAACGAACGTCATTTCACCTTCGCTTCGTAGGTTGTCCTTACGAATGATCCTTTCGTTTTTATCAGCAGGTTTGTAAACCTGTTTCTCAGGCTTCGTAAACTCTCCTTCGGGCTTCAAATTGTCCACGGGTTTCTTTTGGACTGGTCTCTCAGCGGGTCTGAATCCAGGTTTATCCGGAGTGTAGAACTCTCCTTCAGGTCGGAGATTGTCTTCAGGTCTGACTTGCGTTGGACGTTCACCTGGTCTGTACTTGGGTTTCTCGGGACTGTAGAATTCTCCCTCAGGTCGGAGATTGTCTTCAGGTCTGACTTGGGTTGGACGTTCTCCTGGCGTATACTTCTGCTTTTCGGGACTGTAGAAGTCACCCTCGGGATTCAGGTTATCCGTGGGTCTGACTTGATCGGGTCGTACCACGTATTGATACTCCTGTTTCTCAACGAACGTCATTTCACCTTCGCTACATAGGTTGTCCTTACGAATGATCCTTTCGTTCTTATCAGCAGGTTTGTAAACCTGTTTCTCAGGCTTCGTAAACTCTCCTTCGGGCTTCAAATTGTCCACGGTTTTTTTTTGGACTGGTCTCTCAGCGGGTCTGAATCCAGGTTTATCCGGAGTGTAAAACTTTCCCTCAGGTCGGATATTGTCTTCAGGTCTGACTTGCGATGGACGTTCACCAGGTCTGTACTTGGGTTTCTCGGGGCTGTAGAATTCTCCCTCAGGTCTCAGATTGTCTTCAGGTCTGACCTGGATTGGACGTTCTCCTGGCGTGTACTTCTGCTTTTCGGGACTGTAGAAATCTCCCTCGGGTTTCAGATTATCCTCCGGCTTCTTCTGGACAGGCCTCTCAGCTGGTTTGAATCCAGGTTTATCCGGAGTGTAGAACTCTCCCTCAGGTCGGAGATTGTCTTCAGGTCTGACTTGCGATGGACGTTCATCTGGTCTGTACTTGGGTTTCTCGGGACTGTAGAATTCTCCCTCAGGTCGGAGATTGTCTTCAGGTCTGACTTGGGTTGGACGTTCTCCTGGCGTATACTTCTGCTTTTCGGGACTGTAGAAGTAACCCTCGGGATTCAGGTTATCCGTGGGTCTGACTTGATCGGGTCGTACCACGTATTTATACTCCTGTTTCTCAACAAACGTCATTTCACCTTCGCTACGTTGGTTGTCCTTACGAATGATCCTTTCGTTCTTATCAGCAGGTTTGTAAACCTGTTTCTCAGGCTTCGTAAACTCTCCTTCGGGCTTCAAATTGTCCACGGGTTTCTTTTGGACTGGTCTCTCAGCGGGTCTGAATCCAGGTTTATCCGGAGTGTAGAACTCTCCTTCAGGTCGGAGATTGTCTTCAGGTCTGACTTGCGTTGGACGTTCACCTGGTCTGTACATGGGTCTCTCGGGACTGTAGAATTCTCCCTCAGGTCGGAGATTGTCTTCAGGTCTGACTTGGGTTGGATGTTCTCCTGGCGTATACTTCTGCTTTTCGGGACTGTAGAAGTCACCCACGGGCTTCAGGTTATTCGTGGGTCTGACTTGATCGGGTCGTACCACGTATTGATACTCCTGTTTCTCAACGAACGTCATTTCACCTTCGCTACGTAGGTTGTCCTTACGAATGATCCTTTCGTTCTTATCAGCAGGTTTGTAAACCTGTTTCTCAGGCTTCGTAAACTCTCCTTCGGGCTTCAAATTGTCTACGGGTTTCTTTTGGACTGGTCTCTCCGCGGGTCTGAATCCAGGTTTATCCGGAGTGTAGAACTCTCCCTCAGGTCGGAGATTGTCTTCAGGTCTGACTTGCGTTCGACTTTCACCTGGTCTGTACTTGGGTTTCTCGGGACTGTAGAATTCTCCTTCAGGTCGGAGATTGTCTTCAGGTCTGACTTGGGTTGGACGTTCTCCTGTCGTATACTTCTGCTTTTCGGGACTGTAGAAGTCACCCTCGGGCTTCAGGTTATCCGTGGGTCTGACTTGATCGGGTCGTACCACGTATTGATACTCCTGTTTCTCAACGAACGTCATTTCACCTTCGCTACATAGGTTGTCCTTACGAATGATCCTTTCGTTCTTATCAGCAGGTTTGTAAACCTGTTTCTCAGGCTTCGTAAACTCTCCTTCGGGCTTCAAATTGTCCACGGGTTTCTTTTGGACTGGTCTCTCCGCGGGTCTGAATCCAGGTTTATCCGGAGTGTAGAACTCTCCCTCAGGTCGGAGATTGTCTTCAGGTCTGACTTGCGTTGGACTTTCACCTGGTCTGTACTTGGGTTTCTCGGGACTGTAGAATTCTCCTTCAGGTCGGAGATTGTCTTCAGGTCTGACTTGGGTTGGACGTTCTCCTGTCGTATACTTCTGCTTTTCGGGACTGTAGAAGTCACCCTCGGGCTTCAGGTTATCCGTGGGTCTGACTTGATCGGGTCGTACCACGTATTGATACTCCTGTTTCTCAACGAACGTCATTTCACCTTCGCTACATAGGTTGTCCTTACGAATGATCCTTTCGTTCTTATCAGCAGGTTTGTAAACCTGTTTCTCAGGCTTCGTAAACTCTCCTTCGGGCTTCAAACTGTCCACGGGTTTTTTTTGGACTGGTCTCTCAGCGGGTCTGAATCCAGGTTTATCCGGAGTGTAAAACTTTCCCTCAGGTCGGAGATTGTCTTCAGGTCTGACTTGCGATGGACGTTCACCAGGTCTGTACTTGGGTTTCTCGGGACTGTAGAATTCTCCCTCAGGTCTCAGATTGTCTTCAGGTCTGACCTGGATTGGACGTTCTCCTGGCGTATACTTCTGCTTTTCGGGACTGTAGAAATCCCTCTCGGGTTTCAGATTATCCTCCGGCTTCTTCTGAACAGTTCTCTCAGCGGGTCTGAATCCTGGTTTATCCGGAGTGTAGAACTCTCCCTCAGGTCGGAGATTGTCTTCAGGTCTGACTTGCGATGGACGTTCACCTGGTCTGTACTTGGGTTTCTCGGGACTGTAGAATTCTCCCTCAGGTCTCAGATTGTCTTCCGGTCTAACCTGGTTTGGACGTTCTCCTGGCGTATACTTCTGCTTTTCGGGACTGTAGAAATCCCTCTCGGGTTTCAGATTATCCTCCGGCTTCTTCTGAACAGTTCTCTCAGCGGGTCTGAATCCTGGCTTATCCTCAGGTCGCACTTGAGATGGACGTTCACTAGGCTTGTATCCTGGTTTTTCTGGAGTGTAGAAGTCGCCTTCGGGTTTCAGATTGTCTTCATGCGTGTGTTGGACGATCACCTGGTCTGTACTCCGGTTTCTCCGGACTGTAAAATTCACCCTCTGGTTTGAGGTTATCAGTGGGCTTTATTTGTCCTGGTCGAACTACATATTGGTATTCCTGCTTCTCCACAAAAGTCATTTCTCCTTCGGTGCGCAAGTTGTGGCTGCGAATAATTTTCTCTGGTCTTTCTCCTGGCCGATAGGTGGGTTTTTCCGGCGTAAGGAATTCTCCCTCCGGCTTGAGGTTGTCCACGGGTTTCTTTTGGGTGGGTCGATCGGTTGGTGTATAGCCCTTCTTGTCGGGCGTATAGAAGTCACCTTCAGGCCGCAAGTTATCCTTGTGTCGTACTTGTGTTGGGCGGTCTCCAGGCTGATATTTCGGCTTCTCTGGGCTGTAAAACTCGCCCTCGGGCTTAAGGTTGTCCATCGGTTTCTTATATTCAGGACGGACGGTGTATTGATACTCCTCCCTCTCGTTGAAGGTAATTTCTCCCTCTGTCCGGAAATTGTCAGTGTGCACAATTTTCTCACGCCTCTCGCCGGGCTTGTATGGCTCTTTTGGTGGGACTACGAAGTCTCCTTCTGGCTTTAGATTGTCTTCTGGCTTCTTTATAACTACGTAGAACACTAATATGTCTTCGTTTGGCTTGGGAATGTTTCCATTGTCTCTCTTCGACCAGGTATTTGTACGTACTCTTGTGTATGCTTCCTCGAGGGTATCTATTGAGAATTCGAATGATTAATATACGAAAATCTTGGTTTAATACAATTATACTTGCCATCGGTTTCAATGATTGTGTTTTCTGTTGATTTAGTTGTGCTGGTTGAGCAGTGATGTCGTCTGAAATGCGAAGAATAATAGTTGAAAGAAGTCCTCTATGGATACATTATGCAATTCTTACCCGCATGTGCAGATCTCACAGATGCACCGCTCGCTATGCGTAGTATTTTTGTTCTTGACGACTCCACGCTGGGGGACATAATGTATATGAATTATTCTTCAAGTACTATCGCATATATGTAAAATAATCTACTTACGTTTCTTGAATCGTCTAAGCGTTTCTTATCGGTGCGCACATAATCTATTTCATCATAAATATTTTCGGTAATATTTTTGTGTTTCGATGTTTCGTTCAGATTCAGGGTTATGTTCTCATTGTTCTCCGAAATCGAGGTGTTCTTCTCAATCTCCACAAATTCATCCACGTAGATGGTCTTCTTGGGGGTCTCTACAATCTTCTCAATGACATCCGTGTGCACCTTCTCGTCCAGAACACGCCAATCGTTGATGCTCGCATCGAATATCTAATAGAAAGCAGGTTCAACATATGAAAAAATATCCACAGAGGAACACACTCATGGGAATGGCGTGGGCTTTGGGTGTGGAATGGCTGGTGTGCCGCCCCGTCACGCACAATCTATGACTTACCTTTGTTACCTCCGTGGTAGTTGTTATGTTTGCCACATCGGTATTATCTTTCTCGATTTCACGAGCAATGTCATTGGGCACGAAAGCTTTGCTGTCTCTGAACGACTTCTCGCCGACGACCGTCCACTTGCCGAGCTTCGTGTCGTACACCTTGGTGGTGTATGTTGTGGTGGTTGTGTTGATGACATCATCAACTATTTCGGGATAGCCCCGGTCATCGGTGCTGTCCACAGTCCGTTCGTCTACCACGCGCCACCTATTGTTGCGCCTGTCGTATAACTTCTTCTTGTACGGCACCTTGCAGCTACCGTCCGACTCCTTGCTGACGTACCGCTCAAAGGTGGGCATGCTTGTGTTGCCCCCTGGATGGGTGGTGGTGCCATCGCTGAGCTCGGTCCAGGTCTTGGTCTTTACGTCATACACCTCCTTCTTGGACGACGATGTGGACTGCTTGGTGCTGCTCGAGCTGCTCCGTGTGGTGCTCTCGCTGACCTCTTTGTTGGATGTCGATGAAGTGGCTTTGTTGTGGTCCACAACTGTTTTCGTTCCCGACAGTTGTTCCAGTTTATCGTTCTGCGAGGTGGATGACGTCGCCTTTGTTGTGGTCACGGCAGACGGCGCGGCAACCGGTTCGGGGAAACTTGATGACGTCACCAATGTGGGCCCGTCAGCTGTTCCGCTGGCTGGTGGCAGCTTTCGCACGCTCTGAGATTCACTGAAGCTTTTGCTGCTGCTGCTGCTGCTGCTGCACTTGGTGTTGGTGTTGGTGTTAGTATTGGTATTGGTATTGATATCAACACTGATGTTGGTATTGGTGCTACTGCTCGTGTCAAAGCTAACCTGTTTCCTCGCACCGGATGATGTCATACCGGTAGCCGCTGTGTCGGCTCTCTCGCTTGCAATGAGCGTTTCATTGGCGCACCGATTGGAGCTGGAACTGGTTGTGGAGGCGAAGTAAGTGGAGCTGCTGCTCGCCTGCTGCTGCTGCCGCTGCTGACTGGAAGACATGGAAGAGGACGTGTACATCTTGGGGAGGCTGCCGCCGCTGGCTGATATGGAAAGCGTGGGCGTTGTGATCTCTACCACCTCGATGGGGACAGAGAACACTGGCTCCTTCTTCTCACTCTCCAGCAGATCGATCGAGGAAATGATCTTTTCGTTAGAGTAATCCCTGGAAATCTTGGCGGTGCTGCTGCTGCTGCTGCTGCTAAACTGCTCCGACTGGGATTGGGATTGGGATTGTAACTTGGACTGAGATTTCTCTGTGTATGAGGATTGGGAGCTTGACATGGCTGCCTTGCTCTTGCTGCTGCTGCTGTAGCTCCTGACACCAGCCGCAAGCATGGGAGACGAGGATGCAGTGCTGGCCGCCAGCACAGGAGTGGAGGATATGGTGCTCGCCACTGGCTCTCCGTACGAGACGGACTCGTGCTCCATCGAGGTGGAGCTGCTCTTAGTGGTGAGGGTCGCTGTGGCGTCGGGTCCCAGTTGCTTGGTGAGCTTCGTGGCCGTAGCCGACGACGATGTGGTTGTGGTCGATGTGGCTGACGGCTGCTGCTGCTGCTGCGACACTTGTTTCTTTTTACTGCTTTTTGATACCATTTTGACACAGATGAGGTAATCGCTGAGAGACTGAGTGACTGGTGTTGCACCTGGTTGCTTTTCGGGGCTAATTTGGGGTCGGGGTTCGCTTGTTAATCACAATTGTCGCTGCTCTTGGCCCTTAGAGGGGTTATTAATAATATTTCGCGGTATAGATCGTTTTGTTTCGTTGTTTCGTTGTGGTGCTTATTGGGATCTGGACTGGTATGTCACATAGTTTCCACGGCGGAATGTCGAAGTACTTATATTATACACGAACACGCGAACCATAGTTCAGGCCGAAGCACCAATACCCTCACAGATAGGCGACAGCAAAAAGCTTAGCACACGCTCACACTCGGACACGCACACTAGCGCACTCGCAAGACTCTCACGGGAGAGAGTTACAGATGCAGCAACAGATAGAGATGGAGATCACTCGGAGATGGAGATACAGAGACTTGTGGGGAGGTCTCTGTCTCGCCACAACACTTTTCGGTTCAGCAACCGTCTCGAATCACAACTCAAAACGTACTGATCGCGTCTGGAACGGCTTTCGAGCGACTATCTGTGCGCTCCCACCACTTGAAAGCAGCAGCAGTGGGTTGTGGGTTTGCGAGTGGGAACGGGAACGGGAGAGGCACAACGCCTTCGCAAAAAGCCAGGCCAGAGCAGCGACTGCGAATGCGGCTGCGAAGCGTAGGTATGGCAGAGTATCTGACGGATGCGTAGGCCGCTTTGCCGCTTTTGGCTGCCACGAAACACGAACTCCTAGTTTAATAAGCCAATAAGAAAGGAAACCATAAGATTCAACGATAGGCGCTTTGAATACCCGTGCAGAGCGAACGTTCTTATATAATTTAGTCATGAAATGTTGATCAAATTAACCATAGGTTCTTCCAGCTAATTTCTGTCAAATATAGGGATAATATTGCACAGAAATCGACATGAGTATGAGTATGCTATATGAAGCCGTTCACTTCGTTTACTTTCCTGCAAAGTTATGTTAAAAATCATAATAACCTATGCGAGAGATACAAGTAATAAACACAACACAAATATCGATCTTTTGTGAAAGTGGCCATAAAACAAAACAAACAGATGTATGATGACCGACAGACTTCCAACAAAGAGGGACATTAAGAGCCAGAAGCAGAGAGGCGGGCAGACACACGCGAAGGTGCAGGGCGTGCGCCTGCGCAGAACCATCGAAAAACCCAGATCGGCAAATACAAAATTGGTCTCCGACTGTGTCTGGCGGATGCACAATTAAATTATGAATAGTATCTGACGTTGATTAGTCAGCAGCAGCATGTTCGCCAGGTTTGGAGATACTTTTTCACTCGTCTAGCCCGACGGCGCTACGTGGGCGCCTCCGCCAATACCAGTCCAGACCAGACCAGACCCCAAGCTCCAGAGCCGACCAGAGAGCTGAGTAAGCTCCATTCGGATCAAGATTTATATATGAGCAATAGCCCAATTGATTTATAACGGCCTTTGGTGAGTGCGAATGAAAAGTATCGGCAAGCGGCTATGCCCAAAGTGGGAGTGCCTCCCAAGAGAACCCCGGCTCGGCCTCCGGATCGAGGGTGGACGAATACAAGTGAATACAAGTTACTTATACCCGGCAGGTCTATCAAGAAAAACAGTCCCAATTCTTGCCTAATTCAAGACTGACGTCATACGCGTCGTATGAGCAACGACGTTGTAACGGTTGCGGTTGGACAATACCGATTCAAAATAGGTTATCGCTATGGTGCTCGGATATCGCATGCAATAACCTTGGGCCAATTATCGCTGCAGGTCATAGTATAGTTGGGGTGGGTGCAAGCAAGCTCGAGGTAGGGAACAGCTGAGCTGAGCTGCCGTAAGTGCTGTGCAGCGCATCGCAACGGAGCTTTCGAAGCCGAGCTTTAAGATCGGCAAGCTCTTATTTAAGCAGTGCAAAAGCACCAGAACGTTCTCTTTCGAAAATTTGAATCTGTGCAGCCGGTGGCTATCTCCGCGTCGGTAGCAAATATATAACTAAATCGACCACGTGTAAGCCCAAAAGAAAAGAAAAGTAACCCAAATAAGTGCCACAAAGACAAACCGAAAAGAAATAAAACGGAACGGGGAAAATCTCAAACGGTGGGCGCGCCGCAAAAATCGGGCGAAAATTAATAACCGTGCGCCGAGAAAACTGGCAAGAAACTACCCTGGCGAAAAGTGCATATTTGCCTCGTCTCGCCAGCAAGTGTTGTTCTTGTTGCAAACCCGTGCGTCCCGCAGCTCAGCCAGGAGAACCGAACGCTCGTGTCTCCGTGGAAAAGTCCGAAAAACCGGTATGTTAAAGTGCCCTGTAGGGAAAATTTAGTTTTTTTTTCTTAGCCCTCGTGGTTTTGGTTCTGTTTCGCCCATAGGGCCCTGGCCCCGAGCGGTAGCCCCCCGGCTCTCCCAAAGTTCTGCCCCACCCACACCAAACTCCCACCCTTGACGGGAGTACTCTTCGGAGTCGACCTTGGTGTGGGGCCGAGATTTGTTTTCCTTTTGGAGTCGTTGAAGCATCCACCTGCCCGGCGACATAACTTCCACCGGCCATAACCCTTGCGCCATATCTAACGTACGCGCATAGAGGGCATAGAGATCACCCCCCCCCCCCCCCTTTTTCATACCCCCCCTATTTACCAATCCCCCTCCGACCTGGGCACACATTAACATGGTTTCCACAGCTCCACAACGAAAGGCGCCTTTCAGCGAGGGACCACTGTATTAAAGCCGTAAGTGACCCAATTTCAATTTTCTCCTTTGCGCTTGTCTTCGTGAAAATCTAAAACGCATGCGCAGCGGCCAGCCGCTGCTGATAAGAGAGCGCAACGCTTGCGTTCCACACGCTCGAAGCTTTTCGGTCTCTTCGGTGCCAATTCTGCTAAGCTTGCCTTGCTCGCATTCCCTGCATTCTTTTAATGCATCGAAACGTAGCCAAGCCACACACTAACCAACATAGAAAAAAAAAAAAATAAATAAATTTATAATGTTTAATTAAATTTCGTTTTGGCTCACCATTGCTGATCGCTGGTATGACCCCCGCTGCTTTTGAAAATTTTTTTGATTTTTATTTTTTTTCCTTTATACCTACCTAATTTACTTATTTCGAATATCCTATATTATATTCCTATCTTTTCTATTTATACTCCACCGTTTATATATACCTATGTATATCTATAAATTTTTTTTCCTCCTTAGGGATTAAGCCTCCTATTTTTTTTTCATTCCACTAATTTTTTTTCTTGAGTTGCCTGCTGATTGTAGTTCAATACTTGTGTTATTTTTGGAAGTGAAACTTGGTTTGCTAGTTTTTGATTGAAGCAACATGTCTATGATGAAGTACAACGAAATATATTGAATTTTATTACCAATGAACATGGAGTAGACTTATAATTTCCTAGGGACAGGGTGACGTAATGGGGTAGGGTAAGAATTTTAGGGATTTCCAGAACCTTCGCACCACTGGAAATCATGGAAGGTGTTGAAGAATGACCATCTCTAGCAATGCACGCATGTATTGACAGACATATGAGTATGTAGACGTATGTATGAGTGAGAGACGTAACGAAGCGACGTTCTCTTATCTCCCTTTTTGTTCTCCCTTTCGTTTCGGTCTCTATCTGCCTGCGAGCAGAGCATTTATTAGTCACAAATAAACCTTACATACCATGCTTAACAGTTGGAGTTATGTTTTGATTGTCGAACTCGGTATTTGGCTTTCTCCACACTGTTTGGAATCCATCCGATCGGAAAATATTGAATTTACTTTCATCGGAAAATAGCACCTGTTGCCAGAAATCTTTGGGCTTAGTTATAAACTCCTTGGCGTAGTTCAGACGTTTTTTTTTATTAGTCTCCGAGATCAAAGGTTTTCGTCGAGCCACACGCGCATGGTAGTTGGCCTCGTGTAGTACTCGGCGTACCGTAATCGGGTGAACATCCGTCCCAATGTCTTTTTTTAGATCAGCAGCGATCTGTGTGGAGGATATGGTGGGGTTCAATTTCACTTTGCGAATGATTTGGCTGCATTCGCGGTTGCTTAAAACTTTTGGGCGACCTGTGTGTTTAGAGCTCTCCAAGTTTGAGGCTCCCTTAAAGCGTTGAACGATGCTCCTTATTGTGAAGCGGCTTCTTTCCATAATTTTGCCTATTTCCGCATACGATTTGCCTTGATTATGCAAGTGCAGGATTATTTTCCTCTGCGCTACGGTGGTTTCCTTTTGTTTCGGTGGCATATTGACAGCAAAAATCAAAACAAGCCCAATTTAAGCGCAACTTTAAATTTCCAAATGCTAATTTGCAAAATTTTAAATAACGGGATAACCAGGCTGCCATATTTCCAAAAAAAGAGCTGCCCAATCGGACATAATACTGAAAAATTAATGTATAAAGCCTAGTGTGCCAATAATTTTGTTCAACGAAATATACACTTTTTAAAGTTTTTTATTTAATACTAATGCTTAGTTTGAATTTTTGTAAACAAATTTAATATATATATATACTAAATACTATGATCTGGTTGGCTAAATTTATTTTTACCATATATCGTTATCGAAAGGGTCGCACGGTGGCCAGAAAGTTTAAAAAGCTTACTGTGCCAAAAATTTAGTTCGAGGATAGATCTCTTCCCAATAGAATTGGGTACGTTAACTCCCCCCATTCTTAAATGTTTCGTCCCGATACATTTTGAAGTTCTGATAGAGCTCTAATTTCTTCTGACAGTATTTGAATGTTGCTTTCCACTATTTCTTCTGACGGTATTCTTATTGATTTAATAAGTAAAAATTTGGTTAATTTATAGACGAAGTAAAATAACATTATCAATATCAAAATGATTAAGAATAATGTTGTTAATGGTAAGGCCGTATTACCTAATGTTATAAGGGGATTTAAAATATTATAATTATCAAAAGAAAATTGCTTATCATTCGATTGTATATAATCAACTAATTCAAAATCGCTATATCTATGATGCGATATATATCTTAGAATTTTACCCTTATCATTTATGTGGGTTATATTATTTATTTCAATTGTGTTGTTGAATATAAGGAGATACGATCCTAACAAAGTAGTATTGTCTACGATATTTTTGCCTGAAACTAATATGGCACCATCCTGAATGATGTCTATTTCTTTGTTTTTTTCCCTTTTTTTAGTGCAGTTGGCTTTAAAGCCATTAAGTAAATTGGTGAAACAGGTCTTCTTTAAATTTATTTGTGCGTAATTGTTAAAAGTTTCACTTTTAAAATTATTCATTAAATAGTATTTCTCCTTACATTCACAAACTTTTTCACTTATAACTAACATTCCATCATTTTGTGAGATGGCTCTGTTGAAGAATGACCATCTCTAGCAATGCACGCATGTTTTGACAGACATATGAGTATGTAGACGTATGTATGAGTGAGAGACGTAACAAAGCGACGTTCTCTTATCTCCCTTTTTGTTCTCCCTTTCGTTCGGTCTCTATCTGCCTGTGAGCAGAGCATTTATTAGTCACAAATAAACCTTACATATGAATGGTTGCATTTTTTCTTTTCGGTACAAGAACTTCCCTTGCAACGGCAGCGAAATTCTGTCCAACAGGTTATGGGCCCAGGTTCGGATTTTGTAAATTAAAAGTAAAGTGATTGTTTTAGTTACGAACTATTAACATCGGTGTGACTCAGAGACTAAACGATAATCAGCAATGAGCGGGATGTATCAAATAGACAAATTAGAGGAGGGAAATTATGACTCCTGGTGTATTCAAATGCGGTCTGTGTTGGTGCACGCTGAATTGTGGAGTGTGGCATCTGGTGACCTGCTACCAACGAATGTTCCCGAAGTTGTGAATTGGCAGGCCAAGGATGAAAAGGCGCTGGCCATGATCACATTGAGTGTGAAAACTTCACAGTTGGGATACATTAAAAATTGCAGTAAGTCGTCCGAAGCATGGAACAAATTAAAGAGTGTTCATCAACCAAGTGGACCTGTACGAAAGGTTCAACTGTACAAGAAATTGCTAAGCAAGCGCATGGACCAAAGGCAAAGCATTTCAAGCTACATTAATGAGTTCGTGGATATTCTTGATGGCCTTGGGTCAGTAGGAATCGAGCTAAATGATGAACTGCGCTCAATTGTTTTGTTGTCAAGCCTTCCAGAACAATTCGAAAATTTCGTTGTCGCCGTAGAGACGCGCGACAGTCTGCCGACTTTCGATGTTCTATGCCTAAAACTGAAGGAAGAAGGCGAACGAAAGGGAAACACAGAAGATCAAAAGGAATACGCAAAGGCATATACCGCAGTACATAAGCCGGCCGCGCACAGAGCGCTAAAGAACAGAAACAATACAATGATATGTTTCAAGTGTGGTGAGCGCGGGCATATGAAGGCTCAGTGTAAGAAGGAGAGCGCAAATGTGGAAAGGGCAGCAAGAGTGGAGAACAAGCAGTGCAGTCTATTAAATGCGTTGGACGCAGATAATTTGAAAAAGAGTATGTGGGGTTTGGATAGTGGTGATACAAGCCACATGTGTTGTGAGAAACAGTTATTCACAAAGTTCGAGAAACACACAGAAATGATTGGTCTGTCTGACTCCGGTTTCCTAAAAGCTGAAGGAAAAGGGGAAGTAGAGCTGAAGACAGAGATATGCACGCTGCTGTTAAAGAATGTTCTCTATGTGCCCGAAATGAATGGAAATTATTTCTCGGTGAGCAGCGCTGTACAGAATAAATGTTTCGTCACTTTTGGACAAGAATATGCACGAGTTATCCAAAATGGCGAATGCATTGTAAAGGCGAACAGAGCTGGAAACTTGTATGTATATGTTTCGAGGAAAACAAAACAACTGTTTTGCGGCGGTTAAGGCTGATGGTGCCCTGTGGCATAAACGGTACGGCCACTTGAACATCAGTAATATGAAAGATTTGATCAGCAAAGGAATGGTGCGCGGCATTGAAAATATGGTTTTACCGGCGAATATGAATTGCAAAACATGTATGGTCAGCAAGATTCATGCGCAACCATTTCCTGTTGCAACCACCAGTAGAGCTCAAGATATATTGGAACTAGTTCATGCAGATGTGTGCGGGCCCTTTGGCACACAGTCGCTTGCTGGATCAAAGTATTTTCTAACCTTCATCGATGACAAATCAAGGCGTATATTTGTGTATTTCCTGCGGACAAAGGATGAAGTCTTCCAGAAGTTCGTCGAGTTCAAAAACCTGGTTGAACGGCAAACGGGAAAAGTCTCAAATGTATCCGGAGCGACAATGGCGGTGAATTTGTCAACAAATCGTTTGATGAATTTCTGAAAACTAATGGGATTGAGAGGCAGCTGACAGTGGCGTACACCCCACAGCAAAACGGCGTTGCTGAGAGGGCAAACCGCACTCTGGTGGAAATGTCAAGATGTATGCTGGTCCAGTCAGGATTAGGCGAATCCTTGTGGGCTGAGGCAGTCAACGCAGCTGTGTATGTACGGAATCGATCACCGACCAAGGCGCTGACCAGTATGACGCCTATGGAAGCGTGGACTGGTAAGAAACCTTTTGTTGGTCATCTAAAGGTTTTTGGCTCCGTTGCAGTAGCTTTGGACAAGGGTCCAAGGAAGAGTAAACTTCAACCAAAAGGCAAAGAATATCGCATGATTGGATATTCAGTAGCGGCTAAGGGCTATCGACTGTATGACCCTGTGTCTCATCAGGTGATTGAGAGGCGAGATGTTCTCTTTGACGAGATCCAAGACGACAAGGATACAGTCACATTCGAACTTCCGAAGGCAGAAGTTAGCATGCAGTAAGGCGGCGATACTGATGACATTGACAGCAGCGGTGGAGACAGCAGCCATGGTGCAAGCGTTGACGGGGAGAATCCCAGTAGCAGCGGTACTGATGGGTACGAGAGCGCAACAGAAAAGGTTGAGTCAGATGAGCCAGCTCCTCGCGTTGGACCTGGCAGACCAAGGCTGATTCGGACCGGCAAACCTGGCCGTCCGAGAAAGGAGTACAACATTCTTGGTGTTCTGGTTGCCAGCGACGTAAAGATTCCAGTATCCTACGAGGAGGCGTTGATCAGTATTCATGCATCACATTGGTCCGAAGCGATGCAACGCGAATATGAGGCATTAATGGCAAACGAGACATGGCAGTTGGCAGACTTACCGGCAGGACAACGAGCAGTTGGATGCAAATGGGTATATAGCCTGAAACGCGACAAAGATGGTCAAATCGAACGATTCAAGGCGCGGCTGGTGGCAAAAGGTTGCTCCCAGCAGTACGGCATAAACTATGCGGAAACATTTTCTCCAGTCTGCAGACTGGAGAGCGTGCGATTTATTCTTGCGCTAGCAGCAGAATTGAAATTATATGTCAACCAAATGGATGTATGTACGGCATACCTCAACAGTGACCTGAGCGATACGGTGTACATGAAGCAACCACAAGGGTACATTGATCGAGCTTATCCAGCGAAGGCTATGCTGCTTAAAAAGGCAATATATGGATTGAAGCAGTCAGGAAGGGAATGGAATTCGAAGCTGAATGGCGTCCTGACTAATCTGGGTTTTGTTTCCTGTGACAACGAGCCGTGCCTCTACCAGCAGAGAGGGAAAGGTAACTTATCGTTAATCTTGGTATATGTTGACGATTTACTTATAGCATGTCAGTCCAAAGAGGACATGCTCGGTATCAAATCGGCTATTTCAAATGCGTTCGAATGTATCGACAAAGGTGTTCCAGAGCTGTTTTTAAGCATGGAGGTGCACCGTGAAGGTGAGCTTGGGCCTATCACCATAGGCCACTCGCAATACATCAAGGAACTATTGCAAGCTCGCGACATGGACAAATGTAGACCAGTGGCTACTCCGTTGGATGCGGGGTTCCAGGTGGATTGTACCAATGAGCAGTGTCAAAAGGTTGATCCTGTCATGTATCAATCCATGATTGGTGAGCTGATGTGGCTGGCACTCACAACCAGACCGGACATTTTGCATTCAGTTGCAAAGTTGGCCCAGAGGAACAAAGATCCGCACGCAGAGCATCTGGCTGGTGTGAAGCACGTTCTGAGGTACTTGGCAGCGACGATGAACTTCAAACTACACTACAAAGGGTGTCACCAGCCACTTACTGGATATGTGGATGCGGATTGGGGCGGCGATCGAACTAACCGGAAGTCGTATACGGGCTATGTTTATTTTTTGGCAGGTAGCCGAATTTCTTGGCGATCTGAGAAACAACGCAGCGTGGCACTTAGCAGCACGGAGGCAGAATACATGGCACTGTCGGCTGCGTGTAAGGAGTCCATATTCTTACGTCGCTTAATCATTGAAATTGGCTGTGGAGATGAAGCTACCTCAACTACCTTATATGGCGATAATCTGAGCGCACAAGAGCTGGCTAGGAACCCAGTGCATCACTCAAGGACCAAGCATATTGATATTAGATATCACTTTGTACGACAGATTGTAGAAGAAGGTCAAGTTAAGTTAAAGTATGCTAGTACAACAGATATGATTGCAGATATCTTGACCAAGAATCTCCCTAAGAGAAAGCATGTCGAATTTACAAAATTGTTAAGTTTAAATTGAGTTAAATGGAAGCATGCACGCATTGAGGAAGGGTGTTGAAGAATGACCATCTCTAGCAATGCACGCATGTATTGACAGACATATGAGTATGTAGACGTATGTATGAGTGAGAGACGTAACGAAGCGACGTTCTCTTATCTCCCTTTTTGTTCTCCCTTTCGTTTCGGTCTCTATCTGCCTGCGAGCAGAGCATTTATTAGTCACAAATAAACCTTACATATGAATGGTTGCGTTTTTACTTTTCGGTACAAGAACTTCCCTTGCAACGGCAGCGAAATTCTGTCCAACAGGTTATGGGCCCAGGTTCGGATTTTGTAAATTAAAAGTAAAGTGATTGTTTTAGTTACGAACTATTAACATCGGTGTGACTCAGAGACTAAACGATAATCAGCAATGAGCGGGATGTATCAAATAGACAAATTAGAGGAGGGAAATTATGACTCCTGGTGTATTCAAATGCGGTCTGTGTTGGTGCACGCTGAATTGTGGAGTGTGGCATCTGGTGACCTGCTACCAACGAATGTTCCCGAAGGTGTGAATTGGCAGGCCAAGGATGAAAAGGCGCTGGCCATGATCACATTGAGTGTGAAAACTTCACAGTTGGGATACATTAAAAATTGCTGTAAGTCGTCCGAAGCATGGAACAAATTAAAGAGTGTTCATCAACCAAGTGGACCTGTACGAAAGGTTCAACTGTACAAGAAATTGCTAAGCAAGCGCATGGACCAAAGGCAAAGCATTTCAAGCTACATTAATGAGTTCGTGGATATTCTTGATGGCCTTGGGTCAGTAGGAATCGAGCTAAATGATGAACTGCGCTCAATTGTTTTGTTGTCAAGCCTTCCAGAACAATTCGAAAATTTCGTTGTCGCCATAGAGACGCGCGACAGTCTGCATCGAACCTTACATATGAATGGTTGCGTTTTTACTTTTCGGTACAAGAACTTCCCTTGCAACGGCAGCGAAATTCTGTCCAACAGAAGGGTGGGTATAGAATCGTGTGGGTCGACTTCCATCGCAAGACCTCACGCCCGCGAGAGTTTGGAACACGCCGACGAAAGCCCCTAGTACTTTCGGGTACGCCCTATGATTGTGCCATTTAATGTCCGTTATGCTCGGAATAGGCATAGTGTTGTTTTCGGAGTTCGCTCCCGGTAGAGTCACAGGATTCTAAAAAATTTAAAGTTTATGTAGTAGGAGTCGAGACGCGGTCAAACGAACCCCCCCAAGTTACCGAATGAGAACGGAACCAAAGAATCCCCCCCGGCCGTGACCTCGACATCCCCTCCAATCCATCCCCCTACTCACGTATAGAAATATATCGTGGAAATGTTACAACGTGTCGGCTCTGTGCTGAAGCTCATTTTCAGCCAAAAGCAATCAAAACTTGTTTGCCGCCGAAACACACAAAATAAAAGCACACGAAAAACACAAATAGAGAAAAGATACAATGCAAAATTAAGTGGAGAATACAGTGGAGACTGCTTAGCATTCACAGAGCAGAGCACACGAACAGAGCGGACGCCCAGACATGGGCATGGGCATGGGGCAAATGGGAACTGCAGCTGGAACTAGACCTGGCGCTGGAACTGGGACAAGTTGCAATTCAGATCAAGTGCCAATTGGAAACTATGCCACTGGGTGCAGTGCTCGTTTGCGGAGTAACTAATTAGATACGCGTCCCAGCAGATCTCTACTGTAGCGACTGTAGATGATGACATCTCGCCGTCTCACAGATTTCCTTGGAATTGAAATTGAATTCTGAGGCGACACTGACAGAGGCGTACACGAAATTTATGCGCAACTTTTGGCAGTCGGAGTAGTTGCTGCTGTAGCCCCAAGTTCAATTAATTTTAATTCAACAATAAACCGAAATGCACTCCAAGGTAACGTGTCCATGTCGGCCCTTATTTGGCAGGCGGCTGAAATAACTCGGATCTCCTAATCGTTTTTTACGAGTACTGGACCATTACACAATGTTCTTTTAGGGCAGGGCCTGCA
Organism: Drosophila miranda; assembly: GCF_003369915.1. Classification (NCBI taxonomy): domain Eukaryota; kingdom Metazoa; phylum Arthropoda; class Insecta; order Diptera; family Drosophilidae; genus Drosophila; species Drosophila miranda. Next base: position 23,209,993 of record NW_022881614.1, read on the forward strand.
AACAGCATTTTCTCGCTGATAAACTGTCCAACTATGTCCAAACGATGCCCATATGGGCATGGAGAGGCCCAGTCACGTAGCAGTGGAATAAATTATACTATACTCGTCGCTCAAAAAATTATAAACAATTAAAAGTACTCGCTGATCAATGAATTGTAATGACTACGGGTCGCCGCGTCGGTTGTGGCGCATGTTGAACGTATCCGACGTGCCCGGGCCTATCCGGAGACAACCTCCCATATACGAAGTGTACACCAAAATCATTAGCCAAAACATTGTGCTTACACAAGTACCCGTACGGTTATTCCAAGCATTTCGTTTTTATCTTATCAAACTCGAATTTTCGAATGGAATTTGCATAGGAGCAAAGACTATACAATACCAAGATGTTGCATGAGCGACCAAAAAGCTGTTCTATGGCGGGTCCTAACATTAGGACCCAAAAGGCACGAGGGAGCGCGCGGGGTTTCAATTCCATTTTCGCCTGTACTTCGTCTCTACCGCGACCCCGCTGCCCATCGGTTTCGTCTGTTCGGCAATGCCTTCACCAGCAACGAAATAATTCTGGACTCTCGAGCCTCAGCACCGTCAAAGCGGTGGTCGCGGATCGCCGATGTCTTTGGAGCGGCACAGTGGGACCTTTGACCGTCTCAGCTTGCTAAATTAGTTAGTGAATATGAGTTCAATAAATATTTGCACACTGAAAAAATGTTAAACTTTGAGTGCATAAGCACTATCTCCTAAACTAAAACTATCTTGAAAATTCGATTGGAAAATTCTCTATTAGATGCGTACATTAAATTTATCTAAAGCACTCATACAATTTTTTGACTATTTCGGCTGAGTCCCCACTGTGCCGAGCCAAAGACATCAGCGACCACGCTGCCCCATGATGCAATTATACAAGGTGGTCTCGTCGGCAAAAGTTAGTCCCTTAACGTATGCTAGCAATAAGTGCGAGTAAAGGGCACATAGTATAGTGAGTGTGAGTGAGACGGTATATGTTGATGTTGATTAACCCTTAACAGGCCCGTGGGTTTTAAAATTTTAAAATAAAATGATTTTACTGATATATTAATATTTAAATTTTATGCAGCCATTAATAATTTTTCTTCAACATTTTTAGTCATATTAAAATGTTCTTTTACATAATATATAAAGATTACTTCAAATTCTGTGGTATTTTTTATATGCTTTTTATAATTTTGTTGTTGACGGGACATAAGGGTTAAGAATATATCAAAAAATTCGTCCGTGAACAACCTTCATCATCAACAAGCAAGCATGCACTGACGATAAGGGACAACACGAACGAACTTCGGCTCCCGACGAGACCACCTTGTATAATTGCATCATGCGCTGCCCTACGGTTTCGGCACGCAGACACTGACATGCTTTCACACCGACTCGACGCTAACCGAGGCATTGACGAAGCCGAGTAGCATTTCGGAGGCGAAGGTAGCGTAAAAGAGAATTGAAGTACTAGACCCGCGCGCCCGTACCATGAAGCGTCAAACGAAAATTGAAAAAGCATTTGTTCCTCATGCAACATCTTGGTATTGTATAGTCTTTGATAGGAGGTACATTCCAGCAGTACTACCGAAATTATTCGATGGATTTGCGGTCGAGAAATGGCACGGGAATTGACTCACAAGAAAAGTGGCAAATGTTTGCGTTCGCTTGTTTAATCAGCAAATATATTTATAGATTATTCATTCATACGACGAAACAGAATACATACATATGTACATACATATGTACATATATAACACAAAGAAAGTTCCTTCGACAATACAGCACTTGTCGAATGCTTTAAGACTGTTTAAGAACTGTTTTGCGGCGCTAGTCTTATCTACATATATGTAGAACATTGACCGATCGTTGCTTTATACGAAAGTTTAGATAAGAAATAGCCTCTACATATGCAAGTATATAGTCCTACATATGCAAATACATACATACATATGTATATACCCTTGAAAAACACTAAAGTCACACATTTTCTTTGTTTATTATTATTCATACTTTCTGTTTGTATTTCTTTAAGGCTTACATATTAAAATATATGCTTAGTGTAGGTTCATTAATTATTGTTTCATTTATCAGATTGCGATAATTACCAATTACTCGTACTCCTGCCTGCACCCACCCCAACCATCACCACGCCCACGCACTCTCCGGTCTTAAAGTAGACTCTTTACAGTGTGATATTCGTCGCCGAACGGGCATGTGGGGCATGTGGGATCTGATCTGATCTGATCTCGGGATCAGGGAAAGGTCAGTGAATGCAAGTAGCTGCTTGTTTATGCTGATTATTTTCTGAGTTTCTCCTTTATAGGCTGGTGTCGTCATCTTCTCCCTAAGTATGTGTGTGTGTGTGTGTGGTAAATATTGTATCCTACGGTTTCTTAAGTCTAAAGATTTGCTTCATATGCCTCCTGCGGTTCGTGTTAGATATAGTATCTGTTAGCTAGTTACTGTTCTGTTCTGTTCTTCGGGTCGTTGCTTCTGTATTCTATTTTTTTTATGTACAATCTCGGCAGGAATGCCCACGCTCCACTCTCTCTCACCCACTCCACTAAACTCCCACTGGAGCCGGTTACGTATTCTTCAAGTGCAACGCCTGCTAGTGTCTACAACTATCCGTAGTGGTCTATGTATATTTTTGTTTCTGTTTATATGTTTACATTTTACACTTAGCATACGAGGGTTGCACAATTTTACAATAGGTTTTTGTTTTGTTCATAATCACTTTAAAAAAAAAATTTGGCAAAAAAATGGAAATTTCTCGAGAGCGTTTTCGTTGGATTATTTTTCACAACTTTCGACGTGGATTATCCCAACAAGAATGTGTTGATGAACTTAGTTCTTTATATGGCGAGAAAGCACCATCAAAAACGACAGTTTATCGCTGGTTTGCAAAGTTTAATAGTGGTCGTAGTTCAGTCGCTGACGAATTCCGTGAAGGTCGCCCAAATGTTGTGTCACAAAACATCGATGGTGTGCGTGAACTGATAGTGCAAGATCGACATGTGACATATCGTGAGATAGAGGCATCCTTGCACATTAGTTCCACTTCAATACATTCCATTTTACATGAACACTTAGTTGTAAAAAAGGTTTGCTCTCGTTGGATACCCCATAACTTATCACTCGCTCAAAAAAAGGATCGTGTCAATTGGAGTAAGGAAATGCTTAAAAAGTTCGACCGAGGTGCTTCAAAAGATGTTTATAAAATCGTAACAGGTGATGAATCATGGATATATGCGTATGAGCCGGAAACTAAACAGCAATCGACCGTGTGGGTGTTTCAAGATGAGCAAAATCCAACAAAAGTTGTTCGAGCACGAAGCACTTCGAAGCAAATGGTCGCCTGTTTCTTCGGGAGAATGGGTCATGTGGCCACTGTTCCGCTAGAGAAACGTAGGACTGTCAATTCTGAGTGGTACACGACCATTTGTTTGCCGGAGGTCTTCGGAGACATTCGCAAAACCAACTGCCGAGCACGAATCATTCTCCATCATGACAATGCGAGCTCGCACACATCTCGACAAACAGGTGAATTTTTAAGCAGTCAAAACGTCTTCTTTATGACTCTTCATCCCTACAGTCCTGACTTGGCACCCAATGACTTCTTTTTATTCCCTAACATCAAAAAAAAAACTGCGTTGTCAACGTTTTACGAGCGCCGAAGAAGCAGTTGAAGAGTTTAAAAACCATGTTTTGGAGGTGTCTCAAGAGGAGTGGAAAAACTGCTATGACCAATGGTTCAAGCGAATGCAAAAGTGTATTGATCATCAGGGGGAATATTTTGAAAAACAATAAAACCATTTTCATTTAAAAATTGTTCTTATTTCCTATTCCCGAAATATAAATAGCAACCCTCGTATATGTTAGTCCTATATATGGTTGTATATTTGTTAGTAAAAGTCGGGTAATGCATTAAACCATCGAACGTAATTCTTTAAAACTCGCAACGCAATCAGGTTGATGTTTTAGATGCGACCAACGCATCGCAAAATTAACAGATACACTACGTCTACGTCTATATATATCGAATATGTATATATATATATATATATATATATATATATGTATGTATATATATATATATATGTCTGTGTATATGTATATGTAAATGGTGTTACATAGGTCTATGTAAGTGGTAGGTAAAAGGTAGGTAGGTAGTATATGCATGTGTGTAACGCTTACTTATCAGATTATCCCATTACTTATCCGCTAGCCTAAGAACTAACTAAAACATTACAGTTACGGGAATCGCCGCGTTCGCCAAAGTTGAGGACACTTCTGGGAGGGATGTGCGTGTCTGTCTCTGTGTCCATGTCCATATCGGTGTCCGTGTCCATGTTCGTATCCGTGCGTGTTTCCTAGTCATCTACATTTATTTACATTCCACATCGAGGTGCTCTCGGCTACTCCACATCCATGCCTGCCTGCTGCTGTTGCTGTGCTGTGGCCTGATCCTCTGGCAGCACACTGCGGCAGATCTCGTACTTGATGACCTTGCCGTGTATGTGGCCATCGGGCAGGATCTGCACCTGCACCGGATGCTGTCCAGACGCTGATGCTGTCACGGTCGCCTCCTGTTGTTGCTGCTCCTGCAAAAGTGGGGAAGGGCAAACTTTTAGCTAAAGCCTGGGACAAACTCTGGGCCAAGACTAGGTATGCAGCAAAGTAATATGTATAAACTAAACTAAAGCTTACGCTCAGGCAAGAGGTGGAGTAATCGAGTTGCAGGGGAAAATACTTAGAACAGAGAAAGCATAAAAAATAGACAGATGAGAGGAAGACAAGACAGATGCTGGCAGGTCAATAATATATCTTACTTAGGACTACATTTGCATACCAGACAAACAGAGCAGCATTTACAACAGATAACGAAAGAGATTACCAGAGATATAGACACTTAACGATTAGCGATAATTTGGATAGTTCATACACACCTAAACGCGCAACCTGAAGCCACTGAACGGATTTTGATTTCGATTGGGATTTTATTCAGCGTAGAATTATAGAGTTATGGGTTTATTTTGATTTATAGTCTACCAGGCGTCGAGGCGTCAAGGAGGGGAGGCACACGCAGCACACACACACACACAGGCACAGTCACACTCGGCCACAGACCCGACAGATGTCCCCCAAAGGATCGAGCGGCGCTGCCTGGTTTGAGGTGCAGGTGCAGGTGCAGATTCGGTTTTTGCATATGGATGTCGTTCGAGAGTTGGTTTATTTTTTGATTAATTGGCTTAATTTTCAGTTTTGTGGCAATTCTGTTTCTTTCTGTACGTTTCTGTTTTGTTATCTTTTTTTCTGTTTAGTTTAGTTCTTAGTAAGAAGTAGTCGGTACAACAAGCTGTAAAGTATTGGAGAAGGATATGCGATTATGTTTCAGATTCGATTTCATTGGTAGAGTGATATATGGTGGAGTATGTGGAATAGATGGCCAGATGATTAGGTAGATAGACGGATGATGGATAGATGCAGACGCAGACGCAGAACAAAAGACCTAACCTAAGGGACTTGACATCCACAGAGCTACATTTGGTGGAAGAGGATTACGGAGTCACACTGAGAGCATAGCCTGAGAGTAGTCTGCTGACCGACCGAAACGCCCATTCTTAGTGATTTCTTGGTCAAAATATGCCAATCAGGATCGTTTATTGTGGATTTGTTAACATTGCTTATGTGCTGAATAATGTACAATCGGGTTAGGGCTGTCTAACTTACTCCCAATAGAATTACGTGGACTTAAGGCTAACTAAGTAGTTTAATGAAAGCATTTTATCGAAGCGGAACGATCGAAACAACAGAGACATAGTGTCGGGGGTCTGGATATCTGTTTTTTTTTTTTTTTATCTGGATTCTCAGAAGGAGAGGCACTTGTCTCATCTGGACTCTAGCATACCTGTTGCTGTGATATGGCTGGCTTCGTCTCCAAGTGCTGGCGCTGGTGCAGCATTAGATGGTTCTTCTGGAAGAAGGCCTTTCCGCACTCGCAGACGTGAGTGCGCACCGTACAGCCGCCGTTCGGGTGGCGGCGGTTGTGCTGCATGAGGCCGTGCTTGGCGGCGAATCCCTTGCCACAGCTGACGCAGAAATGCGACTTGGGCTTATTGGCCGGCACCACATTGACCACGTGCTGTTGCTGCTGCTGTTGTTGTTGCTGGGCAACGTGCTGCATGTGCTGTTGCTGATGAACGGGCATCGTTGGCACGGCAGTGACTACGGCCTGCGGATGGGTCGAGTTGGCGGACTGCACCAGCGTAGTCTGCGACATAACCTGGCCGGTGGACGATATGATCTGCACGGGCACTGGGTTCTGGCCCACCAAATTCGGATTGGCTGTCACCACAGTGCCCGGGTTCAGGCTGGCCGTGCTCAAGAAGTGACCCGGCAGCGCTGCCGTCAAGGCGCACAAATCGGTCATCAGACTCTTATCGCCGGTGTGCAGTCGCAAATGCAGAGCCAAGGCCTCGCGACTGTTGAAGGCGCTGCCGCACTCGCTTCAGGGAGAATACACCAAAATATTAGGCGTTTATTTCAGTGAAAGATTCGATGAAAACTTACCGGCAAACGAACTGCGGACGCGCCACACCATTGGCATCCGTGGTGGAGACCGTGAGAAGCGTAGAGTTGCCCGGGTTACTCACGACGGTGATCGTCTGCGGATGTTGTCCCGGATGGTGGTGGGGCTGTTGCAGCTGCTTGAAATCGATAAACTTGGATACGTTGGTCCCTGCCGAAGATCATGGTGAAATCGATTGTCTATATACCTGTTGGTTGGCAATGATGGTGGCACTGCTCGTGTTGGGATTGACGCCATTGTGCGCTGCCCGCACGTGCTGGTGCAGCTCAGCCTTGGTGAGGAATCCCTCGCCGCAGCTGACGCAGGGATGCGCCTGCTCGCCGGTGTGTACACGTCTGAGACATGAAACATTAATTAGGGGCTCATTCCATTAGCCGAGACTAATTTCGAACTCACCTCATGTGGGAAACTAGCGTTCGCTTCTGTAAAAACTCTTTTCCGCAAACGGTGCAGGAGTGGGGGATCTTGCCGTGTATGCGTCCGTGATTCACCAACTGGAACTTGCGTGGAAACGAGGCACCGCACTCAGCGCAAACAAATGGATTCAATGAACCATGGAAGCTGTCCAAAGGTAAAGAGAAACGGAGCCGGTTTAGTTCGGATCAGACACGACTCCCGAAGGGACAAGCAAGACTCACCGCGAGTGCATAATAAGATGGTTTTCCTGGGCAAAGCTCTCACCGCATTCCTCGCAGACGTATGGACGTTCGCCGGCGTGGAATTTGCTGTGCGTGACCAGGTGCCGCTTGAGTGGGAAGGCACGTCCGCACTCCTGGCACACGAAAGGTCGTTCTCGGCTGTGGACGCGCGGGTGCGTCAGCAGATGATGCTTAAGGGTGAAGCTCTTCTTGCACTCCTGGCACTGGTAGGGTCGGTCGGTTGAATGCAGCAGTAGATGCGTGTTCAGACAGTGTTTGTGCGCAAAGCTCTTGCCGCAATGGGAACAGATATGGGGTCGCTCACCTGTCGAGGGGGAAAGGAAAGCATACATAGTGGTTAGACCCGCTCGCTGGATAGGGGTAGAGGGATAGGAACAAGAACAACCACCTGTGTGCACGCGTGCGTGTGTTGTCAAATGATGCTTGAGCAGAAAAGACTTGCCGCACTCTTCACAACTGTACGGGCGTTCCTTCTTGATGGTGGCGTCCGTCTAGAACGGGGAGAGAAAGGCGTGTTGCAGATGGATTACTTTTCTTGGCAGACTCTTGGCGTTCTCCAGGAAGCGAGTCCTGAGTCCCGTGGAATTGAATTTGGCATGTGTTTCGATTGGGATCGAGTGGGATGTGGAATATGTATGGTGGATATTGTTGGCTTACTTCGCTGAAATGCATTGATTCCTGTAGTTCGGTCTTTGGGGACAACTCTAATGTGCCTGGCTCCAACTTTAAGTTGGGTGCGTCGCCCTGCGAGTCCTCGTTCTCTTCGAGTCCTTGTATTACTTTCTGGACTTGAACTGAAATACCAGGAAGTATGTCACCTAAGAGTGTTGTTGCGCCGCCAACGGAACAGAAACCAAATGGAATTCAAGAGGAAGAGACAAAAAATACAAAAGAGAAGAAACAAACGAAAATCAAAGCACGAACCAAACGAAAGCGAACTTAAATCAAATTATAAATCAAAAACAATAAATGCAATAGCAAATTAAATCAAATATTTGTACGTAAAATAACGTAATGCAACCGGAATATGGGGATAAAGCAACCAGAACCGAGAATTTGTCAATGCCGGGTGCGGATACTGCGGGATTTTACATCAATCGGGTGGTGGTAGTGGTTGTGGTAGTGGCAGTGGTGCTAGTGGCGGCAGTGATGTGCATCGCACCAGTACAGGGAGTACGAGGATCGGTATCGGTATTGGTATTGGTATTGGTATTGGTGTAGGAAAGTGGATCAGTGGGTTCAGTAGGAGGAACAGTTTGGAGGAGCAGGAGCGGGAGGATTTGGGTAATCAACAATTACAGATTTGAGATGCTTACTTGGTGTCGCGCCAGACGCCGAGCTATGATGATGCGATCCGTCGGCAGCGGTGATTGTGTGCGTCTGATGGTGGCCGGCAGCGATGGCGCGCTTAATCAGGATCTCGTTGCACTCCTCTTGGGTGAGGTGCAGCGCCCCAATTGACCCAAAGTGCGACTTTGCAGCCGCGGAGCCCGCCGTCAGCACCGTCTGTCCGGTCTTAGCATCGACAATACTACCGTTGGTCAATGTGTGGTGGTGAGCAACCGAGGGATCCCTGGCAGCCGCGGCTGCTGCTGCTGCGGCAGTTGCCTGATCGACCAGGAGATCTGTGTTGTAGATGTGTTCGTTCAGACCGCGCCCGCCGCCACCAAGAGATGAGGTGTAATGTGGTGCCATGAGGTGTGTGTAGTGTAGTGTGCAATCAGTTAGGTGATGGATGATGATGTGGTGCGGATAGGGGGTGATGTGGGGAGGTGGTGGTGGTGGTGGTGCAATAGCAATTACAAGTAACACGCACACACACAGACACAAGCACAGCGCAGCGCAGCGAACATAGACAGTGGTGGGGTTAGGTGGGAGATGATGGGTTCGGGGGTTCGGTTACGGGTTGGTTCAAGAGCGAGCGAGATCGAGCGAGAATAAAAAAAACGGGAGTAGAGAGAAAACAATCGATTAACAAAAACCCCAAATAGATGGATAATCACAACAGCAACGCGTGCAACACGGATAGATGCATCGATGACGGCTGCACCGATGCATATATCGATACGACAACTTACAGTTCTTGTCCAGGCTCAGCACCTGCTGCTGCGAATCCTGTTTCTTGACTACCGACGAGCCTCCCCCAGTGGTAATTACTCTGTAAATGGAACGAAATAGATAGAGAAGAGGAAGAGTCGGAGCAAACGGAGAAGAATGCTTAGTTGGTTGCTTTCTCTTTTGGGTGGCTGCTTGAATGATTATTCAGTTGATAGATTCTGAACGCACCTCTGTGTACCGGGCGGAAACGAAGGATCGTTCACAACGTACATGCGACGCACAACATTCCCCTTATTGCCGGTTAGAGCACCTTTGACATCCTTTTGTACGGCCAATGATCCATCCGTGGACAGCAGATAGGGCATCTGGAAAGGGTTTTTGTGGCTTGAGATTGCTTGATTGTAGATTGATAATGGATGGATGGACGCGGTGTGTTCTTTCCATACATCCCACCAGTTATATATTGGTCTGTTAGTGTTTTATTGGATACTGTGGATCTGCGTCCCCAAGAACCGAACAAAGTACAGGAATGCAATTCTTCCAATGGGCCTAATGGGGGGGTTGGGCATTTTTATTTAGTTAAGACGATGGAGTTAGGCTAGAGATTAGTACAGTTGCCACACGCTATGGTTAGTAGTAGTAGTAGTAGTAGAAGCAGTAGTGGGACAGTGGGCTTCAAATTGTGGCTTCTTCTCTGGTTGTTGTTCTTGTTATAATTGTTTGATGCTCATTCGTCTGGCTCTGATTGATAACCACGTCGCTACACCTGCGCAGGCAGGCAGCGGTGCGGCAACAGATGATAAAGAGGAGTACGAGGCACGCAGGTAGAGGAGGCGAGGAGGTGGGTTGAGAGAGAGGTCGGCAAAATGCGCGCCCTTTTTCATTCTCTCTCTATCTCTCTCTTTTTCTTTCGCACAATTGAAACGCAAAAGTAATCAAAACACACGCGTGAAACAAAACGCACACAAGAACACGTCATTTCTGGCACTGGTGTTGGCTGCGCTGCACATACACACACATATTTATATGTAAGCATACATACAATTGCGTGTGTATTTAGCGAGTGGCGAATTCGATGCTGACGCACACTAGAGGAAAAACGGAACGGCCGAATTGCAGCGAATTGGTGTGGGGCGGGGAGGGAGGGTTTCACTTCTGGCCCAATGGACAATTGTGTAACTGAAAATTGTTGCTTACCAAATGAAACCAGAAAACGAACAAACAAAACAAAACAACAGAGAAACCATAAGAATAATTATAATATAAAAACGAGGGGGAACGTTGTGAGTTGCTGCGGACACCGCAACTCTACATTTATACCCGATACTTAGTCAGTATGGCTCTCCTCCGGCAGACGCCGCTAATATTAAACGACACGACAAAGAGTGCGTGCGAGAGAGACAGAAAATCAGTCTGAGCGTGACGTCGGGCACTGCGTAGCCAGTGCAAATTGATTTGTTGGTTTTGGCTATAAAAATTATCTGATCTGATCAAGATTCAGCAATCTGATAGATATGGTCGTTATCTATGATTCTGCGTTTTTAGTTTTCTCGAATCTGCAATATTGTGGATGCAACAGATTTTCGTCTTTTGTGTGGGCGGAAGAGAGTGGGGCGAAATTTTGAGATATACGTTTTATAGTGAGATCTAACAGGAGTTCGGATACTAAATTTGGTTACTCTAGCGTTAATAGTCTCTGAGATTTGTGGATGCCCCAGATTTTCGTCCTTTGCGGGGGCGTAAGGGGGTGTGGCGAAATTTTGACACAAAACGGTCAAGGTCCGATATCACAGGAGTGTGGATACCAAATTTGGTTGCTCTAGCTCTTATGGGTTCTGAGATCCTTGAACTCATATTTTGCAATTGGCAAAACCGACCATGAAACCTGTGTGTTAGAGAGAGACAGAGCGAGAAAGAATGAAATTGTTTTCTTGATTCTGGCTATAATAATTATACGATCTGATTCAGATTTTGCACTCTAGAAGATATAGTCATCTTCTACGATTCTGCGTTTTTAGTTTTCTCGTATCGTTGAAATTGTGGATGCCACGGATTTTCGCCCTTTGTGGGGGCGGAAGTGGGCGGGGCAAAGTTTTGAAATATTCTTGTAGCAGTGACATATCACAGAAGTCTGGATCCAAAACATCGTTGCTCTAGCTCTTATAGTCTTTGAGCACTTGGCGCTGAAGGGGACGGACAGACAGACATGGCTCAATCGACTCGGCTATTGATGCTGATCAAGAATATATGTATATACTTTATGGGGTCGGAAACGATTCCTTCTGGACGTTACACACATCCAATTTTACCACAAATCTAATATACCCCAATACTCATTTTGAGTACCGGGTATAATAACTCAAGCGGTGGGGGTAGGGAGGGTTAACGATATATAATAATCATAATAAAGGAAGTACGAATTATCGATTCAATCGATTGCTTTTGCCAGCGCCACGAATGCTCCACCCCGCCAAACCCATTATTAATGGGAATTTTAATTATTATTAAGCGTCGCTGCATTTCCCACTAGCCCTACTCTCTCTTCGTCCCTTTCTAGCATGTACAGGTGCGTGCTTTCTCTGGTTTTTTGCATACACAAATATATACGCACACGGCTTACAAATACCAAATTATGAATGTTTACGAATGAAATGGAAACGAATACGACTTGTATAAATGTATGGTAAAAGAATTCTAACACAGCGCCGATTTCCTCGCATGACAACGCAGTTACATAAAGCGTACGAGTATATGTATCTACGTGCGTATGTATATCTCTTGTCGTTTCTTTTTGTATTCCCGTATACATACACGCCATCGCCGAAAGCAGCGAGTGTAAGTGAGCGAGTGTAGTGTATATATGCACGTTCGCTTGCCTGCAAGTATGTACGTATGCATGTATGGCTGTACGTATTGCCCGAGTATATGTGGCGCTTGCTTTCTTGTTGTTGGGAGCCCAACACGATTAGCTGTAGGAAAGCAACACTGTTACGTGGGCGATGGCATGGTTAGGGGGTGGTGGGTGGCTGCGACTGGTCGAATTGGCTATTTAGCTAGCAGCCTGCACTAGCAAAAGCACTCGATTATCGGCAGGGGCGGGGGGAGGAGCAACCACTGCAGCAACTAATTTACGTATAGATACAGGAGCTAGGAGCTAGAGCTACTTACCGATTCCCCGCTGACGGTGTAGTTTATGTTGGGCGATATTTCCAGAACCGATTCGGCGGTGCGGCTGCCGTTGTCTGCGAAGCCCCAGGTGTAGCCGAAGGGCGGCTGTGGGTTCTGGGCGGCGCACATTGTAAATGGAGCAAGTGAGGCAGATAGAGAAGAGTGGGAAGTGATGGTATGGTGGAGGAAGGGAGGCGAAAGAAAAAAAAGCGCAAAATTTCCAAACGCAAATGTAATTGCACTTCTCTGTTGCTGGTATTATATGTGGTATTAAATCACGTACAAAATACTAGCCTCCTCTAGTAGTAGTAAGTGCAAACGGTAATGGTAATGGTGTTGGTATTGTGCAGAACAACACACAACAATTTAATTATTTTTCACTTGGGATCGCACTGCGACGAAAATTCGTCGCCGACGACGAGACGAGACGAGTACGGCGACGAACTATAGACCGAAAAGAAAGTCAAGTTGCTTTTGCTTTTGGGTTTGGGTTTGCTTCTGTGGCTGCGGGCGCCATTTTTTTCCGTTCTTGCGAACAAATTCACTTCGGTGGCGTGCCTTTCGGTCAGGGCGTTAGGTCTCAGGCTGCGACTCGGTTCATTGATAAGGCGCACCGCACTTCTATGTGTGTGTTGGGTTGGTGTGTGGACGCGCCGTGTGCTGATGTGCAGTTTTTGCAATTAAATTTATAAACAAAATAACGCACACTTTTTTCCTCCAATATTATTTTCACAGACACAGACACACCACTGAGCATTCCTTAGTGTTCGTGCCTGTCGCCATCTTGCGTACGGTGCCAGGGTTGTATTATCGGACGTATCGGTAAAATATATTCGCCTGACCCTCAGTTCTCTTCCCATGATCGGAAATAGTATTCCTCGATTTTGATATTCGGTTGAATATTAACAGCTAGATAGAACTTTCAACCCTGAACACATAATTTTATCCGATTGATGAATCTGTTATCTACAGGATTGGCTAATTTTATGGTATCGTTTTTATTGGATAGTTTATAGAAAAAGGTTTAAACCAAAGAGGATGAAGCATAAAAGAGAGGAAAAATCCCACTACTGCTGGGGCTGTCGATACTATCGATTGCTGCGCGCACAACTATCGCCCAGACATCGCAATTACATCGCTGCAGCATAGCATAACCTTGCATTTGTTAAAAAGTTGAATTAAACATAAATAATTGAGGATGTCTCTGTCGCCGGCTAGTGGCATCGGCCGCTTCTACAAGCACTCGGCCAAGATCATCCGCTTCGTGCGTCTGGGCTGCACTAACCGGCCCTTCTATCACATTGTCGTCATGGAGGTATGGATATTGTCCCAGGGATGTTGTAACAGAGGCGGCTAATAACACGAACAATTGTGCCCACGGCGCCGCAAGAACCAGCACCAGCCTGTTATCGAGCAGGTCGACTCCTACGATCCCCTGCCCAACGACTTCAACGAGCGCCTGGTGGCGCTCAACACGGAACGCATCAGCTTCTGGCTCGGCAAGGGAGCTCACATCTCCGACCCGGCTGCGGAGCTGCTGGGCGTCACCGGACTGCTGCCCATCCACCCACGCACCTACATGACTGCCTGGCGGAACCGTACGAAGCTGGCCGAAGAGCAGGCGGAGGCAGCAGCAGCGGGCCAGGCCGAATCCGCTTCTGCGTCCGCATGAGCATTGTTAGATCAATAATAAAACCCTGTTTTCGATTTATGTATAACAAGCGAGATTTCTTCTTGGTTAACTACGTTAGCGACAGTCAAAACTGGATGCCTCACCAACAAACGGATAGATTTAAAATTTATTTTACCAATTCGACGTGACCAAACCCTAATTCCGTGCTGTCTAAAAAAATCCTGCGTGGAGGCGGGAGTACCAAATGCATGAAGAAGTGGCCGGCCGGCAGACCTTGTTCCTAATCATGCTTCAGCACATTGGTTGCCTTCTTCATGCCATCGTCAATCAGCTTGTCGACGGCTGCAATGGAAAGAAAAATCACATTAGGTTCGTTTAGGGAGAAGTGGATATTGTACTTACATTGGTGATGCTTCAGGAAGTAGGGTCGCACCAGTTTGTGGTAGATAATGGTGGAGCCGTTCTGCTCCGTGGGCAGCATGCACCAGATGAGGAAAGCACACTGAAACAGACGAGAAATTAGTTCAATCTTCAATACAATCCCATGCGATGGGTTACCTTCAGCAGCCAGTAGAAGGGTATGATGTGGGTCAGGACTCCCGAAAAGAACTCGATCACCGTGAAAATGCCGAAGGTGACCCAGTAGATTAGCCACTTGGTATCATCCTGCTTGGTGCTAGACTCAATCGCATGGATCGAGATGTAGGCCGGGTACAACACGCCAATAATGTTGCACAACAGCTGTGCCCCATAGCCGAAGATCAGATAGAGGACGCAGAAGCCGGCGGCACCTGGAAAAGTCGAAAAGAACACCAGTTAGAAAGTGGAAGGAGGGTTACAGGAAAGGGCCCAGGGTCTGTACCGTAGCGTAGCAAGGCATTCTCTTTAAAAAGTTCGATCACTTTACTCTCCACGCTATCAACTGCCATGATCTCCGTCTCGATGGCCACTGGGTTGTGCCCATTGAAGCAAAAGGGCCCTTAGGCTGTCGCACAGCATCGCGCAGGGGCGGTTTGTGTAAGCACGAGTCCGTTGGGGCGGCTTCTAGCGAGATTTTATCCATAGATTTTACCCCCGCTAAATCCAAATTTCTGAGGAATCCTTACAGTCCATTTACGATGGACGGTGCCTTGCGGCCCTCCCTGATTTGGGGCCCTAATTGGTGTCCCCCGTTCCGCCCCAAGGCTGTGAGAGGCTAATTATAACCATTTAGCTGTTGTCACAAGTGTCATCTGCAGAATTCTGCACCTGATGCCTGACGGCGGCCCGATCCCGGTCAGTCTCGCCTTGCCAGCACAGAATAGCACATCGGACTCGCCGCGGATCGCTCTATCCACCGCATAATGATGTCATGCCCGACCGCCGATGAGTATTTCGCTAATTATATTTATGGGCGTTTTATTGTTCAGTTCAAAGGTGTTCGGAGATGGGTGCCAGCAGAAGGAACGGTAGGGACTCACCTGAGCCAATGTAGATAACGGGAAGTTTTATTTGCATAATATAATCCCAGAGCCACATCTGGGGCTTTCACGCACACAGAGGCACGCGCTCACCTGCCAGCCAGCGTTTTTACACGTGTGCAAACCGCCACGAAGGCAGAGGAGAGCTGGTCCGGAGCGAAGTCGAAGCCGAGTCTGACCTTTTGCGCTGACGACAATCTGGAGATCCGATCGGTACAATGCTCCACACGGTAATCTACGATTGCTCAGCGGACGGATAAAACATACTCTCGATAGAGTAAACAAAGAAAAGCACAAACCAAAAAACTTTTCATGGAAGCTATCACTCACACACAAGCACTGCATACGTAAGCTGACACATGCCCACACATATTCATGTAGAGATTCTACCTGGTGTGCGTGCGTACTTGCCGATACTATACCCCAGAGATAGACCATTTAATTACGCTTAAACGGTGCAGCGGCATTTGCCAAGCTGACGATAGTGATTAATCCCCAAATTAGGCAACTTTCCCTGCCCCGCTGCCTGCCACGGACTAAATGCCATGTCACAGCCCCTCGTCTACCATGCTATATATAACAGGTTGCTATTTATACATTTCTTTGTGAGAGAACTCTATTGCATCTTTTGGACTGGCGAAACCGTTAAGTGCTTGGATGTCCTCCTAAGTAACTGGGGGCGATGACGTCGTCCACACCAGGATCTTCTACTCACCGAAAAATATGTTCACGCGGTCAACGCTAGTCCGCTCTTCCACGATATCCAGCACCTTGGTCCAGGGTTTGTTGGTGTCGTGCAGCGATCTGGTAACCGTCTGCTTGTACTGGCCAAACCACTGTTGCAATTGAGTATATTGTGCGGCCATTTTTACTAAATTAAATTCCAATATCAAAAAACCCCGTACTTAGTTAAAATTATGCCGACTTGTGTCGATAAACCGATGAAAAAACTGATCTTAACACACTTAACCCCCTACATTTAAACAGGTGAAATCCTTGAGCTAAATTGCGAAAAAAAATCCAATTCCTTTTTCTTTCCTTAAAAAAAAGTTACCAAGATATATTTCGCCTGAGCTGCGCTAAAGTTCTTAAAGTTTCCTAATATTCGTGGAGAGTATTTTAATAACCACTGTCCGACAGTGGTGGGGTTTTTCGACTCCTCAGTTTTATGCTTTGACATCTTTTGCTTAAAGCTTTTGTATAAACTGTCCAATAAAACGGATTTCTTAAAGGTAGCCAATCTATACACAATTTATTCATCTAACGGATAAAATTATGAGTTTAGTGCGGAATGTACTATCTAGCTAGTAATAATAAACCGAATATCAAAATCAAGAAATACATAAATGGATTGTACAAATAATTCATCAGTATATTTACGGTATATTTTGGTACTGAGCCGTATTTTCGGTATATTTCTGATAGTTTACAGTATTTGGCGCTAAATGCCGCTCGATGATTGTACTGCGAAGCAGCTGCTCGATAAAAATGTCGAAGGTAGCTAAAAGGGATCGAGCACTTATTGGTCTGCACGATGTCTTGCTAAGTAGCATGAGAAGTTTCAATTGTGTGAACAATTGCAACATGCAAATTGATCTAAACAATTTCTACGATCCGGAACTCAACGGCTGCTTCAAGGGTAAGTCTGTGCTTAGAAAACAATCAAACCTCTAAGAAAACTCTTGACACAATTCATGTTTCCCCTTAGGCAGACACTCTCGTTTGCTGCATGAGCAATTTGCACCTCAGTGCGCCACCAAGGACTTGGTGGTGAGACCGTGTTTGATACTCCGCTCTTACGAGAACTAGGAAGCATTTTGAAAATACTGATAACCTATGTGAGTAGTACCACGGAAGTCTATGCCCAATTTGTGGATGGCTCTCCTCCTCTGGTATGGACCAAAAATGATGTCCTAGGGGCCAAGAGTCAGTTCAAACAAAAACTGCATATGTTGGACATTGTCTTGGCTCGCTACAACGATGGCTGCTATTATCGCGCCCAGATCATCGAGGAATCAGACCGGTACTACAAGATCTTATATGTAGACTACGGCAATACAGAGTTTGTGCCCCTAAATGCGGAGATATAGACAGTCTTCGGCCATATCGCGCCGTTAGCTGCTACAAAAATGGCATCTCAAAGTATCTCAAAAGCAAAATACTCAACGAGGAGCAAGACGTAGTGCTGGCCAGTCGTCTGCATGATGCATGCATGCTTTACGATTCCATTCCTTGCGACAATGCCGATCTGCGCGAAAAACTAATGAAGCGCGGCTATGCACAGCCCGATGGTCCTAGAACCATATGATTTTGATCTTGATCAGTAAACGGATTTCCTTGTCTTCTCATACAAAGTATAACATAGTCATTTAAATAACAATCCTATGGTCCTTAAGGGAACCACAGAGGAAGGACGGTGCTGGAGATCGATTTATCAACCGAAAAAACATTTCATTTTGATTACTTAGCGTATAATTTTCGTATAAAACTTGTAGGCAAACATGGATAACTACATACTACATATAAATTGGGAAAGACGGACGTGCTTTTTGGCGGAGTATTGCGTATCCTTTTTTAGCTTTTTTTTTAATTCCATAACCATACCAAATAAACAATATATACATATGTATGTATATGTCCCCGAGTATATTGCTAATTTCTCTCACACGTCAAGTCGCTTGATTAATGTTCTTCTTGGAACTCGCCCAATTGCACAACACAAAGCAAAAGCATCAAAATTAAAACAATAGTGATAATTGCCTCTAATGTGGAAGCACAAAATAATCAAAGGACACCGAGCTATTGTCGTGTTAATTCAATTGGAATGTTTCGGCAAAAAGGGTAATAGCTGAAGGCCCAAAGTACACGTCTCTCAGAGCAGGAATGAGCTTCGTAATGCACTGTGAATTGCAAGCTGGACCCGCCTTGAAGGCAATTGACAGTGCTGTGTTGTATTGGCTCTGAGATTCTGGCAGATCTGCTGTCCAGTCCTTGTAGCACAAATTTTAAAACAAATCCATTTTGGCGCGCAGCTCTATCGACTATCCATAACCGATAGTATTTATAGCTATATATATATACTATTTCTGATCATGGGAAGAGAACGTGTCGACACTAACCATAAAGTATATAGATGTGCCAGTTCATACAACGAAAGCGTCACACACTGGCTAGGGTATCGATCAGTGCGTATTAGAATACACTCTACGAAACTGATAAAACGTGAAAAAATTTAACGCGCAAAAAATATCGTGATTTTTATTGCAAGTAAAAAGGATGGACAGGATTGACACACAAACACACTTGCAAACACTAAATTTGTCTGCTTTAACTCAAGTTGTTCACCTGTTTAAATAGAGCGGGGTTAAGTTCGTTTTTTTCATTGGCATGTTTATGGAATATCTTGAATATGAGACGGTATATTTCGGTATATTTTATCGATAAAATCTGCGGTCACACTGATTCACACGAAGCTGAAATCAAAATGAAAAAATAATTTAAAAAGTGCGTAGCCACTGCTAGAAAGGTAACTAACTATTCGTGAACATTAATTGAAACATTCGGGCCAATGGCATTGAATGCAATTCAGACAAATCCATCAGCAAATTCATAATAATTCATTGCCCCAGCAAAATTTTCTTCTCCATTTGTACGTGTATTTGTGTGGACAGTGACTCGTTGGTTAGAGGGAAAACAAAGAAAACGTCGAAAAGAACGACGTAAAAACGCATTGCAAAATCATTTTATTCCGTTTAAATGTTGTTAATCTAACGCTTCTGCAGAGCAGGAAAAGTAAATTAATTTTTATTGTATTGATTTTTTGCCTTGGCTGCAATTCCCGTGCATGTAGTTGTTGTTGTTGCTGTTGCTCTAGTTGTTGTTCCTTTTTGTCGTTGTTCATGTTATTGGTGCTGCAGCTGCGCGTCGAACCTGTAAATGTAGTTGTTGTTTGGTTGGAGATGCAATAATTGTTGCTGTTAATTTGGGTCAGAGCTGCGTCGCAGCAGTGAAGCAAAGTGAAGAGAAGAGACAGGAGCGAGCGAGAGAGCGAGCGGGCCAAAGCCAAAGTGTGCAATGATGAAAGAGAACCTGCGAGCGAGGGAGACGGACGGAGTAACGGACAAAGGACACTGCAATTTGAGGTTGATGTATGCTGCCTGCCTGCCTGTCAGCCCTTCCTCCCACCATGCCTACCCCCCACCGTATACACACAGCATCCTCTCACAGCACACGCAGAAACTGAAAGAAAGAAAAGCCATCCGCACTCAAAATGATTTTCGTTCGTGTTCGCAGCGTTCTCTTCTAACTGTGCTTCTTCCCCGTGCCGTGCCCTGCCACAAGTACCTCTTAAGTACCGCGCGTTCAGTAGATCGTTGAGTCGACAATGGACAACGACCACCATCCAAACTTTTCCTCGGACAGCAGCAGCACGAGCAGTGGGAGCAGCAGGAACGCAGCAGCAGCCGCACCAGTAGCAGCAGCAGCAGTAGAAACAACAGCAGCAACGTTAACCACAGTCGGGGGTTCCCATGAGCCTATGAGTGAATCTTCCTCTCCTTCCTCCTCCTCGTCCGTCCCCCATCCCCAGTCGTTCAGTGCAGCCATTTTATTCAACATTGATACAGAAGAAGATGAAGACGAAGGTCACGACCATTCATCGCATGATCATCACTCTCCTACTCCTCCTTTTCACCAGACTGCATCGCAACCCGCATTAGAGCCACAACTGGAGCCAATGCCCGAGCCCGAGCAGCAGCAGCAGCAGCAGCATCCAGAAATAGAAATAGAGCCAGAGCAGCAGCAGCCACTACTGGAGGACGGGGACTCCGATTCGGAGCGAGAGCGAAGTCCACAACAGCAGCAGCGGCAGCCAGTGGGCATAGTCGCCAACGCGATTGCGGATACCATTGACGCCGGTGCCATTCCCAACGAAGCCGTGGAGCGCATCGACGATTTCGAGGACGACGACGACGACCTCGACGAAGGCGAAGACGCTGTCTCCGCTCCCCGCGATATCGACGACCAGGCCCCCTCGACATCCGCTGGCAGCCAGCGGCTGAGCTCGGTGGCCGTCCTGCCGACCCACTCTTCTGCCGCTACCACCGCTGGCCAGAGTGCGAGCCGTGTCTCACTGAACCAGTTGGGTACCCCGCCCTCTGCCCCCGGTACTCCCGCCGACGACGCCTTCGACGATCAGGAGAACGACAACAATAACAACAACGCGGCCGCAGCGAGACGCACTCGTCATTTTTACAGCAACAACGGGAGCCGCTTCACCAACGACATGTTCCCCGGCAACTGCCGCCAGAAGAACTCGAATCAGAGCTCGCCCCGCTCCGGCAGAGGACGTCACCCGCCTACACAGCAGGGCGTGGATCCGCTTCGTCTACTCTATCCCAATGTGAACGAGACCGAGACTCCGTTGCCGCGCTGCTGGAGTACTCATGACAAATGTCTGTCGATAGGACTGTCGCAGAACAATCTGCGCGTTACCTTCAAAGGTGAGTGCTACCCGACCCACTGATCCCACTCGCACGTGAGAAATCTGGCAGAGGACATCGTCCTGTAATATGTAAAATTTGTCGCACCCAAGGAGTAGAGGAGTGAAACGACACCCAATGCACTTTGATGGCCATTTGATGTGCCTGCAGTCGTCCCGCTCTTCCGCACCAGCTGTGCTGTGGCTTTTGTTTTTCAGCATTCACTTCTCCCACGCTCATTCGCGTGACTGTGCAACAGCCAGTGTTGTGCTGTTAACGCAGAATGTTGATTAACAGAACAGCTGACCGAGTTGCGTGCAAAGTTGTATAGGTGGCGCTACTGCGTCAAACAGAGATGGAAAATGAATATGTTGTAAATTGTAGATTTTATAAGCGAAACCTTTCCCGTTGCAGGCGTGGGCAAACAGCACAGTGATGCCGCCTCCGTGCGCACCGCCTACCCCATTCCATCCTCCTGTGGGTTGTACTACTTCGAGGTGCGCATCATCTCGAAGGGCCGCAACGGCTATATGGGCATCGGCCTGACTGCCCAGCAGTTCCGCATGAACCGCTTGCCAGGTATGTGTCCACAGGGTTGTTAGGGGCAATCCCTCGTACTTCCTAATGAACGCACCCCCCTTAACCCAAGTAGGTTGGGACAAACAGTCGTACGGTTACCATGGCGACGACGGCAATTCGTTTAGCTCCTCGGGCAACGGCCAGACCTACGGACCGACCTTCACCACCGGCGACGTGATCGGCTGCTGCGTGAACTTCGTGAACAACACTTGCTTCTACACAAAGAACGGCGTGGACCTCGGCATCGCATTTAGGGACTTGCCGGTTGGTAGTCGACGACCCGTCCACCCGCTCCTGCCAAGGCTAACCTCCATTCTACCGTATTTCCACAGACAAAACTCTATCCGACAGTGGGTCTGCAGACGCCCGGTGAGGAGGTCGATGCCAACTTTGGCCAGGAGCCGTTCAAATTCGACAGAATCCTCGACATGATGAAGGAGATGCGCGCGAATGTTCTGCGAAAGATCGACAGATACCCACATCTGCTGGAAACGCCGGAGAACCTAATGAATCGGTGGGTGGTGCAGCAGAACACTCAAGTTTCAAGCATTAATCGTATTGCACCTTTATTGGCAGGTTGGTCTCCACCTATCTGGTGCACAACGGCTACAGCAAGACGGCCGAGGCCTTCAACGGCTACACGAATCAGCCATTCGACGAGGACTTGGCCTCCATCAAGACGCGACAAAGTTAGTAGTGGAGTTTCTTTGAAGCACAGGGGGGAAACTAATTGTTCCCATCTTCCATATTTCCAGAGATCATTAAGCTCATACAGACCGGCAAAATGAGCCAGGCCATTGAATACACGCTGCGCTCGTATCCCGGCCTGCTCGAGGCCAACAAGAATTTGTGGTTCTCCCTGAAGTGTCGTCAATTTATCGAAATGATCAACGGAGCTGACATCGAGGTGAGTCGAAGACTTGAGAGGTTAAAGGCATCAACGTCACATTGTCCTTTGTCTTTGTACCCAACAGCCGGGCAACAATAAAGTCACAGCCACGACGCAGACCATGCCCACAAATCAGACCTCTGTGATACAGTCAACCAAGGCGTTCAAGCACAGCAAGGTGGGCAACAGCAGCAGCCACAGCCACAGCAACAGCCAGAGCAACCAGCCAACACAACAGAACAACACTGCGATTCCAGCTGTGATAAAACTAGAGGGCGGCGAAAAGCAGGAACTGAAAAAGTTTGTAAACTAAAGGGTTTAGCGGAGTTTTTATTGAAGAGCTTTTCTCACCTTTTGCAGCATGGTCATAGACGAAAACTCCAACAAGTGCGCGGAGCACGACACCAACAGCACGGATGTGGAGATGGAACCGTGCCAGAGCCACTCTAACGGCAGCGGCGACTCCTGCTCCAATGGCAATGCCAGTGGAGTGCGCCACTCTTTAGATGCCATCGACGAGGAAATGGGTATAGAAATAGAAAAATCAGAAACCAGAAAGAGAATCAAGCTAATCAAGGTTGCCCAAACGCACCCAGATGTAGACGTTTCACCGTCATCTCGCAGCTGTGGTCGTGTCATCGAGAAGATACTCGAGTTTGGCAAGGAGCTGTCCTGCATGGGCCAGCAACTGGAAAAGGATAACCTCATGACCGAGGAGGAGCGTCAAATGTTGGAGGTAAATCCCCCTATTATTAAAAGCAGCCTTCGCGCTTCCACTCTACACCGATTTCGATTTTATTTCGCAGGATGCATTTAGCTTGATTGCCTACTCAAACCCCTGGTCCAGTCCGCTCGGCTGGCTCTTGTGCCCCTCGCGACGTGAAAACGTCTCCACCACGCTCAATTCGGCCATATTGGGTAAGTCCTTTGGCACCAGTCGTTTCCCCACTGCAATCTTACGCTCTGCTGTGTGGCTTTCGCTTGCAGAGTACCTTAACTTTGAGAAACGTCCCCCGCTGGAGTTCCTGGTGGCTCATGCATCCGAGCTAATCAAGGTGATCGGGCAGCACTCGCTGGGCGAAGATGCTTTCATTACCATCGACGATGTGTTCCCGCAAAATTGACCTAGTTCGCCGACGCTGCTGAAGATGTTCGAGACCACGCTGACCCTGCCGCGCACCAGCGTGCTGACCGAACCGCTGGGCAGCGTAGTACCCTCCACATCGACCGCGGCGGTGGCTGTTCAGACGACCAAGCGTCGCCGGCGTCGTCGCAACAAGAGGCGACGCAAGTCCTCGCTCTCCGGCAGCACCGAAGCGTCCTCATCCCGCACCTACGATCCTGTCATGACGGGCAGCAGCAGCAGCAGCATGCGTAGTACGGGTGGGGGGGGCCCGGGTGTAATGCGTCGTGGTCGTTATCGCGGAGTCAGCTCATCCTCAACATCAGCAGCAGCGGCGGCGGCAGCGGCAGCAGCGGCGGCGGCAGCGGCAGCAGCGTCTGCGGCGGCATCAGCAGCCGCATCGATGAGTGGCGGAAGCAGTCCTTCTATGTATATGGATCCGCAGGACTACTTCGAGACGCTCGACTAGATTATTTACAATTTTCGTCGTAGGTTAAATTTTGTTGTTACTTCAGTTCTCTTCTTTTTTACCAGCGCGCCGACATGCGAGCGAACGCCTATTAAATTTCCCTCTTTTTAACTGATTCATTTGCTAAAGATGCGCGACATCGGCGACTATTTGCGGCCTTTTGATTTAGCGTGATTTTTAATAACTTTTAACGTATATTTCATATAGCCCCTGTAATCATAAAGTGTGTAATATTATGATGTGTAATTAAACTGCGAACCTTTCAAGAATACCTTGCGCCCCAACCTGACCCACACATACACATACCCAAACCCAATCTCATAAGCCATAACCATACTCACAACAAGCTGACAACAACACTCAATCCCCAAACCACATTTAATCTAGAAAGATATGACTATTTAAGTAAAAACAGTTCAACCATCTATGTAGCATGTTAATAGAGAAACCCGTCAATAGTTCAATGCTGTAAACGTTCGTAGACTCTCCTCACTCACTCTCTCTGTCTCACACTATCTGTCACCCGATCACGATTACGTTGATCTGTCCAGTGCATCACGGAACGTTCCATCAGTTTCACTCACGCATCTGCTTTGCGGCAAGACTAAGGCAAGGCATTAGCAAAGTTTTAAGTGTAACATTTCGCTATAGTGGTTAAGCAAATTACATTTACTCTAAATATATATACTTATACTATGCATATATACATATGTATGTATGTATGTATATATATATACCATGAAGGACATACACACGAAAGGCAAGCATGAATTCAATTAACTGGATAATCGTTTAAATATATTGTATGGATGTGTATTTCAGGAAATCAAAACCGTGTTTTATTTGGTGAGGAACTAGGTCTAAGGCCACGGCTGCTTAAACGATCAAGAGTGGAACCAAATAGTCAGAAAATTGCAACGCCCAAAAGAAAGTCTCTCCTTTTCTATAACTCAAATTGCACCCACGGATGTGTAAAGATGCGTTTCCTAACAACTGTTACAAGCAATATCTTAGCGAACAATTCAGTGCTTAACTTAAACAAACAAATACATATATTTATAATGTGCTGAACCGAATACATAAGATTTTCCCGTGTGAAATGCGATTGAAATATCTGGGTTGACATCATAGATACCCGACGCTCCTACAAGTCGGGCTGTCTTATGCGCTGCACGCGGTCCTCGTTCTTCACATGCTGCTTTAGCATGCACGTATCATACTGGGGCGGTGTGGGCTTCGTTTCGGTGGCCCAATAGAATATGTCCCAGTCGTTGCTCACGCCGTTGATGAGCTCGTCGTACTGGGCTGTCTGGGCGGCGGAGAAGTCCCTCAGATGCTTGGCCACAAACGTGCTGAGGAGCAGATCATTCTCGAGCATGCCACGCTTCCGACTCTGATACAGCAGCCTGGAATTGACTAGAAATGAAGTATTTTACTTGGGCTAGATATTCATTCGATTTACCGCTGCTTGCGAGTCTCGTCGGGTCGGAGTGGATACTCAGGCACAGGCAAATGCGGAGATCATCGTAGTCGACTATCTGCGACGGAGTTGTAAACTCAGTTTTGTCGAGGCTGCTACTGGCCGAGCGATGTGGGGCAATCATGGGCCGCACCAACCGACGCGATGCTGTGCTGAACTAAAGATAACTAAATTAGCTACCATTCCTGGTTGACTTGGAGACTCTAACACACCAGAAATTGCCGCAACATTATTATTTATAAAACACAATTATATAACGGCACTGTTGGGAAGTTCAGACAGAACACAGTGCTGCAAAGCTCCCCAAAACAGCTGTTGTAAAGTTTTAAAACTCTGTTAAACTGTATGTTAGCATGAACGCCGTTTAACATGAGAGCGATGACTATTTGCATGCCACTTAACATTAACAAAGCTGTTCAACGACTGTTAAATAGAGGAGGAAAACTCTGTTATTGTTATGTTAACCGACGCGGGCGGAGCGAGAGGCAGGAAAATTTTCGCACTGGAAAAGTTTGATTTATTAGTGTATAATTGAAGAATAAATAAAGTGCAGTGCTCCCCAGTGCAACGGTAATTGTCTCGATCAGTTTGAGTGCATTAAACGCCCAAATTCGCGTTGAAAAAGTAATGAACGAAGAAGAAGAGAGCGAGAGGTAGAAGGGTGCTCTTCTGCTCGTGTGCAAGTGTTGTGTGTATACGGCGCTGGAACTAGGCGGTGGAAAATGCTTTACCTCCCACGGGGGGGTGGTGGGGTGTGGGCTCGGCTCAGCCTATGTAGCCTGTAGCCTGTGCAGCCCGTGAGAGTGCGTAGTGTGTGCGTGAGCGTGAGCTAAATGAAAATTTATACGAAACACCACCCAGCAGAAGCAGCAAAAGAAGCACCACACCACCTCCGGGCCTGGGCAGGCGGCGCACCCACGCAAGCCCATGTCGAGTTTGCATAAAAAACGCATGAAACTACAGTATGTTCCAGTCCCACCTGAACGATAGGTGGCCAGGGCTGAGGGCGACGCGCCATCTAGCGGAAGTCCAGGGAGGCTCGACGGTGTATGGTGACATCGGGGGGAGCTGGAGCCGTTACTGGGGATATAAGGAAGAGAATAGGATTAGTTATATGTATTAGTAAGGGAAAAAGGGATAAATAGGAGTGAAAATATTAGAAAACGTGGATTGGATTATGGAAATCGTGGAGCGTGGACGTGGAAATTTGAAATTTTGTGCTTAAAACAGAAAGTATGAAGTGAGTACAGAAAAGGCGGGCGATAAAATAGGTTGTAATGCAGAAAATTTTACTAACAGCCGGCAAGGAATATAGCCACCAGAACCGGGCCAGAAGGTTTCCTGGAGAGGGACACTGGAGTTCGAGAAAGTCGACTGCAGAGAAGAAGACTGCCCAACGGAACCTGAGTGAGTTCGTTCCAGTTGCGCGTGTGTGAGCCAAGTAGCGCGGGACGTGTGAAGGGGGAGGGTGAAAGAGGGCGATTTAGCTGCCAGGGCGATTCTAGCCACACCGCACGATCGTTGCATCGCCTTCCAGTGCGTGCCACACGTTTGGTCTCATTCACCAAGTAAAAACCCCGAAACCCTATTCACACACACACACACGCGCACACGTATACACGGACCTATATAAATTTAGGGCTGACCGGCCACGGCCAGCGATCGCCCACGTCGTTTAAGCTTAAAGAAAAAAAACATAATCCGCACTCCAAACACCGCTCCACATTAAATGTTATTTTGTTCCGTGTGTTGTCCTTTATTTAGTAATTAGTATTAGCTTAAACCGTTTAACGTAAAATCTTGGCCATTGAAAAAAAATATGTAAAAACACCAACACCTTTCACGAACCTAAATCTGCGATCAGCTGTTCAGTGCCAGAAGATTAACCCTTAGTGGGTGACGCGGGGGTCCCATCAGTCCACCGTATTTGGTCGAGCGATTTGGGGAAAAATATTGTTTATTGTTTATGTCCCGGGGACCCTTAACAAGAGCTCTTGGTAGGTTAAGTCTCCGTAGGGGCCCGAGTTAAATTAACTCCCGTAAAACTGGATCCACTCATCTACACATATTCCATTACGTATGGGTGAGGGTATCCCTGTTGGTTGAACGAAATTTCAGCAGTTATTTCCTTGTTTGTCTTTGTGTCGAACGTTTTGGTGTTTCTTAGTGGTTAGTGATAATTTTGAGTATAGCGATTTATTAATGAGAAAGATGAAATTGTCAATTTACGATTATTAAAGCTTGGATATATATTGAAGCATGATGCATTAAATTTAAAATAGAGGGAGGACGCGTGGCGTAAGCCATGGATTAGGCCAGCCGTTACCGTTCCAGCAGAGGGTGGCCAAAATGAATGATGTGTTTGGTCACAGGTAGGGCGGGCGCGCGAAGTGATAACACCCAAGCTTCACCCACTTGATAGCCGTCTGTTCATGATTTTCTTTGTTGTTGTTAGGTTGTTGTTAGTTTTGATGTCCCGAGAAGTAGTATGTCTCCTTTTTTGTCTACATGTGGCGGGCAAGGGGAACTACCCAGCCCTGGGGTCGACAGCTAGCCGGCATTGCCCTCTGGGAAACAAGCCAAGTGTAACAAATGGCGCCCAATTTATTTTCGAATTCGCATGCATCTGGACTGACGCAGGTTCGGGTGGTATTACAAGAAATGTCACTCGGGCTGGGAAGGGAAATTGAGGGGAATGAAAAAAAATAATACATTTAGTGGAGAAGACGACAGCTCGCGAAGTGCAGTTTAGCTGTCCCGGCAGAAGTCGCTGCTGCAGGCTTAAGGTGAGCGTAAAGCTGGTCCTTAATGGCGCGGGGTGATTGATGCTAGGGATGGATAGACGGAGGCAGTTAACGGATATATAAAATATGTGATAGGGACTTACGAATTACAGTTGAACATTTTGTCGCTATTCGATGTCGCAAGTGAACGTAAGTCACTGCCGTTCAACAAAAAAATGGACAGGGAGTTTGCGACGGACACATTGCCTGGTGGACTGTGATATCGAATAAATCTGTGATGGAATGTGATATTGGAATAAGTTAGAGTAAGTCATGTAGGTAAATGTTCATTGTAGTTTCGCACCTGTTTGTTTAAAACAAAGCCGCTTTCGTGTTTTTGAACCTGTTGTCTGTCTGCCGAGAGGTGGTGAGGAGTAGGTGGCCCGGGAGTCGTAAAGACAACCCGCGATGCATCTGTTGTCATGGCAGATCGGTATGATGGATGACAGGAACAAATCACAAGCAAAGTGAGCTCATGCACCGTGAGGCTTCTCGTTTATCGGCCATCGCTTAGAGCGATGACTAGAGTAGATGACAGGCCACACAAAGGTGGTGTTCGTAATTGTAGGATATCCGTAGGGCGACTGTCAAGTGGAGCGCAGAAACTGGAGCGGTTGCTGGTCCCGGCTAGTCACGTGTCCCCCTCTTAATGAATCTTGTAAGAAGAAGAAGAACTGTTAGGAATTTTTGTTGTTAGGTTTTGTGTTGTGTTGAATGTGTTTGAAGTTTGAGTGTCTTAGGTGTCGATCGAATATACATGTATGTTATTATTTATTTATTCAAATATTTAATTGCATATATCTCGTTAACGGCGCTGGTTGGCGCAATATTTATATCGGTATTTATTTATTTATTTATCGGAGTATTTATTGGTCCGAAGCGTGGTGTTATTTATTCTTACTAGTTATTTCTTTGGGTATTTATTTCTTTATTTATATATATTATCTTAGTTTAGGAGTTTCCCTTTTTTTTTTTGTAATATTGGTGTTGCTCGGTGCAGAT
The DNA here is from genome assembly GCF_003369915.1 of Drosophila miranda. Taxonomy (NCBI): domain Eukaryota; kingdom Metazoa; phylum Arthropoda; class Insecta; order Diptera; family Drosophilidae; genus Drosophila; species Drosophila miranda. Next base: position 23,239,383 of record NW_022881614.1, read on the forward strand.
GCCACAAGAAGGGGGTAGTCGACAGTATCATACGCGATCACGCGTAAACAAAACAGTGGACCAGATAGGAGAAGTGTCAGGGGCGATGTTTGATCAAGATCGGGAGGAACTTGGAGCTGAGGGTGGGTTGCCAAGAACACCGGTCCAGGCCAGGTCAGAAGAATGGCCAATGTCCGATCCTACACCCACGCTTGCTTCCGAACTGGCATCAGCAGTCAACGTATCGTTGGCTCAGGCTCATGCGACACACAGGGCAGCGAACACTGACTCGATTAGTCGGGTGTTGCAGGAGGAGTTGCGTAAGGGGTTTATCGAGATGATGCACCAACTCAACGAGGTACTCCAGCCGGTTAGACAGCTGCAGCAGCAGAAGGAACCGCAGCGGGAGGAGGTTCACCACGAGCAGGAGTATCGAGGAGCAATCCCGAAAAGGAAGCCGTCTAGCACGACTGATGCGCCGATTCCGCCACCAAAACCATTTTTTGGCTCGCTCGGGGCGAGGTGGTATTGGTCCGGAACCGTCTTCAGGAGTAGGACCGACCGCATCCAGTGAGCAGCATCAACGGGGTGGGCATCAAGCGCGAAATTGGCGAAACCCGATAGCACTCAGACACTCGGGTCAGGGTCGTGGCGAGGGTAGGAGAGCTGGTGGGATTCCTCGAGAAGATCCGCATCCAAATCCCCCGGGTTATAGACCTTGGCCACGGTGGGGCCGAGTCGAAAAATGGGACGTGACGTTCGACGGAGACAGCAACAAAATGACAGTCGAGGATTTTGTGTTCCGAATTGAATTCCTACAAGCCCAATGCCGCTGTCCGTGGGATGAAGTTGTAAAGGGATTTCATCACCTGGTTACAGGAAACGCGCGGGAATGGTACTGGCAGTACATCCGTGATCATGGCGGTGGTGTTTGGCAGGAACTAAGGGGCGACTTAATTGCTCGTTTCCGAGGCACGGCGTCCGAGTTCGACCGCATGAGAGAACTGCGAGAAAGAATGCAGCGGTCAAACGAGAGTGTGGAAGACTTTTTCCATGTCATGAGAAAGCTCGCGTCGAGGTTGGAGATGCCACCACCTGAAAAGGAGAATGTAGTGAGGTGTGGGTGTGGCCTACGTTGGGCGCGGCAGAAGAATGCAGGGCACGCCGGCGTGTGCTCAATAGTGTTCCGGAATCCGGTGGGCATGCCCACGCGTATGTTGTCCCTCCTGGGACTGATGACATACTCGTGGTGGTGTTCCAGTCCCACCTGAACGATAGGTGGCCAGGGCTGAGGGCGACGCGCCATCTAGCGGAAGTCCAGGGAGGCTCGATGGTGTATGGTGACATCGGGGGGAGCTGGAGCCGTTACTGGGGATATAAGGAAGAGAATAGGATTAGTTATATGTATTAGTAAGGGAAAAAGGGATAAATAGGAGTGAAAATATTAGAAAACGTGGATTGGATTATGGAAATCGTGGAGCGTGGACGTTGAAATTTGAAATTTTGTGCTTAAAACAGAAAGTTTGAAGTGAGTACAGAAAAGGCGGGCGATAAAATAGGTTGTAATGCAGAAAATTTTACTAACAGCCGGCAAGGAATATAGCCACCAGAACCGGGCCAGAAGGTTTCCTGGAGAGGGACACTGGAGTTCGAGAAAGTCGACTGCAGAGAAGAAGACTGCCCAACGGAACCTGAGTGAGTTCGTTCCAGTTGCGCGTGTGTGAGCCAAGTAGCGCGGGACGTGTGAAGGGGGAGGGTGAAAGAGGGCGAATTTAGCTGCCGGGGCGATTCTAGCCACACCGCACGATCGTTGCATCGCCTTCCAGTGCGTGCCACACGTTTGGTCTCATTCACCAAGTAAAAACCCCGAAACCCTATTCACACACACACACACGCGCACACGTATACACGGACCTATATAAATTTAGGGCTGACCGGCCACGGCCAGCGATCGCCCACGACGTTTAAGCTTAAAGAAAAAAAACATAATCCGCACTCCAAACACCGTTCCACATTAAATGTTATTTTGTTCCGTGTGTTGTCCTTTATTTAGTAATTAGTATTAGCTTAAACCGTTTAACGTAAAATCTTGGCCATTGAAAAAAATATGTAAAAACACCAACACCTTTCACGAACCTAAATCTGCGATCAGCTGTTCAGTGCCAGAAGATTAACCCTTAGTGGGTGACGCGGGGGTCCCATCAGTCCACCGTATTTGGTCGAGCGATTTGTGGAAAAATATTGTTTATTGTTTATGTCCCGGGGACCCTTAACAAGAGCTCTTGGTAGGTTAAGTCTCCGTAGGGGCCCGAGTTAAATTAACTCCCGTAAAACTGGATCCACTCATCTACACATATTCCATTACGTATGGGTGAGGGTATCCCTGTTGGTTGAACGAAATTTCAGCAGTTATTTCCTTGTTTGTCTTTGTGTCGAACGTTTTGGTGTTTCTTAGTGGTTAGTGATAATTTTGAGTATAGCGATTTATTAATGAGAAAGATGAAATTGTCAATTTACGATTATTAAAGCTTGGATATATATTGAAGCATGAAGACTGAAATTTAAAATAGAGGGAGGACGCGTGGCGTAAGCCATGGATTAGGCCAGCCGTTACCGTTCCAGCAGAGGGTGGCCAAAATGAACGTTGTGTTTGGTCACAGGTAGGGCGGGCGCGCGAAGTGATAACACCCAAGCTTCACCCACTTGATAGCCGTCTGTTCATGATTTTCTTTGTTGTTGTTAGGTTGTTGTTAGTTTTGATGTCCCGAGAAGTAGTATGTCTCCTTTTTTGTCTACATGTGGCGGGCAAGGGGAACTACCCAGCCCTGGGGTCGACAGCTAGCCGGCATTGCCCTCTGGGAAACAAGCCAAGTGTAACAAGTATTTTCTGCATAATTGAATTGATGGCGAAAAGCGCTGCTTTTCACACCCCGAAGCATCGAATCATCGCGCTCCCCTCCCCCTCCCCAGCCCATAGCCTGTAGAGCCGGCACCCGCTGCCACATTGCGCCTACGCCCTCGCCTAACACATACACACAGAACACCAAAAAAAAAAGAAGAAAAAGAACAAGAACTTAAAATAGGGAGCAGGACTCTCTCCAGAGCTCCATTCCAGTGCTTAATTCATTTACATGATAAATTACCAAGCCCCGCGCTCTGTATCTCCGTATCGTATCTCGTCTGGCACCATCGATGATATCTCCCAAACTGCCGATAGCCCTCCCTATTGATAAGATAGCCGCTGTTTGAGATGCCAAGCTTTTTTGGCACCTATGTGTTTCAAAAATGAAAAGAGATTTCGGGTTAAACTTTATAATTCGTATTTAATCTTGGTGGCTTAGCGGAAGCCGATTGCTTGCTATTGCCAGATAAACTTTATGCGAGATCGATATGCAACCAATGCGCCGAGGGGTTAGCATAGAACTAAACTATAGACGACGGCGTTAGATCAAAGTGATTGCCGAAGTGGCGGCAGCAGATCAAAGTAGTTGCCGAAGTGGCGGCGGCAGAGAGCCCCTTTAGCGGGAGAGCGCAGCAGCTCTGCAGAACGTCAACGTTTTACAACATAGTCGGCTCTCGCTGCTCATACAATAATAATGTTAAATTTACGGTTATTCTTCAGCGGCTGGCCCGAACATACTCCCCCCGTTGGGAGCTAGTCTCTCAACAGATTCCTTAAGGGGCAGCAAACATAGCCGAGTGACGGCCCTCCTGATGTTTCCTGAGGATGTCTTCAGGTCAGCGACGCGACACACTCCGTCCTTGCCCAAAACGACATCGACCACTCTAGCCAGTGGCCAACGCATTGGAGGAAGATTTTCGTCCTTCACCAGAACGAGGTCGTTCTTGCAGATGTTTTGCGCGGGGGTACGCCACTTCGCGCGCTCTGCAAAAGAGTGAGATACTCTTCGCGCCAACGGCTCCAAAATATTTGCTGTAGTTGGGTGACGCGCTGCCAGCCATCCAGACGATTGTAGTTCAGCTTCGTTAGGTCAGGCTCGAGGATTTGCTCATGGGGGCCGCCTAAATGCAGATGAGCAGGAGTCAAAACGTCTAAATCATCAGGATTTTCTGAAAGCGAGAGCAAAGGGCGAGAGTTAACAATTGCAGTGATCTGACAGATCAGAGTGCGCAGCTCGTCGAAGCTAAGCACAGATGGTCCAACTGAGCGGTACAGGTGATATTTTGCGGTCTTCACGGCCGCTTCCCACAACCCGCCAAAATGCGGAGAGCGAGGTGGGATGAAACGCCAGTCGATCGAGTCAGCCAAGCAGGATTCGTGGACCTCCTTCATATGCGGTTCGCTCAGACAAAGCTTCTTTAGCTCCAGAAGCTCGTTCTTGGCCCCAACGAAGTTTGTCGCATTGTCCGACCAAATTTGACTTGGCCTTCCTCGAGTGGAAGTAAAACGCCTTAGTGCGCCTAGAAACGATGCGGTGGTCAAATCCTTTACGAGCTCCATGTGTATAGCCTTAGAAGTGAAACAGATGAATACGCTAATGTAGCACTTGATCGGAGGCCTCGTGCGGATTTCTGATCGGTAGAAAAAAGGTCCAAAGTAATCTACTCCAGTGACTTCAAAAGCTCGAGATCCTTCCAAACGTTCCTTAGGTAGGTCTCCCATGATGTGTTCGACCATGCGCGGCCTAGTCCTGAAGCATCTCACACATCTGCTGACGACCCTTGACACTGCCTTAACACCTCCAATGGGCCAATATTCCAGCCGAATTTTGGATAGCAAGGCGCGAGGTCCGGCATGGAGGTTTCTTTCATGATAATATCTTATCAGCGCAAAGGTAATGGAATGTCCCTTTGGCAGAATGAGCGGGTGCTGAGCGTCAAATCCTAGCGATGAGTTGCCAAGACGACCTCCAACTCTAAATAGTCCAGAATGATCGATGAACGGGTTGAGCGAACTAATAGAACTGGATTTCATGACTTGACCATTGCGCCGAATCTCCTTTATGTCCATCCACAAATTTGCCAGCTGAATGTGTCGAATTAGAAGATGCGTTCCTTGCCGAATATCAGAAACGGTGAGTCCTGGATGCCTAAGACGATGTATAAATTTATGCATGTAGGCGAATGTGCGCTGCATGCGAAAGAATGAATTCGCAAATTAGCAATCCTCTCTTGCGAAGCTCCAAAGTTGCTATGTTGTTAGATGGAGATACAGGCCACTTATCCTTGGAGCCTAGCAAAAAGAATGGGCCGTGAAACCATAGCTCTGACTGGATAAGATGGTTGGGAAGCGAGCCTCTCGAGAGAATATCAGCAGGATTTAAAGATGTGGGAACATAGCGCCATTCCATGGCTGCCGTCAACTCCTGAATTGATGCCACTCGATTTACCACGAAAACTTGAAATTTAGCTGGCTCGTCCCTAATCCAAGATAATGCTGTTGACGAATCCGACCAGCAATAGAACCGACCTGTAAAGATTCCCATGTCCTTTACATTCTGCATGATTTTCGCAAGCAAATGGGCTCCACTTAATTCCAGCTTAGGAATCGATATAGTCTTTAGCGGCGCCACTCGCGACTTTGAGCACAAAAAGTGGCTCAAAGACTGGGCTTCCCTGGACACGACATACACGCAAGCGCCATATGCTTCTAAGCTGGCATCACAGAATCCGTGAACTTCTGTAGCCACACTAGAACGAAGAACCAAGCGAGGAAATGAGATCCGAGAAATGCTTGCCAAACTATTTCTCAAGTCCATCCAAGTTGAATGCAACGCTGAGGGTAGGCTTTAATCCCAATCCAAATTTTCTCTCCAAAGCTGCTGAAGGAAGATTTTGCACCTGACAATGACTGGATTTATCAATCCAAGAGGGTCGTAGAACCGCGCAATCGTAGATAAAACCGACCGCTTTGATGGCTTTGAGTTTGTGTCCAGTGCGGACAAGGCAAAAAGCAGCTGATCCGAAGCAGGGTCCCACGCTAAGCCGAGAGTTTTGGCAATGTCGCTTCCATCATTAAACTTTAGGAACTTCTCTATGTCATCTTCAGGGGTTCCCTCAAGTAATTCCTGGTGACTGGAGCACCATTTCCTAAGTTTAAAATTACCACGGGACAGTAAAGCTGATGTTTGGTGCATCTTGTCCATGACCTGTGCGACCGAATTACCGCCCGAAATAAGGTCATCCACGTAAAACTCCTGCCGCAGAGCAGCTGAGCCAAGAGGGTAGGACTCACCCTCGTCGATGGCCAGCTGGTGCATTGCGCGGACCGCTAAAAATGATGCAGCCCTCGTCCCGTATGTGACGGTGTCTAATGTGTAGACTTGAACCTCGGACTCGATGGAATCTCGCCATAGGATGCACTGATACAAATTGTCGGGTGGAGACACTCGTACGCAGCGGTACATTTTACAAATGTCCCCAGTGAGAGCGACTGGATATGTTCGAAAGCGAATCAATATGTTAAACAATGCAGGCTGAATAACAGGGCCTGACATCATCACATCATTTAGAGAATATCCAGTTGATGTAGCTGCGGATCCGTCGAAAACGACACGGAGTTTTGTCGTCGTACTGTCCTCCTTTAGGACACAGTGATGAGGCAAGAAAAATTTGCAGAGACTACGGGAATCAGGGTTGACTTGGTGCATATGATGCAAATCAATGTACTCCCTCATAAAGGCGGAATACCGCTCCTTGAGTGTAGGATTACGCTCCAGTTTTCGCTCCAGACTGATGAACCGTCGATAAGCCTGAGCATAAGATTCTCCTAAACGATCAGTATTGTTATTTAGCGGCAGACGAACTGCATACTCCCCGGATGGCAACCGTGAAAGGTGGCTTACGAAATGTGCTTCACAATCGTCTTCTTCTTTGGGATTCAAACCAGCCTCCACACAATTCTCGACTTCCCAAAACATACGAAGAGTTTTATCAACCGCTCCATTTTCTGGCAGCGTTGCTGCAAGAATTCGAAGAATTCCTCTGCGGTAGGTATAGCATCCGACGATGTGTGCTCCTCCCATTTGGTTTGCGTCTTCGAATCCAACTTCTGCAGCAGCATGTTGATGACCATGAATCCTGAAATCTCCTCAGCAGTTCCCAATGTCTGCAACGCTCGCATGTGTAAATTGACTGCATCCGAAAACTCCCGAAGCCTTTTAGCAGAAGGCGAGTCTACCCTCTTTAGCCCAAGAATCTTCTTGATGTGTGCCTGGAAAACAAGTCTTTTGTTATTAAAGCGTTTATTAAGTATATCCAGAGCCGCACGATAATTGGCACTGGAGAGCTCTAACGATCGAACCGAATCCAAAGCCGCATCAGCGAGGCAAGAGCGAAGGTGCTGGAATTTCTCGATGTCACTGAGATCCGCATCCGCTTCAATCACCGATTTGAACATTGCCATAAAATCCGAGAACTCGACGTATCCACCAGAAAATTTAGGCACCTTCAGCTCAGGAAGTCGCTGCTTGTGAGCCATGATGATGGTACTATGTCCGGAATGGCTTGGCAGAGTCGTAGAATGGGCAGCGGCGTGTGACTGGCTTACTTCAACAGCAGCCAGCAACTCAGCTTTCAACGATATGAAAAGAGTATCGAAGATTTCGCGCAGCTCACTCCCAATCTCGTTTTGATCGAGAGCCTCCAACTCATTATGGGCCTTATTAAATTCCTCTCGAATTTCTGCCAACATATCAAGGCGCACCTCGACTTCCGCGGCGGTCAGCTTATCGATTTTATTCCCCGCGAAGGATTCGCCAAGCCTGTGCAATCGATCATATAATGACTGACTTTTACGCTTATACAGACTCAGTCTGGAATCAGCCACCACAATATTTCCGCCCGCGCTGTATTCGGATCGTTGTCTATGTTAACCGTTGTGCAATTCGACACAACAACGGAAAATGAAATACCGATTAAGCGACGATGTATAGACGCGAGAGCGAGAATGCAAGACACGAAAAGTCAAGAACCGCGGCTGCAGCTGCGCAGAGAATGAGAGATTCGACGCTTAAGGTACCGGAATTTGTCTATAAATATTCCAGCCGCACTCTCACTGAATTTGCACTTTAAACTGTTTTTCAACGTGCACCCAAATGTATTTGTTGGTAGTTAAACTACCCAACAACAAAATATTGTATAAATAATAAGTGTTTTAACGGAACGCGATTAAGCAATGGTTTTATATCACGTCGGGGGGTCACCAATGTTTGAGATGCCAAGCTTTTTTGGCACCTATGTGTTTCAAAAATGAAAAGAGATTTCGGGTTAAACTTTATAATTCGTATTTAATCTTGGTGGCTTAGCGGAAGCCGAAAGCTTGCTATGGCCAGATAAACTTTATGCGAGATCGATATGCAACCAATGCGCAGAGGGGTTAGCATAGAACTAAACTATAGACGACGGCGTTAGATCAAAGTGATCAAAGTTCGTTAGAGATTGTTTATGGGGCAACGACGACGACGACGATGATGATGATGTGGATAATGATGATGATTCCCCATTGCAAACAATTCTGAATTCCGTTTCAGCTGAACTGTAAAATTGTACATACACATAAACAAATGTTCTCCTAAGAGGAAGCGTGAACCGGGAAGTTGCCTACTCGCCTAGCCTCCATCACCCCAAATAATCCGACGAGAAGCAGAGCAGGAGCAACACCGCAAACATCAGCAGATCATCAGAAACTACCATCAGAGCCACCATAATGGGCTGCACTACCTCCGCCGAAGAGCGCGCTGCCATACAGCGGTCCAAACAGATCGAGAAGAACCTGAAGGAGGATGGCATTCAGGCGGCCAAGGACATCAAGCTGCTGCTGCTTGGTAAGTGCCAGCGGAAGTGGAAATTCCATTTCCCCCATTCACCATTTACCATTTACTATTTACCTTTTCCATTGCTGTAATCTAATGGAAATGGCCACTTTATCAATTGAGATTTCGAGGCCCTTGAGTTGGCTGGAAAATTGTATTTTCGGTTTTATGTGCTGATAGATGAGGTACATATTTATCGTGCACTTTCACTGAGCACAGTGGGTAGGAAGTACATTTTTGTGGATGGGAAGGGGAAAAGGTAGTAATGAAGAGAAACAGTATCCTGTAGCTCTTGTAGTATGCTAATATTAAATTAAATATAATATACACATTCACATAAAGTATTCATTATTTCGAATACCCACTGTACCGACGGTACTTAAAGAATACACACTGTAACACTTTGTTGCAGTGTTTACGTAACAATAAAGTCCCAGACATTCTGGGTGATCGTATTACGATTCACTCAAGAATGCCTCGAGCGACCCAAGTGCAGCGTCAGCATGTTCCCATGACTTGACGGCACTAATATACATGCATACACACATAGATCTTCCCTCGCGCTCTCGCTGCCAACAGCGCGCTATGGTCCGAATGACCACTTTTGTTGGCCAAAACCTAATTTTTCAAAGTCAAAGCTGAAACCTGGTTTTGATCGCGCTGCATTCGAAAAAGATGGACCGTTAAAGCTGCGTACCAGAAATTTCGATAGATGGCGCCACTTCTGCAAAATCAGCTGTTCAACCTAGCTATTGTTATCGAAAAGCACGTGAAGGGAAAAAGTGCCGGATTAAGAACAATTTTAAATCTCTCAAAAATTAAAAAACGCAAGGAACTAATTAAATTTTTTTGATGAATCTTAATCAGTCGGGTTTGTATTACGTGTTTTGAGTTGTGAACTGTATCTAGTAGTTGTGATGTCTTCGTAATTGTAGGTTAAAGTGAGTCGTTCAACATGTGCCACCTTGTAATAAAAACTAATTTTTGAAAAGGTGTACAAAGTGAGTCCTACCTAGTCCCACCCTGAAACCTTTTGTGTGTTGTAGATTAATAAATTCTTTTTGAAATGTATATAGTAAGAAATGCAACTTTTCACCACAATTCTTTAAATTTGCATTATTAGATCATTACCTCACATTAAAAAATGCAGAATTGTTTGCCTTATGGCATTCAGAAAAGGGTAAAAAAATCAAAAAGGAAAATGTGGTACTGGAATTTTTAAAATCAGCACTTAATGGTGACATATCAGAAGAAATGACCACAGCATTTGTTGAAACCAGCAAAAAAATTAATTATCGGTTGACAACAAAATGGAAAATATGCAGGTCAAATATAAAGATGTTTCAACGGAAATATGTAGATTGGCTTGATCAACAAACAAGTGTAGCCGTCCCAAAAGCCTTAAAGTCAGTGGGACGCCCTGTATTGTTATATACCAAAAAAGGTCGCAGAGCACAAAGAAGGCAGGATGCAGATCTTGTTACATCAGAGAAAGGAAACATCAATTTATTGATTCAAGCGGCAAGCATTGCCGCACGAAAGCGAGGCAAACACGACCTCGCTTTTGTGCCAAAATAGTTCGCCAGGCTGTGCAGGACCCAGTAGGAAAGCCGACCCCGATCTCCCCTGACGAGGCGTTAGCCCTGCTTCTCGACAAGGATCTTAGCAAAGAGCAGTACTGTGCAATAAGGGAGCAAACAAAACGGAAAAATCTGATCGGTTACATCATGCACGGAAGTGCAGCCGAATGCATAATTTTACAGACGTGTTCCACCGAGCAATGGATACATCAGATCCTATTATTTCATCGGTAAATCTAGATAGACGTATTCAGAGACAAAACAGAATAATCCTTCCAACTGAAGTTTTGGAAATGTTATCAAGCGAAGGTAGCCCATTAGAAGACCACGGTCGGAATGAAGATGATTATGATGATAATTTTGGATTGCAATGGAGTATGGAAGTGGAAAACGAAGAGCATGAGGGTTAAAAACATGTAGGTGTGTATAATCTGGTAAACTAACTAACAGCACAGTTAGAATAAATGTAAATCTTTTATATTTCAGAGCCCCTTGACAAAAGCAACCTTTAAACAATTATTTTTTTGACTTGGATCACAATTTTTGTTTATATTTAGGTAAAAAAAATTTCTTTTAGGCATCTGTTGACGCCCCTTAATAGAATATAGGATTAAATTACTTTATAAAGGTTAACAATTTGAATATTTGAATTAATATGTAAATATTACTAAAATTGTGAATTAATTTGAAGTTGGCGCGTTACATTATGTACATATAAAGAAGCGCAATCGATAGTATCAATAGTATCGAGCCAAAACGATCTGAATTATGATCACTAGATTTAAGAGACATACGAAATAAAACGAACGAGCAAGGAACTACATCGAGCGGATTAAGGAAGGTCTTAATTGTGTAGATGGATTCCACTGGAAAACTGTTGGAGGGACTTAGCTCGTACAGCATCCAATGCCTCTATTTTTAATAAAGATGTTGAAAATATGCTCAAGACTTGTTTTTCACTATAACTAATAATTTAAATATGCATTATTAAAAAAAGGGGCGGTGCCACACACATTTTTTTTTCTTAAATCCACTTCTTATTGATTATATAAATCCAATACAAAAAACTAAATTAAACGAGGGGGAACGTTGTGAGTTGCTGCGGAGACCGCAACTCTACAGTTATACCCGATACTAAGTCAGTATGGCTCTCCTCCGGCAGACGCCGCTAAAATTAAACGACACGACAAGGAGTGCGTGCGAGAGAGACAGAAAATCAGTCTGAGCGTGACGTCGGGGGCTGCGTAGCCAGTGCAAATTGATTTGTTCCTTTTGGCTATAAAAATGATCAGATCTGATCCAGATTCAGCAATCTGATAGATATGGTCATTATCTATGATTCTGCGTTTTTAGTTTTCTCGAATGTGCAATATTGTGGATGCAACAGATTTTCGTCCTTTGTGTGGGCGGAAGGGGGTGGGGCGAAATTCTGAGATATACGTTGTAAAGTGAGATCTAACAGAAGTGCGGATACCAAATTTGGTTACTCTAGCCTTAATAGTCTCTGAGATTTGTGGATGCCCCAGATTTTCGTCCTTTGCGGCGGCGGAAGGGGGTGTGGCGAAATTTGGACACGAAACGGTCAAGGTCCGATATCACAGGAGTGTGGATAACAAATTTGGTTGCTCTGGCTCTTATAGGTTCTGAGATCCTTGAACTCATATTTTGCAATTGACAAAACCGACCATGAAACCTGTGTGTTAGAGAGAGACAGAGCGAGAAAGAATGAAATTGTTTTCTTGATTCTGGCTAAAATCATTATACGATCTGGTTCAGATTTTGCATTGTAGAAGATATGGTCATCCTCACCGATTCTGCGTTTTTGGCTTTATCGTATCTTTAAAAATGTGGATGCCACAGATTTTCGTCCTTTGTGGGGGCGGAAGTGGGCGGGGCGGAGGTTTGAAATATTTTTGTAGCAGTGACATATCACAGAAGTCTGGATCCAAAACATCGTTGCTCTAGCTCTTATAGTCTTTGAGCACTAGGCGCTGAAGGGGACGGACGGACGGACGGACGGACGGACGGACGGACGGACGGACGGACGGACGGACAGACGGACAGACAGACAGGGCTCAATCGACTCGGCTATTGATGCTGATCAAGAATATATATACTTTATGGGGTCGGAAACGATTCCTTCTGGACGTTACACACATCCACTTTTACCACAAATCTAATATACCCCAATACTCATTTTGAGTATCGGGTATAAAAATCTTGTTCCGTTCGGGAGTTATTAATTTTGGCCAACAAAAGTGGTCATTCGGACCATAGTGCAGCGCTGAGCATATTCACACATATACATGCTAACATATAAGAGATAAGAACACATAGTTCTGCCGCTCCGCTGCCGGCGTCACTGGCAGCGCCGCTCCGCGGCTTTTGGCTTATGAAAGCCCAAACACAATTGTTAAATTTAATCAACAAGAAACAACAAATCAGATCGGAGGGATAACTCCCGAAAGATCAAAATAAAGAAATACACATATATTTTTACAAAGAATTATACTTCTTTCCACATGGCGACCGTGACAGGACACTTTTTGAAAAATAAATTAGTGAAAAATTATAAATACGCAACCGGAAGGAGCACACGCCAATAACCATTTTTTAACTACAATGGAACAATTAACCAATGGACAATTAAAATTAAAAGTGAATTAAAAATGCGACAAAAGAAAATGGAAGAAGATAACACCGACAACGCTACAAAGAGCGTGTGTCACTAGAAGCACCTGTGCGATGACTAGGCCTAAAAGAAGAAAATAAACTACAAACATAACATACAAATATATAACTTGACCTGTGCGATGACCGGCAACGGCACCGCCTGAGCCCATAGGCCCATGGAAAGGAACCAATGAAAAATGCTGTTCCTATTGAACAAAGGGACGCATCGACGCTAAAAGAGGCGCTTGAGGTGTGTCCAGCTGATGGACCACGCCCACTCACAATAGCTGGGTACAGGGCAAGACACGAAAAAAGGCCAAGGAAGAAAACAAAGAGGGGCGGCCGGATCAAACGGCTGCTTCAACAACGACATCTGGAGCGGGACATGGAAAAAACCTTCACAAATGAAGAGGACCGACAACGCTGCCAAGAGCGCATCAAGGAAATTAATAAACAACTTCGCCAATAAAAGAGCGAAGTAACGCAAATGAGCTGCAGAAATGCCATGCCTCATAT